>NC_142702.1:19515669-19836351 GCF_029339155.1 Prunus mume
TAATACTGGAAAGTTAGTTGCTTGTTTGTGTTGAGTCTTTGTTCTTATATTTTGCTTTGCTTAAGGACCAGCAAAATCTAAGTTATGGGTATTTTATATGAACATTATTTCTTCTATTTTTATACCCTTTATATTGGTTTATGTAGGGAAAGTTGATTAAAAAGATATACTTTACTTTCCTTATTTTTAGCTTTTCTACGCTATTAAAAAGTGTTTGACGGAAAATCTACATTTTGGAGGAATTTTAACGCAAGGCCAATTGGAGAAGAAAGCTAAGACATTGAAGATCACTGTATGGATTTTTTTAGAATTTTTCATGGAGCCAATTGTTCCAAAATTTCATCCTAAGTTGAAAGCCTGTCAAAACTGCACTGCTGTGAGAGATTGGAGATTTAAAGACTTTCCCAATTTTTCCAAGTGACATGGGATATATGCCTGGAAATCCACTCTTTCAAGTTCATACACAATGGACAGAGGTGTTTCTTTTCTGTCACCCGATGGATAGAGTTCATATGCAAGAATTGAGACAGTAAATGAACGGTTGGCCCATGTGTTCTACTCTATGCACTAACTCAATTTACAAGAATTCTATAGTGAAGGGCTTAGCTTTTAGATAAGGTCCTATCTCTTAATCGCATGATCAAATTGATTAGTCTGATCAAATAATTAAGAAATAAAACCTCATCTAAAAGTCATAGATATGACCTTCACTATAAAATGATTCCACTAATTTAATTCGTGCCTATTTTATTTGGGCCAATTTGACTTGATAAAAATATCGAGGAAATACAGCGCACTAGGCCATTCATGAAGCCTGTACACATGGGCCAATTTTGATCTGAAACACATGTTGTAACTTGTAAGGTTGGTCCAGGGCTTTTTTGTTTTTGGACGACCAGGGTTAATCTTATTGATGCATTTAGTTCGAGCTGAGAACTTGAACTTCAGCAAACTCCTAGATAGTTTGATGAAGAAATAAAAGCTAGCAATTCTTTTGTGTCAAAACCTCTGGGCATTTTTCATGTCCATTAACCTCACGAATTGGCACTTCTTGGGAGTTCTAGAAATTTTTTGTCGGATTTGGACTATTTTGTAGATGGACATGGACCATTTATGTCTATGTCTCTCATCACGTGATGACATACACATAAATGCTTCAATATATGTTTTTCTATCCCCATCTAGTATACCAACGGGAAGTGAAAATGCAATCTTTTTCTTTTGTTCTTCTCTCAAAACCGATTAGAACTTTTTAACTGATAAAAGTAAGCAAATATAATAATGCACAGAACCCTAATTGCAGCTCTGGGGATACTTAAATACACAAATAATAAACTTACAGGCATCAACTGTCTGTTTATTTAAATATAATCACAATTTGATGGCTGTTATCTTCAGAGTTCAGGCAAACTCTTCTTTTTAGTACAGTCGACATGTAACCCACAATCCCAACATAAATATAATTGTTGCAGTTATTTATTTGAGTATGTTGCTCATCAAATAGTTTAAACAGTAAATTAAATATATATGCATGTCAATCAAGACAATTTTGTTCTTGTTCTTGGATAGCTTAAGTTAGTAGGTCTGATCACAAAACATCCTAGAGCCATAATTTTTGTATCCCAACTTGATTTATCCATTTTTCAATGAATTATTATATATGGGGACAATTTTTTATGTGGGTATTAAATTAAACTGAAGATTATAAATTAGTTTTTTTTCCTTGTCTAATTAATTATTAATCTTACCAAAATCTCAAACTTGTGGTTAGAATGTTTAGTTGCACTTCCAAATATGTGGGAGACCATTTTTTTTGACTTAGACATATATATATATATATATATATACCAATTAATTACTTATATAAAAGATCACTTATACCATGGGTGGATAATGTTCTTATAATCCATTTTGGTGGTGTAATGAATGATCAAAGATTTGGATCCAAGCATATTGTGTCAAAACAAAACCATGTATGCTTTTTCAAATTGATTTTTTTTTTAATACATGTAATAGTCTAAATTACTCTAATTCACGAGGGGAATTCGAGCTTGGATGTAAAAAAAAAAGAGATCAATATTGCCCTGATCAACTGACCTAACTCATATGCTTTTCAAATTGATTCTTAAAATGCCATATATATGCCAAAATACTTCTTGGTTGCTTTAAAGAAAGCCATTATTTTGAAATGGGTTCCAAAACTTAGTACCCCACTAAGGGTGTATTAAATCATAAAATTGTAGGAGCATATTAGTTTATAGAGAAGCAACTCCTATCTATCTACCAATTAAACAACCAACCAAACCAATCATATCAAACCCCCTAACAAAGTTAGAGCGTTGACATTATCGTAAGCCAATTGCAATTCTAGATTTAAATTCATTTCAAAGAGGCCAAACAAGCAGGTGAACAGATGAGCACCACAAATAATTTCTATTGATTCCAAATCCATCGCCATCTACATCACATGGCAACCTCAGTTTTTGCTCGGCTGTTCAGGCCCTAAAATATTCCCAATGCTCAATGCAAATTTCCATTAATTTCAGTTTAATATTAACCAAAAAAGTCTCAATTGGCTTTGGATTGGCCTTCAATTCCATCGAGGCCAAGAAACGGTGCAACAATCTCAAGCCACTACGAGTGAAAAGCGGCTTGTGGGAGACTCAGAACATGCAGCATTGTGGCAGATTCGAAGCCCCATAGGTGCCCTTCACATGGAAGATTGGAAGTGATACTAATTTTTTATTTAATTAATTACTTTTTGAAGTGGTCCATATATAGGGTTCTTTATGGATTAGCTTTATAACTAATAACGTAATTTTTTATTTGGATTAGATAATGGGGTTTAATTATAGTTTAATAAAAGGGTTCGAGTTGATTAAGATAAGCACCACAATATTTAATTATATTATTTTTGTACTGTCGACAAAGCCAAAGCTAGCTAAGCTAAAGTTCATTTCTTCTACTCTACTCTCTTAAGGGAAGACTATGTCTTTCTTGAAGACTTAACTTTCATTCATATGTATCTTCACCAAATTCAACAAATAAATTGTTTCTTAATTGCTTTTCTTCTGAATTTTTAAGATTGTGTTCAATGAACCCCGTGAACTCAACGCTGCTTTGGACTTGGTTGCACTTCACGTATGAACCCAAGAATCTTGGTCTAGGACCAAGCTACTCTAGCTAGACTATGACACAAACAATTCCTTAAATTGAGTTACTATCCGCAGATATGAGCTTAACTTAGTTGGTTAGAGCGGATATGCTTCTTACTTCGCACTCGAGTTTGAATCCCCATTCTCGTAGTTTAAATTAGTTTAAAATAGATAATCACCAAGGATATATGCATCATGGAAGTAAAGTTGACACATAAAATATATTTGTAACATTAATATCTGCACTTGCAAATATAATTTAATTAAGTGATGTGATACGTAGTGTTCATTCCATGATGTGTCTGCTTATGGGTTCGTTTTATATATAAATGAACCAAAACTTGAACTTCAAAGTGCATGGAAGTAAATATGGATTAATTTTAAATTAGTTCAAGATTTGACAGGTGAAGCTTGCTAATAATAAGTGAATGAAGGATGAGAAAACGTTTTGAATCTAGCTAATGGACTTTGAAGGGTTAAATTATTGGTGATGAAGGGAATATTAATTTGAAGTTTCAATACCTAAAAAATTTAGAGCTGGTGTGGCTGAATGTGCCGTTGACTGCCTTAAGAAAACGATGGTTGTTGTATATATTAATTAGAGTGCCTTCTTTTTTCTTTTTTTTAAATTTAATTTTTTTTGGAAGTTTTAAGTTTCTGTTTGTTTCTTGAGAGAAAGAGAGGGACAGTTTGCGGTGTTAGATCACTACAAATATTTTTCTAGTGTTAAGATGTGTTTCTTAGAGAAAGAGAGGGAGGAGAGGACTTGGCTGAATTTGATTAGAGGGAGAGACATTTAGATTCTCTTTTGGCCAATAACTTTCCCTATTTCTCTGTTTATTCTCTGATCTCTGATCTCTCTCTCTCTCTCTCTCTCTCTCTCTCTCTCTCTCTCTCTCAAAAGAAGTAGAACCAGCTTGACATTGATATTAAGTTTGCTAAGGGTTAGAATGGCAGCTTGTATCCGCATACGAAAAGTACATTGATTAATTTGGTTTAACAAGTAATGGATCCAGTGTCACATATCTCTCATCTTGAAATTTAGATCATGAAGAAATTTTAAGACTTTTGAAGGTTTGAGTTGAACAACAAGTAGGGAAACACAAAAATAAAACTATATAAGTTTTGTTATTCGTAATTTTTCTCTTTCCAGATAATCTGATAAGTTACATACTTTTAATATGAATTATTTATCGCGTGGAATATGACATCGTAAAACAATATCGAATTTTAAATAAGAGAGTCAAACTTAATTATATATATGAGAACTCAAGCTGAACAACTTGTAATTGCATCTCGCATGTATGCTGCAAAGGACTTAGAATTTCAGAGGGACTGAAAAACTGGTTAATTACATACATAGTTTCTCTTTCAATAGTTCAACCAACACAATATTGTAGCCAACGTCCCTTCTCTAACCTCTCAAACCAGAGCTTAACAGATAACTAATCTGTTACAATTATAATTAGTTTAACTGATCACTAGCTAGCTGGTATTAACCAACTGCTGGCTGTATTAGCATCTCAACTGGACTTTGAGCTGCCAAATGATTTGTCTTGTTCTGTGTTTATAACTTTATGCTTGACTTGACAGATTGCTAATATTAATGTTGTCCATAAAATAATAGAGCTAGAGTAATTCTTCTGGCCACCTTTAATCTTATTCATTAAATTAAGATATGCGAAGGCAAAAGTAAAGTTAGAATACATGAGATTACCATATTTAACCAAAGTGTAGTATTGTCATTATACTCAATACGTGCGATGGTCGTATATGATATACATTTTAATTTCTCAATGAATTAGAGAGTTAAATCCTTGACTTTTCTTAATCCCAACTCATTTTCTCGTACACTCTCGCTGCTTGGACTAACTTCAATAAAGTTGTTTATAATATCAACTCATAATACCTAGATTTAGGTAGTATACCCTCACATTTTTAGTTACCTACACAAGTACAAATCTAGTACTCTTTGTTTCGCACACAAATACCCAATATAGTAAAATGACCTTAAATATCGTCGTACAATACAACTAGGTTGTGATTTTTTTTTAAAATGTTTTTATTAAGAGTGTGAGAGACATAGAGCAATGAAATGGGGGTTTGATTGATTCTTGAAGATTGAGCGCGTGTGAGAGACAGTGACAGCCCCGCACCAAAATGATCACTCTCTCTCTCTCTCTCTCTCTCTCTCTCTCTCTCTCTCTCATATTCATTCACGCCCACACGCTGCGGTTTGCCATTCAACCTACATCCAGCACCATTGACGATGCAGTCAAACTGTCTCCCATATCGTTTATGTTCCAATGGCCCTCCCTTCTTCAAGTTAATTGCATCACTGCAGCTGCTTCCCAATTCATCATGAATTTATAACCAAATTAATTAACAAAAAACTAACAAACACATGTTTCATCAAAAGAAAAACCCTTTATAGCAATGTACTTTTCTGACCATGTAGCGCATTCAAAATGACATCATTTAGATTGAATCCATTCCGATTTTGCTATAACATAAAGACAACAATCTTGGAATATCATTATCATGTATACATGGACATGTATGGATGTGGAGAAGCATGAAGCATGGGGACATGACTTCGGTTGGAAGGTTTGGTTTCCTTGCATTCCGCGAAAGAGATTCAAGTTAAAGCAAGCAAGTTAGCTAGCGATCAAAAAAAAAAGCTAGCGATCGATCGAGTGTAAAACCGTGCACGTGCGTCTGAATTGGACACTTGCGTCAGCAACTGAGAGAGCCTCACTACATGCCAACATATCCAACGGTGCCGTGATCACCTATGAAAAACTTGTACAAATGAATCCAATTTTGTTCATCAACGACTCTTGTTGGTTGTGATCATCGATTTAAGTCCATTCATATATATGCCAAATTAAATTTTCGAGGCCTAATTCTTTGTGTATCAATTTATATAAAATGTTCATTTGGACAGAGAGATATTATAATAAATTTTATCTGTGAAATATGTATGATCGTTCGGCTTCATAAGTGGACAAACTTGACTCTAATACTACAAAAGAAGTTCAGGTTCAACCCGAAAATTAATTGGGAACTTTTTATAAGCCCTTATTGTACTAGCTGGGTTACTTTCCTATTTCTTCACATTCTCACATTAACCAAAAATCCACCATAAAAAACTCATCAAATTCGAACTTATCCAAAAAGTCTCATGATCTTAAAGTCAATTATATCCAAGTGTTTTAGCTGACATGGTGGGATTGACTACCCTAAATTAATGTTGAATCACATGCATAAATTAACTGTATATAGATCATGCAAGTAAGTAACTAAACTGTTATGGTTTCCAATGCAGCTTATCATATAATGGCTTAAAGTTCCATTGATTTCACTGTTTTGCTTTTTTAATTTTTGATACATTGTCGCAATCTTAACTAATATGTTTTCATATCAATTAGTCTTTGATATGAATTCGATACTTAATTGTGGCTAACTTCATTATGATAGTGCAACTTTGTTATTGGTAGTTAACAAATCTATCTATCCTTTATATGTAATAAATATCAAAAGTTTGAATACAACATGACATGCTATTATTTTACATGTTTACTCTTGTATTACCATATTAAATTCTCGATAAATTTACTATGTATGTACCATATTAAATTCTCGATAAACATGTTGAATAGAGACTTAAATGAAATTATGTAGCAAGTACAAATTTGTTAGATTATTTGTCCTAACGAAAGTTCTAGTTTAAAAGATGCCCCGATCATTTAAGGGCATGAATAACGACAAAATGGCTTGATGGTAATTAAGCAATTAGGTAAAGTTCACTAATAATTGGATTGGAAGAGAAAATTGAGGCGCGCGTGGCGGTTGACGTGATAAGATAGGAGGAGCCGGCGAGAGCCACGTCATCACACAAATCAGAAACTTGAAAAGACATCAACTGATGGAGGGAAGGGAGGATCAAAACGAACGAGGGTCGCCCGTAAGACACGCCCTGACTCCCCCTCCCGCCTACCCCAATTGCTAGCGGGAGGGCCCCACTTCAATTTCCCATGAGACCGACTCCCCACCCCCAGTGAAATGATAACTCCACCCCGGCCTGCTGCTTCTTCCAGTGAAAGAAATTACGTGTTACATGACTCACATGCAGTTCCAGTCTTCTTCCTTTTCCATTATGATCACTTACTAATCACAAAACCAAGATTTATAACCTTTTTTTTCTTTTTCCCCCCCCTTTTTTCCCCCTTATATTAGGCTTACATTTAGATGGTGTTATTAGTTGTTAATTAATTAAAAGCACCTGGTTGGTTGTGTAGGCAGATGGAAAGTTTGCTATAATGAATTAATTAATTAATGCTCAAAGTTCATACATGTATAGTTATATCGAAGAATAAATTCTCAAATGTCTCATAACACTTTGTATACATCTGTTTCATCACGTGATAAACAAAATAGACTATAAAATTGTCTCTTGAAAGTTTTGGAACTCGCTAGCTGATTAGGTCTTAAAAGCTCAAAATTAAAGAGAGAAGTCGGTTTTTCGTTGGGTATACAATTTACAAAGGGGTTAAGAGAAATAAGCAGGAGTAAATAACCGAGTGAAGAAATGAGCTTAGTTTCTTTGAGTAGGCATGTGTTTCTCATTCCTGGTTTTTAATTAAATTCTGCATCGATGAGTGAGACTAGTGATATATATAATAAGGCATATGCAGACTGCAGGGGAGAGAAGAAAGATATATATTGCCTGCCTGTTATCTTCAGTACGTTGTAAGATCCAATTCAACATAACAAGCTTATATGGAGATATGCAACTAATATATATAGTGATAAAACACATGAAAATTAAGCAATAATAAATCAAGGTTAGGAGATTGAGCAAAGAAGAGAAGATAGCTAGAAAAATCATGAATTAGTGAGTGCAGGCTTATAAATAATTAATTAACCATGGACTCATAGTCATAGCGAAAGAAGACAAATTAATTACTAAAAGAAAAGTGCTTAGGGGAGAGCATGGGGTTCCGGTGTTGGGGCCCCCCGAGGAAGGGAGAGTGAGTGAGAGCAAGAGACAAAGAGGAAGGCGGTGGGACCCACACACCGCCCATGCGCACGCTGTCTTACCAAAACTAAGTGAAGGAGGGTCTCATCATCAACCCATCCATCCATCCATCAACTCATCAATCCATGGTACTACATCATCGATCCGATTAAATTCCTCCAGACCTAACCCTAGAATATTATATCCAGCAAGGCACACCAACAACATAACCTAAAAATCAAAAAGCCTCTCTCTCTCTCTCTCTCTCTCTCTCTCTCTCAAAAGTCTTCTCATCAATCGAAACCCCAAAAAGCTCAATTCATTCATTCAATCCCAACAGTTCCAAAACTAACGCCACCCACCTTCTTCCCTTGAGAGGCCATGGCCAAAATCCCACAACTCTAATTCTCTCTCTCTCTGTTTCTCTACTCTCTTACTTGTTTCTCTATCTTCCTTTCTTCATTCCTCCCAAACTCTTAACCAAAACCAACTACAAAGTTAAGCAAACTCACTCACATGATGATGATGAGAGGAGAAGAACAAGAAGAAGAAGAGTAATTTTGTACAAGGAAGAAAGATGGTTGATTCTTCAGCTCTTTCAGCTGAATGTTTGGTGGGTATGCCCTAGAAAGACTTTCCCTTTTCCTTCTTTTCAATTTGGTGAAGATTATTAGCCCCATTCTCTTCCTCACCAAATACCCAAAAAAACAGGAAAGGAAAAAAGAAAAAAGGAAAGTAAATAGAACAAGCCCTCCATATCTATCTCCCTCGATCCTCAAATATCTTTTGTTGTTGGGTTTTGCTTAATTGCATATATAAGAGCTAGAGAGAGCTAGCTCCCTGAGCTCAAAATTAGGTTTGCAAGAAAAATATAGACGCATATATGGATCCAGTAGCAGCACATGGGCGTCCACTGCCTCCTTCTTTTCTTTCTAGAGATCTCCACTTACATCCTCACCACCAATTCCAGCACCACCTCCACCACAACAACCACAATTCCGAAGACGAGCAGAACAGCAGTGGTGGAGGAGGCCTAATTAGCCGCGGCATCAAGCGCGATCGTGATGAGAACACCTCCGCCGCCACCACCTCCTTGGAAGGTAAGGAACTGGGCTCCACCAGTGCCGGGGAGGGCGAGATCACGAGGAGACCCCGGGGCCGCCCTGCGGGCTCCAAGAACAAGGCCAAGCCCCCCATCATCATAACCCGGGACAGCGCCAATGCTCTCCGATCCCACGTCATGGAAGTCGCCAACGGCTGCGATATCATGGACAGCGTCTCCACTTTCGCCAGGATCAGGCAAAGAGGAGTTTGCATCCTCAGCGGCAGCGGAACCGTCACTAATGTCACTATAAGACAACCGGCCTCCCCGGGATCTGTGGTCACCTTACACGGCAGGTTTGAAATTCTGTCGCTTTCCGGGTCCTTTTTGCCCCCTCCTGCCCCTCCCGCTGCTTCAGGTTTAACTATATACCTGGCCGGCGTGCAGGGCCAGGTGGTCGGGGGCGGGGTTGTGGGCCCGCTCCTGGCATCGGGCCCAGTGGTGATCATGGCAGCGTCTTTTGGTAATGCAGCTTATGAGAGGCTGCCTCTGGAGGAGGAGGAGCCTGCTGCCGCAGGGCAGGTGCCGGGAAGCGGACCCCTCGGGTCTCCCGGGGTTGGCGGGCAAGAACATCAACAGCAGTCGATTCAGCAGCAGCAGCAACAACAACAGCAACTATTGCAAGATCCTAATGCACCGTCGCTTTTTCATGGGATGCCGCAAAGTCTACTAAATTCATGCCAATTGCCTGCTGAGGGATATTGGGGCACAGCACGCCCTCCTTACTGACTGACTGATCGCTAAGCAAGAAAAGAAGCTCACTGTGTTTTTTATTTTTCTCAATCTAAGACGGATGGATGGATCCCTCTTTCTCTTTTTTTTTTCTTCAAATTAAACAGCTTTTGATTCTTCTTCTTTTATAAAATTTAGTTGATGTTTAATGAATTAGTTAATTAAAGATGTTGATTAGTTGTCATGGAATTGAGTCATCTACATGGGTGTTTGGATTGAAAAATTGGATGGATTTTGGTGGGGGGGTGTTTGGTTTTTCTAGTGGAATAGTTACTTTCAATTCACCTCAAGTGATTGTAGCTAGCTTAGAGATGAAGCATCAACAAGTTATGCAAAAAGGTTGGCATTCCATTTCACTCTCTCTCTCTGCTGTCTCCCTTCAATTTTTCTTCCCTCTTTTTTTTTTTGGTTGTGGTTGGATTTCTTAGATTAATGTTTGTTCTCGATTTCTTATAGGTTTTGCTTGTATAGAATACACAACTCTTCTTCTTCTTCCTACATATTCTCTTTTAAATATAAAATAGAAATCATCATGTTCATTGTTACTGTTTGTAGCAGTTACTGTTGTTGTTATGGAAATTAAAGAGGTTCGTTTTAACTTTTAAGTTCGTGACGGTTTCAAGAGGTTGGTGAAAACGTCTTTTCCTCAAGAGAATATAGGGTTCTCTCTCTCTCTCTCTGAATCTCTGACCCAGTGATTTAGCTAGCTAGGGTTTATTATGGAGGTCGACAGAGAAGGACATTGGATACAGGGTCACACGTGCACTGCTCTCTCTCTAAAGCTCCTTTTCGAGGCAACAACCAGAACAAAACTGACCTCAACTCAAGCAAGCGTTAAACTTTCTCTCTCTCTCTCTCTCTCTCTCTCTCTCTCCTCAGAAGTAAAGGAATGGAGTGAATCAAGCAGCTGAGAGAAATTGAGGTCAGTAAATTTCATAAAAAACGAAAAACAGTATTTATTTTTGTCTTGATTTTCCGATCAAATATTGGGATGCTCCTCGAAACCCTAGCTAGTTATCTCTACTTCTCTATTTGGACATTTCTGCACTTCATCGATAAGAGAGTATCCGGTCATGTTCTTCGTGGACAATATAGCTCTGCTACACATGATTAGACAATTTTTCAGATTCTCTGCCCTAAGTATTTTTGGTGCATTAAAGATCTAGTCATGTTCTTAGTGGGCATTATAGATATATATATGCCTGGCTTTTAGTTTATTTTAATTTCTTATTTTCCTCCCCTAATTTAATTATTGCTTTCCTTTTCTTTTTCCTCTAGATCTTGGTTTGATGAATTTTAGCAGACATTGTGTTTTTTTATTTTATTCCCAAAAGAAATCTATAAGGAAGAGGACTTCTTCTTCAAGGTGCAACTGAAACATATAGATATGGATATATATTTTCTTTTTTAACTGGCCTTTTTATTTGATTGTGGTTATGGAATCTTTAGATTCTTCAAAGGAGGAATCTGTCCTTACATAATATTCACAATTTAGTATTCCATCTTTTTATATATGTCTATAAATAATAACCAAAATTCCTTACAAATTGTATACGAATCTCACAAATATAGATTTTAAATATTTAAGATATGACAAGTATACATAAGATGAATTTTTCTATAGATTTGTGTATAGCAACACAAATATATATATCTTAGCTGATATATAGCCTTTATTTTTGCCCTTATGCTTTCAAGTTTTGTTTGTGTATAAATTTGCGTTATAAATTATTTAAACCTTATACAATTTGAGGGGTGATTATTAGGTGGACCATGCATGTCTACTGTGCTTGAGACAATTCAAGTTTATTTATATATTCTTTCATCTACATATTATATATTGTGCGGACGTCATTTTAAACAATGAGAAAATTAAAAAAGAGTAATAGAAAATATATAACTTACGCAAAATAATAACATTTGGACATAGACATAAGAGAATTTATATATATATATATATATATATATAAATCGTTTCCTGTTCATAATGACGAGCATCACTTTCTTCAAAGTACAGTCTGATTGATGAGTTTGTATACGAAGTGTCAATATTCTATTTCTGTCCTCTTGCTTTCTGCTTTTCGACATCGCCTTAAAAGCTTATCAAAGCTATAAGACCTTCAACCTGTTGCAGTTTTTCATGATCCAAAACACAGCAGGCTTTAACCTTCTTTTCCTCGTTAGCCTCAACAGAGTTCGTATATATCATACGTGCGTTATATAGCTTTAGAATCTACTTGCTTCTATTATGTTCATGCATGTGTGATACTTAACACCTATTATTGTCTTAGGTTTGATATGGATTGGTCTATATAGTTCCTATCAGCTTTAACTTTTAGGATCCATATAGTAACTTAAATATGTATTGGGACCTTCCTTTGGTTCAATCATGATAATCCCAGTGGTTAAGTTTGATAAGTTCTTGGATTCCATATATGTAAACCCGTGTTCGGTTCATGGTTATTGATGTGAAGATGTGAAGAATTGTCTCACATCAGAAAGTGAATAAACATTATAAGGGTTTATAAGGAGTTATAAGTCACTCTCTCCATTACTAATTGATTCAAAATCCTTGAATTGAGCCGATCTCATCTGATGAGAAGAGTTTTGAATCTTAGATTATCAGTAAGGCAAGGGCATGTTTCTCTCTTCATATTAAACGGGTATGCTTATAAGTTAAAGGAAACTTGATGTTAAGAAGGAAATAGTTGTTTAGTATTAAATATTAATCCTCTATCATAAAGCCCTGGTTGTTTCATCACCTTAATCATGTTTCTATGCAGTGTGGAATTTTAATGTGTTAAAGAAAAGACAAATAATATCCCACTTACTATTTACCTTGATTGGAATTTTAATTGTAATAAATTATTATGTACTTACAAATATCTATATATATATATATATCCTATCAAATTTTCAATCATGAAAGGATGGATATTGGTGCGGGTCTTCAGTTGAATTGTTATTATATTCTAATGATTGACACTTCCTAAAGAGCAAAATGTACATGTTCCAATGTGTTACGAGAAGTTGTGGATGATGATGATGTTTAATTAAAGTTAAGGTTCCCCAGCCTTCACCATAACCCTAAAGTGGTGCTAGGTCTCATCATTAATTAACTATAAAAAGTCACTAAACTAGAATTTAACTTTGTTTAGAAGACCCCTCATCTTATGAAACAATTATTTAGTATATTTCGGTGTGTTGTAGTGAACTCTAATAATAATTATGCGAAACTTACTACATAATAGTGAAGTCGAACCCGTCTAGCATTGTGCACATATGTTTTTACAACTTTGAAATTTGAAGTTTCATGAGAGTATATATATGGGAACCTTTTGAGATCAAAATGTCATATAACCAACTATTTTTCTTCTTAATATTGAAAGATGTTAGAAGTTCGAATCTCGTCAACTGAATGATGAAACAAAAAATATTGACTCTACATTTACCAAGAACATACTTAACCATTCAAAAAGTTAGGAATGAACTAATAAAGCATTTATAGTATAATTGTGTTGATAATCCTCAACATCTTGCATGTATTGTTTTAGCAAAATTAAAGAACAATATTCCATGTGTCATGTAGAGTCATACCCTTTTTTTTTTATTTACCTAATGAAAAGTACATTATGTCCTTTCTTAATAATATCTTCTACAAGAGATGTGAGCTCTTTAGAATTGTCTGTTTTTTATATTTTTAAGGTTTGGTCCTATAATTTAAAGGTTGGAATGCCTTTAAAGGTTTGGTCCTACAATTTAGAGGTTGGAATGCCTTTCAAGAAGACTTGAACCACATAAACAAGGCATCAAATTAGAATCCTTAATTACCCTAATTTTATAGAGCTAAGATATATTCTGCACTACAAGCCTAAAGGAGCTACGTTTTATGCGACATGCGACAGAGAATAATCCAATTGCTAAAAAAAAAAGGCACATTCTAACTATGAGGTTTCAAGTTATTTGAAATTTAAGTGAACAAATTGCTGCTTACATAAAACATTAAGATCTTTAAACTTCAAATGCTCAATGATGAAAAATTCTTGTATACAAATATCATAATTACTGTGATTATTTCAACAAATAAACCCATTGTATGTAAGAGTTTCTTGTAAGTTACATCCGCTTTGCTCCATAGTTTCCTTCAAATATTCACTTAATTAGGGCTCGTTTAGGAGTGATTTCAAATAGGCCCAAAATCACTTCTATGGAGAACTATGTACTTCTCCATAAAATCACTTAAAACCAATGTGATTATATAGAGAAGCACATGAGAGGTGCTTCTCCCTCACAAAAGTGCCAAAATAACTCTCAAACAAGCCCTTAATCAAGGTTGCAATTGCATAAGCACTCACATTTTACTTCCCCAAATATAACATGAAAACATAAGACCCGAAATCAAAAAATAAAACACTGAAGTCGGCATTAAAAAAACTAAAGAATGACGACTATCATTGGCTTATATCAATAAATCAATACAACAATGGAAAAGACGTACTGAAGTTTCGAGCTTGTCTTCTACCTTTCATGATCTAAAAAGGAGAGACTCGACTAACCCTCAAGCAGCTAAAAATCTTTCCCTTTAATTTGTTCTTTTAAACAATTATAAACACAGATGCTAGCTAAACAGAGATATAAACTGAAGCCTCGCTTACTTTACACAAAAATTGCGAGGAATTCGACCGGTCATGCCCCTTATTTGGCATGTCAGAATAATTAGACACAATTCTTGCCCAAGCCTATACAGCAGCATCACTAATCTGTGTGCACATCAGTGTCAATGACTGGAGACAACAAGTATATTCAAAGCAGCCTATCATACTGCTTGCTAATCAGTAGTCTATCCGTAACCGTCGCATTTCAGCACGGAAAGTGGGGCTTGAATTCAAAGTTCGATGAGCAAGACTCCTTATGTCCTCTCGTGAACAGTCCCGGGAAATACGAACTAGTTCCCACAGGGCACCTCCACTAATCATGTCTTTTGCATTCACTTCTGCGATTTGAATACCAATAAATAAGCAGCAAGTCTCAGATGATTAAGATTTTACCTAGGATGAAAAAATGCACCTACCATGCTGAGCTAGGTGACAGAGTGCAAGCTCGATGTGGCGCCGGATTGGCGCAGCCTCGTCATTAGCATTTTGTACAATCCATGGAAGTGCACCATCTTGTATCAAGAGAGATCTTCCACTCTTCATCCCTATAATAGGTCAGCAAATTAATATTACACCACAAAACATAAAACCTTAAATCTGACATCAAAATGGAAGTTCATATCACCAAAATAATCTAAATCTAGCTGCTGAAACCAAGAATCAGCTCCAAACCTAACTATGAGAATAATATATCGCAATGAAGCCCAGCAAAATAGCCATCATGATTAATTAAGTCACTAAGGAGAACTCAGAAAAACATACCAGAGCATTTATGAATTTGAAATTCAATTATTCACTTTGACAACAGATTAATTTTATGCAATTTCATGGTTACTGCTGAAGAGGAGGGGGGACCCTTAAAGTGGTCAGTTTGTTGATTTGGCTAGAAAAAGAATGAAATCCAATAAATGAAAACTTCTGAACACTGAGGGAACTGTTGATGGCATATATCCGACACAGATTATTACCTTGAGTACATGCTCGGGACTCGCATTTTGCAAAGTTTGCAATTCCACGTGCAACTTGGGAAAGAACATCTGGATGGCCACACCTCACAATTCCTAACAAAGCCTTAATACCACCTTCGGATCTTAGCTTCGTTTGTAGCTTATCTGAGGGATATCAAAAACCATGTCAACAAAGAAGGATTTTTTTTATTTTTCTTTTGGAGGGGTAGAAAAACTATCATAATATGAAGTGCCAACTGCAAAGCAGCGAAAACAATTGTAAGACCTAAGAAAAGAAACAAACTCTTCATCTGAAGCATAGAATTGGAAAATGGGCATGATCAGAGACAATAAAGTAAAAAAGCTTAAATAATTTATAAACCTTGATAACTAAAAGGAACAGTCTTCTTGGCAGATTACGAAGGAATTTCATTATGCACTAATAAGCTAATAATGTCATAATGCGCCCTAACAAAACAAATAAACAAAAGAGAATGCAGTATACCATTTCCGCATAAATTAGCAATAGCTCCAGCAACCATGCGAAGGGTTTGAGCATCATCAGCATCAGCTGCTGTCGTTGCTAACAAACTAATTCCACCTTGAGCCATTATAAGTTCTTGATTGGCTTCTGCTACACCAGAAAGGAAGCAACATAGAAAACCAATGAAAGTCAAAATAAGCGTATCTCAACCCAAAAGTAATAACATCCAAACTAAAGAGGAATCCCTTTTAATTCTCAGAGAGAAGAAAAAATCACTGAGCAATCACCATTCATTGCAAGATTCGCAATGGCACCGGCTGCCACTCTTCTAACGGTTTCATCCTCAAAGCTTCTAAGAAGCATCAGCAAGGAAGTAAGACCACCAGCTTCAACAATCCTTTTCTGATTTGCTTCTGCTTTTCACGTGCAAGTGCACATCAGTTCTCATAAAACAAAAATAACAAAGTATATATAACTGTAACTTGTATTCCTAAGTGTCATATAATAGTACTGCATAAATCAAATAATGCTCTTTGTCAGATTCTAATCACATTGTCTATCTAATGTTTCAGAAAAAAATTGGATTTAAGATCTAAGATATCCAAATTACTTTTGTATAAAAATTAAACCAAGGCCCAAAGGTATCTTTAGCATCATTATCTACAAAACAAACATACAGCTCCAGATAAGAACTGTAACTTAAGTAGCCAAAAGTGTTTTTAAAATGGTTAGCGCAAGGATTAGAAACTGACAGAACCTCTACACACAGATGACCCTTATCTTCAACAGGGTTGTGGTTATAAAGATTCCTGAAAAAAGAATGATAAATTGATCTACTCTGATGTTCTGCCTTTGCCTAATAGTACAACTACTTCCACAATAACTGGAGTACAATTCACTTCTCTTCAATCAAGTTACTTTTCTGCAATTGCTATTTCATGACCAAAAAACCAACAACACAAAAGCAACTTTTCATTACAACTAAATTACTAGGTTCATGATTCCGATGCACCCTATATAGAGTTAAACAAGATGATGTAAAGATCACGGGATAGAAAAAGTACAATAGAACCAGAAGATTAAGCACTTATATGGTAAATTTCTAACATCTCTTGATAAAACATGATATTGGAAGTATGTGAGAGAATTGGCCAAAAAAGAAATGTGCATCAGGGATAAATCTACCCACCTTCAGCTGCTAGGTTGGCCACCACTTTTACAGCATGAATACGAACATTAGCATCTTCTGACTCAAGTAATGACAAAATCTTTTGCAATCCAACTGTTGTATTGATTCACAAAAAAAAACAATGTTTGAGATGCCTGTGGATTAAAAAGTTTGAAGGATATTGCATTATGCAAAAATTTATTATTACCTTGTTCAAAGAGCGTGGAAACTGGTGCCTTCTGTCCATTCCCGATGTCTTTGGGGTACGAATTCCTAACTGGAGGCATAGAAGAATCTAGACCAGTAAACCCATTTCCAGACCCATCTCTATCAAGACACCTTCTCATCTATGAATACAATTTAAAGTGAAGATGATTAAATTCTCATAAATTTCAATTTCAATAGTCTAAAGGCTAAGGTGGGACAAAAATTCTTAAACTTGTAATCATTATATGATTTGCAACCTGAATCGTATGTTCATCTTCAGCAAATGATTTTATCTCATAGATAGGCACTCAAAGAAAGCAAATTATCTTTTAAGAAAATACCAAGCTCTTTCACTATTTTCCAACCCTTTAATCTTGGTTGTCATAGAAAAGCAGAGACAACCACCCAATAGGAATCACTGAACAATCAACATCTATATTTGTGAAGGTAAAATGGCTCAAATACTTTTGTCATTAAGTAGAAAGTAAAAGAAGAGATTATATAATCTATTTATGGATTCACACACCAAATATAAGTTAACCATGAAGGAAAAGCCTTTATTTAACAACTTCGAATACCTGTTCAGCTTCAAAATTTGATTGCAGCAACTGGCTACGTAGTATTATTATTTCTTCTTCAAGTTTTTTCTTCTGTTGAGCCTCCTCCTCCAGAAGTTTATGAAGCTTAAAAATCTCCGCATCTCCCCCTGCCTAGTACACCAAAAATAATCCCGAATATGACATCAATCCCATGCATAAGAATTGTGGCCTGATTCTGCTAGCACTACATAATATAGGAAAGAAAGTCATACTTCTGATTGTGTATATAGCCCTAGTTGGCCTTTAAGATTTTTCAGCTCCTCTTCAGCCATCTTTCTTAGGTCAATTTCATTTTGGAGCAACTCTTGTAACTCAGTTGCTTCCTTAGAAACAGAAAGCCCAGGCCCCTAAATGAAAGAAGAAGAAAAAATCAAATATAGTAGGCATTTGGTGGCCAGAAAGTAAATAAAAGAAAGAGAAATCAAATATAGCAGGCATTTGGTGGCCAGAGAGTCGTGTGCTTGGTTTGAAATTTTCCAATTTTCCAATTTCATTGTATAAAATGATTTTCATATTTATTGTTAGAAGTCTTGAGCTTTATAATCATCCTACTGATAAGTTACAAAGATTTTGTTGCAAGTGTGGTGTATCATGTTATATGTTGATAGATATATTGTCTTAATAGTTCTTTTGAGTTGGATGATAGACAAAAGCTGGTGAATTTGACTTCAATGAAGCATTCACACTAAACATTCTAGAAAATTCACTCGATTGAAAGATAATTTGAGATTATTGGGGAAACTATGAAGCCGATATGCAAAAGAAGACAAAAAGATACACGAGCCCGAAGTAATGTTGATGTCAAATGATAAAGGGTCGCTTATAAACCAACAATGAATGTGAAATTTTTCTTTCAAAAAACAAATTATAACATGCAATGATTCTTCAAGGGACTACCTCTCCATTCCATTTACCATCAACCAGGCAGTGGTTTGGCTTCTGATTCGACACCAGCTTCTCCTCAAGCTCCTTAACAGCTTCCATATAATCCATCTGGCATTTTAGCCTCTCCTTCTACAGAGAAGGTAAAAACACTTAAATTGTTGCACCAAAACCAAATTACTAAATCTCTGTTGGAAGCACAGAAGTTAAGATGAAATACATATAAAATGCTCAAATATTGCTTCCTTTCTCTAGTTATTTCTGAAATATGCACAAAGGCTACATCTATTCTGGCTTGTTTAAAGAGAATTGATTAGAGAAAAAAATGCAATGAAATAGTTTCACAATCCACCAAGAGCAAGTTTGATGCATAAATTTAGTAAAAATAATTCTTTAGTAGTTAAAAATATTTTAAAATAACAAACAAACCTCTAATGCATCAGCAAAGTTTCTTTCAACCTCAGATATACGTTTTTGTGCTTCTAGATTTATTCTTTCAACTTCATCCTCAAAAGCTTTATGCTGCCTTTCATTTTCTGCTATAAGCTTGTCCACTTGTATTTCAAGCTTTCTCGACAAACTTTTGTAATCAAATTCTTCCTTGATTTTCAACATATTTTCAACCTTCATAGCCTGTCAATAATAAAATGGCACATCCATTCATATCTCAAGTATTCAAGAATATTAACCAGTACCAAAATTCATCAGTGGAAAAAAAATAGCCTGTTTATACAGATAAAATAAATATTAAATGGAATAGATAGAACGGATGTTTACACACTGTGAGATCAAAGCATATGAAAAGAGATGCTGCCTATCTAATTTAACTTATTTTGAGGACACTATCCAATCAGTACACTTCAACAAAACACATGACAGATGCTTTCAAATTCAAATTTAAGGACTTCCCAAATATGATGACTCACCCTTTGTCCAAATAGTATGGTACTTGCAGTCTCTCCTCGATGGCGTGGAGAGGGTCCAATAGTAACAATTAGTGAGGTCCTCGCTGATCCTGTAAAAAGATAACAAATGTGAAGCCAAGAAACAAATAAAACTGTAATTTCCTTTATGACAATACATTTAAGAAAGAGGGGAAACTAAGATCAGTTTACGAGTCTTCACAAAAAAATGATAGGAGGAACTTAAGAAAAACAAAGTGAACCAAGCAACAAAAGTTATGAGTTTTCACATTTTGATGACAGTCATGGCTTGCATTTCATCAAAGTATTCCACTCAGGTGAAGTTTGCATAGACATAAAAGACATCTTACCTCCAAATGAATCTCTAAGCAATCTTGTAAGTTTTGAATCACGAAATGGAACATGAGCACTATTCTCTGCTAGAGAATTTATGCACTTCCCTAATGCACTAAGCGACAGATTGATACACTTAGCTTCCTCTAACATATGTCCCTCACTTCCTGCCAAAAAGGAAAGACAAAAGTTTTACCACATAACTACTGGGACTAGCTTACAAACACCAACGATCAGATTCATAATAATAATAATAATAATAATAAATACAATCAGGCAATCCACACCAGAACCATATGCAATTGCAGGGCATAGCAGAAAAATCTATACAACTTTATATGGGGATTTCAGTCATGTAACATATTAACTTAGAGTTGAGGTGATTGAAAGCAACCAAGCAGCTTAAATTTGCACCCTTCACCCCATTCAGCAGGTGGCAAGCAAAAGAACACAAACCAAACTTCACATGGAGAAGGAGCTCATACACACAGACATAGAGAAACATTTATACACATATGCATAAAGATAGACACAACAGACCAACAGGCACACACACAATGTAGTATAACAGTTACAAAACCGACTAAAGGTCACAAGCTGGCATATACACCTGATTTTTGGATACGTTCTGAACCTGCTAAATCTACCACAACTAGTTTGCTTTTCCGGACAAGTGGTTTAAAAGGCTTGGTCAAGTGAGAAGGGTCACCATTTTCGCTGGAAACATCATCTTCTCTTCCCAAGACAGACCTCTTAACTTGTACCTGCACTAAGGAACTTACAAACATCAAGACCCCAGTTATGCTATACCAAAAAAAAAATCGGTTACCAACAAGAAATTCTGACATTTTTTTCATGCATCATGATTTAGATGAATAAATATATTAACAGATAATGGACAGTAAATTATTTTACCATCAGAATCGCATGACTACGAGAAGATTCAGTGTTCAACTTGGTGTTAGCAGCTATACGATGAGCTTCCCCACATCTTAACAGCTCCAGAAAACTATGCTGGTCTTTGATCTCCACAATAGTTGCCCCAGGTACTGAAACATCTCCAGTTCTTGGATCTTCCACAATGGGAATATTATCATTTGTCGGGTCAAGTAGGTCCTGGAGGGTCTCCATATAAAGCTACATATTTTTTTGGGTAGAAAATAAGAATGTTAAATTTCTGAACAATGAAGATTCGGTAGAAACAGAGAGCATTTAGAAGATCAAATGAAAAATGATTCTGAATGTTAAAAATCATAAGTGAAGTTTATATATCCGATGATAACGAATAAATAATTAAAATTTTGAACATAACATGACAATTCTGCAGCAATGCCATAAGGGCCTAACAACCTGCAGATATGAGACAGAGATAGAATCAGTCTCAGGAGATATATCTGCCAGAATGTCCTCCATCGAACGAACCATGATTCCTCGATCAGATGTATCTTCTTCTCCTAGACGTCCAAGAGTAAATGTTTTCCCGGTACCTGTCTGACCATAAGCCATAACCGTCCCATTGTAACCATCTAAAACACTCTACAAGAGCAAAAGGGGAAGTTATTCAGTTGCTATGAAAAGCCACATCAAATATTGTAGGAAAATACGAAGTGGTCTATAGTAGATAACAAACCTCCACAACAGGCTTAGCAACAACTTCATAGACACGCTTCTGTGATGCATACTCAGTAAGTACGTCATCAAATTCGTATGTGTCCAAATCCCAATTGTTTTTACGAAGTTTCAACCTTTTAAGCTGTGGTAGAACAAATGTCAAACGTTATTAGATACACACAAACACAAAAAAAAAACCTAAAAGAACAGCTGTAAAAGAAAAAAGTTAAGAAGATATTAACCACCGGCATTACCAAACTAAGTTCAAATTAGCAATGGAAACAAAATGAACAAGTACCTCTGGCTGCAACTCCACACAGTCAGCAAAATCCGCATCTGCCACCTTCTCTTCCGCATTTCTGGGACGCAATCGTACAGCTACTCGAACTCTTCCAGGCACTATCCAAATAAAAAACGCATAAGCAACAGACATACAAGCACATGTTCATCACTTGCTCATCTGGGTTTGCGTATCTTATTTTATCACTTTTTTCACTAATTTTTGCAATTTTCAAACATTTTATTTTAAAACAAACCGGTAGAGTATAGTGGAGCTACAAAACCAGAATGTATTGTCCCAAATCAGCTTAACATTTACTTAAATTATACAGTCAATTTGCAGGCTTGAATTGGAAGTTTCCATTTCTTCACATTTTCAATTGCATCGCATTTGCTCAAACAAAAACTGACCTGCATGATCGTCTTTGGAACCTGCAGAGCCAAACAACGCCGGACTGCTCCTGCGAACAGCGGATCCGTTGCCGGGAGATTGAGAAGGAGGGAGCCGGGACTTGAACGACGACGTTCTGAAACTCACGGGGCGATCCAACTTCACAGCCCCCTCTGAGCGACACCGTTTCGGGAAGCCATCGTTCAATTCAAGTGCGGAGAGATTTCACAAACGCATTGGCTGAGAAATTTGAAAAGCCTCAGTGACTCTGCTGTGCGACTGACGTCGAGGGTCAGGGGTTTCTTTTGTGTTGCTTGGTTTGATGGTTTCAAAGTGTAGGAAGAGCTTGAAGACATAGAGAGAGAGAGAGTGGGGGATGGGAAGTGGGGCCCAAAGGGGCCATAGTGTGCGGGAAGAGACAGAGTGAGTCGCAGATTGGGCGTGGTCCCGCATTAAAGTTCATTTGGGTTTGAAGAGGAGGCACAAAATTACGAAAATGTCTGTCTTTGTCGCTGGTATCACATCTTGCTTGTTTTGGTATCTGGATATGGGGGATTTTTATTTTTTATTTTTTTCCAAAGGAAGGGTGAAAACGAACACACAAAGATATTATGGGTTTTGAATCCGGAATCACTTGGTAGCATATTAAAAGTCTGCCTTAATCCAACTAAATCCAACTAACACCTCTTTAGTATCTGGATATGGAGAATTGAATATCTGAATCATGATATTTGGATGAATATCTAAATCATGATCTTTGGATGAATATTTGAATCATGATCTTTCAATTTTTTTTTTATTTTTATGCAATCGTTTTTTCTTCTTGTTTATTCAAATTTGTTTGTTATTCATCATTCACAAATTCGTCAATTCATCAATCATTCTCCCCTCCACAAATCAAGAAGCAATTCTCTTCTCACTTGTATCCATCAAAATATTTCCAATTCATTGTATCTTTAATCCTCTACGAATCAAAAGTTCTTTTCTTTGACACCATGCCCAAGATAATCAGAAAGAAAATGTGTTTTCTCAACTGTATCCTAGCGGAAAAAGAGGGACAAGAACAACATACAGTTTAAGAAGAAAATGGCAATGACTTTTCACTAAATGGTGTATGTCTATCCTGAGAATCCCAAGTGTGTGCCTTTCATTTTGAAGCTGAAAGAGGATGGGACCCATTTGGAGGACAACATAGCCATTCCCAACTACTCTGATGACCCCCTCAATATCATAGATTAGTCAAGAGGATTGATGTGTTTTGAAAATACATCAAGAAATGAGCTTTATATTTGGAATGTTACCCAAGAGAAACTTGAACAAATGATAGAAATCTCTAGTCTTCTTGAAGGTTTTGGCTCATATGGGTTTGGCCATTCAAAGGATAGGAAGCAGCTAAGGATTCTCAAACTCTTACCACTTTTCATTCTAGTAAGGGCTGAGGCAGGGGAATTGAAGAGCAACAAAAGATTAAAGTTATCTCTTATGAAGGTGGATCTTAGACAATATCCACCCATTGTAATATTTCGTTTATTCCTACCGGTCTCAACATCTTTATTGAGGATGGTTGGATGTATTGGAAGACTTCTTTGTTACCAAAGTCAAGATAATTGCTCAAGACATGGAAGCATCCAGCTTTTATTGGCTACTACCTCTACCTAGTAAACTGAATCTTGAAAGCATAAAAGTTAGGCTTGGTATCCATAAGGAGCTAGCCATTTGTGGCTATCTTGAAATTGTGACAGACGATTTAGATGTGCTGCTTCTTGTGCAAAAGGAACACATAAGGTGAGAATAAACCCCTTATACAGTCTTAAAGGTTGCTATTATTATTCCCAAAGAACACGAGTGAAATACTCAACTTTTGCAACCTTCAAGATTGTATAGGGGGTCTATTCCCACCTCAGATGTTCTTTTTGCACAAGAAGCAACATATCCAAATCGTATGTCGCAGTTTTCTGATAGCCCCAAATGGCTAACTATTCAGGAAACCAAGTTTCTTATGTTTTCAAGATTCAGTTTACTAGGTAAAGGTGGTAGCTAATTAAAATTGGATGCTCCCATGTCTTGGGCAATTATCTTGCCTTTGGTAAGAGAGAATGTCTTTCAATACATCCGGCCATTATTAATAAAGATGCTAAGACCGGAGGGAATGAATGAAATACCACAATGCTTAGATCTTGTCCAAAGAGACAACTTCAATTTTATGTTGCTCTTCGATTTCCATGCCCTCAACCCTTGCTAGAATCAATGGTGATAAGAGCTTGAGGATCCTCAACTGCTTTCCATCCTTTGAATGCCAAAGCCAGAGGAGCCTAAACTTATAAGAAGACCATAGATTTCTATCATTTGTCCAAGCCTTTCTTAGGAAACATTCCAAATATAAAGCTCATTTCTTGATGTGTTTTGCACATCAATCCCCTTGATTGACCTATGATATTGAGACAGTCATATGGTAGTTAGGAGCAGTTGTGATGTCCTCCGGATGGATCTCATCCTCTTTCACCTTCAAAATGAAAGAGGCACACTTAGGATTCTCGAGATAGATACATACCACATGGTGAAAAGTCATTGCCCTTTTCTTCTGAGACTAAACGATAGGTTGTTCTAGTCCCTCTTCCTTTTCAAAAATATAGTCAAGAATACGCATTTTCCTTGGGATTATCTTGGACATGGTGTCAAAGGAAAGAACTTATGATTTTCATTGGATTAAAGATATGATGAATCGAAATGATTTGATGGATACAAGGGAGAAGAGAATTGCTTCTTGATCTGGGGAGGGGAGAAAGATTGATGAATTGAAAAGATTTAGATGAGAACAAAGAGAAAGTGGTTGAAGAAGACAAAGATATAATTTTTGAAGAAGGCAAATAGAGAATAGAGCGTGTTCGTGAATGATGAATAACAAGCAAGTTTGAATAAACCAGAAGAAAAAAAATAGTCATTATTGAATTTGTGAAACAGACTAGAGAGAAGATTTGAAGGAAACAAGGGAGAACATAGCATGTTCTTGAATTTGTGAAAAATAAAATAAAATAGTCATTAATGTATAAGAACACCACACGTGCTCAAAACTCACGCACATGCAAGTTTATTTCATCCTTTATTACACACCACTTTCTATTTGTGGCATGTCTACTAATCCGTAATCAGAATCAAAATAAGGAGTTGAATTCCTAGTACGGATACTCATATGTTCACTTCATATGGAGAAATGAAAATGTGAAGAAGGCCTATATAAAATTAGGAATTCAACTCCTCATTTTGGAGGAATTAGCCTCTTAAGTGGGAGTTGGTATTATAATTCTTGGAGAACTAACTCATTAGGAATCCATATTTTTTACGCATTATATCCTCACACAATTTTTAAAAGGGAGTTGATTTTTCCACTCCTATTTTGTTTACTTACACTCTTTTGTTGAAAATTGTACGTTCCTCCTCATCTTTTGTCCACTTACACTCCCTTTATTATTATTATTATAAAAGGCGATAGAATTTTATTAGATTAATAGAATAAAGAGTACAAAGACACAGTAAAGGGAGACATCTCAATAACAATATGGCAACCATGGGTAAAACTTCCCTAGTGACCTGAGCTAGTCGAAAAGCTGAAACAATCTGGAGAGAATCAAACTCGAAATTAACTTTTCTAAACCCCTTTCAAAGACCATAATTTCCCGAATATAGTCCAATGACTTCAAAAACAAAAACTAGCTGCTAACCGGCATGACTCTTTTAAAGAGAATAAGAACACCGAATAAACTCAACTAAGTTTCTAGAATCATGAGAGAAAAAACACATAAAACTCATTGAGTTTGTGGAATTTTTTGAACAAACTAAACCAAAATTAAAAAAAACTAAAATAACGTCAGCAAAAGGAAAACCAACCGCCGCTAATCTTCCTTCGGGGCATGACATAAATATCATCAACTAGTTACTCCAAGGCCTTAACGCACCAATAAGCAATGGATCTACCATGAAAGCTGCAACATCTCAAAGAGTAGCCTCGCAAGATGAGGCACAACCAAAGCCAGTCCAGATCTGAGACAATAGATCAATCAAAAGAAGAGTAGATCGACATAGGTTCACCAAAAGTCAAAAAAACACCGAAGATCCGATGAGATCCGGGGGAAAATCCCTGGATCTAAAGTGTTCTCTATCTTTTTTTAATTAAGAGTTTAAATCTTATTGACTCTAAATAATTCTGTGAGATTTCTTATTCTATACTTACACTTTTTTTTTTTTTTGGTTATAGTAAAAAGTATTATAAAAAAACAAAATGGAGCGTAAATGGACAAAAGGGAAGTGGGAAAATCAACACCCTTTTTTAAATTCCAAATTTGTGATATACTTTAACTCAGCAACAAGGGCATTTTAGTAATCAATTTGGTTTCAATTCCAATTAATGGGAATTTAGTAAACAACTTGTAGGGAATTAGTACCACTCCTACCCCAAATTCCATATGGTTTAGTAAATAACTTCAAGAAGAATCTAGATTCTAACTATCCTTAATCCAACTCCTCCCCAATTCAATTCCTCCTAATCTAATTACATATTAGTAAACATGTCATTAAGTCTTTGGCTCCACTTGTGGTCTCCACAATCAGTTGACTTTGGTTGTCGGTTGTTTAGTGGCAAATCAATATGTTTATTTTTTAATCCTAAATAAATAAATAAATTTAGTGGGTGTTTGGTATCCTATTAGAGTATGGAACTCAAAATTTGGATTTTTTTTTTTAAATCAATGTGTTTTAAAATTCATTTTTTAAGATTCAAAAACTTGTTAGGTATCTAACTTGAAAACTGTTTCTAAATCTTAAAAGTTTGAAGACTTTTTTGATTGAATTCTTGAAAACAATTTCTTTTTTCAATTCGTGAAAACTGTTCCTACTCATCTTATATAGATTTTGTTTTCTTGATCATTAAGCACACAAAACAAATTTAAAAAAAAATTGAATCTTTGTGTTGGGGTTGCATGAAATGGATCATATATCAAAATAACATTTTTAACATAAATAATTATAACTTCGTATCACATTTTATTTTTTGCTAATCTCATATTATATTTACATCCAAGAAATACTATGGTTATTGATAAACACCAACTAAATTAACTTAACTTTCGTGAATAACAAGCGAAGTCCATATATTACATGAAGAAATCAACAAAATGCAAAATTGAAACTAGTTGAGTCAAGGCAACTGATGTATATTTTGGCTTATGTGAAGAGGATGAAGCGCGAAGCAAAGAAGGGAGAAGGAGATGAAGTTTATTGCGATGATTAATACTATTACTTGCATGTCATTTTATTTATTTATTGATCGATCAAGACGTATCTTCTTGACTTTTAAGAAGCAGAGTAGTCAATTACATGACTTAGTGTACAAGGAAAAAGATAAGAAATGAAAGATGTGATAATATTAACCTCTCATCTCAACCCATTTCATAAGTTGGGCTGACTTGTTTACTAATCTGTAATGCTTAAAAGATGAGAAAGTCATAAGAAAAATCTAAAATGCTTAAGGAGAGAGAACGAAGACAGAAAAAGGGACAAAGGGGGAAGAGGAAGAGGAAGAGGAAGAGAGAGAGAGAGAGAGAGAGAGAGAGAGAGAGAGAGAGAGCAATTTTTTTTGGTTGAGGAGAGAGGGTCCAAATTTTGTGGTGTTTTTGAGTGATTTTTGGATTTTGGTACTTAAAATGCCTTCCAGTCAAAATATTTGGCAGAAATATTTTCTTTTCATTTCCTGATAAGAAATGATGGCAACTAGGCCGTGGTGAAAGGGTGCGCGCGCTTTCATTGCTTTTAATGCAAAAGCTTGCATGCGAATGAACGATAGTGGCTCAAGTTTAAGGAATTCCCACACAAAAATACAAATGCTTGAAAGGTGAGTGGGTGCCTTTAAACCAAAAAAGTGGCTCAACTTTGGGGGATGCTCCAGAAAAAATACAAATAACTATAAAAAAAATCTCAGCTAAACTACCTAAAAAGAGCCTAATCATATGATTAGCAGCAAGTGCCAAACTGACCCACATGCCATGCCACGTTTGATTTTGCAATGCAATGCCAATGTAAGCAAAGTAGGAGACCACAAGGGCCAGCATATCACATGGAATGACTTGACGCTCCTTTGACCAATAATTTCACTCTTATTAAATGTGTAACTTTTTCTTTTATCATCGCCTTTTCCCATAACATGTTTCTATTATGCATTAATAAGACCGGATTCCCTGGCCCAAAACAACAAAATAAAAAGAAAAGGAAAAATAATTGAATAAAAGTTTGGCTCCATATCATGTTTTTTTTTGTACTTCATTTTGGTATAATTATGTAAATAGTTGTTTTTCTAATTAGGAATATGTAAATGGGCTATTTTGTGAAGAAAAAAAAAACTCAAATAATTTATTTTATCAAAACATTAAGTTTTTGAATACCTTTCTTATTAAGAATGACGATAATATACTAAATTCACACACATTACACAAATGTATACTCAAAATATTAATGGTATGTTTACTAATCAGGAATTAAATTTTACATATGGAGGATTCCTGCGTTTACTTAACATCAAGGAATTAAAAAGTAGGTGATGCTCACACAAAATTAGGAATTGAATTTTGATTTTGAAGGAATTCAATTCTGGAATCTAATTTCCTCAATTCAATTCATCCTCAATTCAATTCATCTTAATCCAATCGCTAGTAAACATCCCATTATGACACAAATATCTGAACTAAATTTGATCCCAACCATTGAACTTTTATCCTATGGTAGTTAGCCATCAACATCTTTGGTCCATAGTAGCCAAGACATCTATCACACATACTTTATTTCATAATTGACCAAAAAAAACTTTATTTCATTAAAAAAAAGTTATTTTCTTAACCAAAAACAATATTTCCAACCTGTAAATTGACTAATAATAGTACAAAGAGACATCAAAGTGGACCAAATTTAGCTTATTCTAAAAGAAAAACTAAAATGTCATAAAAAGAAGGGTTATTTGTAGTAATGGTCCCTCAACTATACTCGAAGTTACATTTTGGTAACTCAACTCAAATATTAGTTGCGGAGGTCACTCAATTGGGTGTTGTATTGCATCATTAGTCCCTACCGTCAAGTCTCTCTAACCATTGGGATTAATAGTGCAACACAACCTAATTGAGTGACCTCTATAACCTATTTTTTGAAGTTGAGTAACTAAAATATAACTCTGAGTATAATTGAGGGATTATTGCTACAAATAATCCTAACTGAAAAGTTACATTTGCCCATCAATAATCTAAGAGATGTTTGTCACGTCATTATTTTAAACAAAAAAAGTCACAAACTTGATGGTAGGGACTAATGGTGCAACACAACACCCAATTGAGTGACATCTGAACTAATATTTGAGTTGAGTAACAAAATGTAACTTTAAGTATAATTAAGGGACCATTGCTACGAATAATCATAAAAGAATCTCCAAAATAATAACAACTCAGGGAAAAAAAAATTCCACACGTGTCAGCATCCGAGTCAGCCATAGCCACTCGCCGCCACTGTACAAAACCCTAATAAACAACGCACACACAGTGACACAGAACAGATATACACTCTCGCTTGCAGCCTCCGTCGTCCGCTTATTGACCCGTACCCGGATTACATGGCCCGCCAATCCAATCGGAGCTCCGACAATCTCTGCATTTCTCTTCCCCGAACTCCTTCCACCACGATTCTCATGACTATTTCCATTTCCACTAACGCCACCAGCATTCACTGAAATTTCAACTCTGCCACTGCTTCCATTTCTCCTTCAAGCTTCAGGCTTTCGAATTCGCTATCTCTTTCGGGTCGGGTCCCTCTAAGAATCGCAATCGGGTTCGCGCTGTGTCTTGGTAATGGCTACGCTCCAGAGCTGTAGTGTGTGCTTGAGAGAGTCTGCTCTCCAGCTTCCGCGTCACCATCTTACGGATAACTACAGGAGGTTTATCTCATTCTCTTATATTATTTTATTTTATTTTGTATTTAATTAATTAAAATTAAAATTCACTCATATTTGTCTTTTAATTTTGTTCTCCATTAGAGATTTGTAGTTTAGTTATTAAATTAGACTACACTTTAATTAATTAAATCTGTATGCTAAAGAAAAACAGAGTACAAAATTCATCAACTGATTAATTAGTTTATCAATTTCATTGTTTTGTTGTTTTATTTATTTATTTAATTTTTGTATTGATTCGAAGCAGTAGGACTGCAAAATGGAAGTGTCCGCGAGCAGCTGTAATCCCTAATTTTCATCTTCCAATGCGTAGTTTTGAAGTGAAAAACAGGTAATTTGTATGTATAATTATGTGGGGTGATGAATTTCATATTGAATTTGGTTCTAAGATGTTTGGTGGCTTCATTTTTTCTTAGCTTGTTTAGGATTAGAAGATCAAAATGCGTGCACAGTTGAACATATATAGATTACGTGAGAATAGATCCTTGCTTCTCTGTATTTTTGGTTTTCCAGTAAAATCTCATGTCTCGGTTCTTTAGTAGTGGGATATCCCTTTAGACTCCGGAACAACATGAACTTCATTCATATTGCTAGGTCCCTGCAATCCAGATGACTACCTGATTCTAGACGAAATATCTCGAACAACTATTTTAATGTTGTGTCAAGCTGTATACGTTTATCCACTATTAGAGATGGTTATTTAGTGTTGTTATGTTGCTTCTGTACTGGGGCTGATAAGAAAGCATGTGCTTTGGAAAACTACTGTGTATGCATGAAGTGCTACATGTGTATGTGAAAGCTCCTTAGAAGTGTAAATGCTCCATTTGAGCAAATTGTTCTTTATGCTAAGCATGCTCTATCTTTTCAGGACATCAGTGGACGATATAAAGTCACTTAGATTGATAACAGCCATCAAAACCCCATATCTACCAGACGGCAGATTTGACCTTGAAGCATATGATGCTTTGGTTAATATGCAGATTGAAAATGGAGCCGAAGGTGTGATTGTTGGTGGCACAACTGGTGAAGGCCAATTGATGAGCTGGGATGAACACATAATGCTCATTGGCCACACAATCAACTGTTATGGAGGATCAATTAAGGTAATAGGGAACACTGGAAGCAATTCTACTAGAGAAGCAATTCATGCTACTGAACAGGGTTTTGCTGTTGGAATGCATGCTGCCCTTCACATCAATCCTTATTATGGAAAAACCTCCTTGGAGGGATTGGTTTCGCACCTTGATAGTGTCATGTCAATGGGACCCACTATTGTATACAATGTGCCGTCGCGAACTGGCCAAGATATCCCGCCACGTGTGATTCACAGGTTGGCTCAGAGCTCTAACTTCGCAGGTATCAAGGAGTGTGTTGGAAATGATCGTGTTGATCAGTATACCGACAAGGGAATTGTGGTTTGGAGTGGGAATGATGATGAGTGCCATGATTCTAGGTGGAACCATGGAGCTACTGGAGTTATATCTGTTACTAGTAATCTGGTTCCAGGTTTAATGCGAGAATTGATGTTTGTGGGGAAGAACCCTTCTCTTAATGCAAAGATAATGCCTCTGGTTGAGTGGCTTTTCCAGGAGCCAAACCCCATTGGCTTAAACACAGCACTTGCCCAACTTGGTGTTGTGAGGCCGGTCTTCAGGCTGCCATATGTACCTCTTCCTCTGGCAAAGAGGGTAGAATTTGTGAATTTGGTTAAGCAAATTGGGCGGGAGAATTTTGTCGGAGAAAAGGATGTGAAAGTTCTCGATGACGATGATTTTGTCTTAGTGAGTCGGTATTAGATAGTTTTCGTGTTTAGGACTTCTGTCTTTTGGCTGTCTGAGTTACTTCCTTTAGAATTCATAAATGCTGTTTTAATTTACATATATTGATGTTTTCGGGATGCTATTTTCTCTAGTGGTTCTGTGTCTCAATAACTTCAGCATGTTTGAATGTGATTATCATAAAGTGTTGCTTCTTGTTTGTCACATCTACCCTTGGCTCAGTTGCATTACTTGCTCAACCTGTGATTATATAAAGTTAAAGCTGTTACTTTGTCCTTCACATGCCAGTAACCCTATCTTGAGGCTCTGAGATTCACATGATTGTTTTTTTAAACTTTTGTTGACCTGAAAGTGTGAAGCTTCGAGAAATCTCTCATCTTTCAATCCTCTAATAATGCTTGTGGATGAAATTTGAAATGTCTATCTTATTTGAAATCAAGTCTCAGTGAAGATCAAAGGTGAGGACCAACAGAAGCAGCTATTTAATAAACTATATCTTTTAGCTAAATATGTAAACCATAAGCAAACAAAGCCCATCATACCTTGGGCTTCGTTGGGTTCCCACTATCATCATAGACTCAGGTGACGTGGCAGCCCAGCCCACGTGCCAAATGGCGGGAAAGAGATTAGCCATCTCATATGAGAGTTCAGTTCGTTAACTGATTTCATGATCGTCCAATTTTGACGAAGTGAACACCTGAATTTAGAAAACTACTGAATATCCGCAAACCCCTTTTTTTTATTTAATTATTATTTAATTGACCATTTTTATTTTGTTATTTTGTATTTTTATCAGTTCAATATCTCAGCCCCCTCACATGGCTTTTGATTCATTGTTCATCAAAACATCTTCCTTCCTTGGCCTAATCGACTTACCCGTTTATGATCAGATTCGCAACTTACGATTTCGGTTTCATCCTGATCTGAGTTCTACCGAACATGAACTAGTTTTCTGTTTTCTGTTTTCTGCTCCTTTTGATTTATTTCAGGAGAAGAGGCCTCCTCTGCTTACACATAATTTTGACTTAGCTTTGAATACAAATAATGGGTTTCCTCAATTTTCTGCCAGTGGTTGGTTGTAGCCTTTTGCAGTCATTAAGAAGTAAGATTAGAAGCATGATCATGTGAGGGGTGTTAAGAACATTCCAAAGTCTAGGCATAGATTGATAGAGGCACATGATAAATCACACACCCTTCAAATATCAGAAGAGATTTATATAAAGTATTAAATGAAATATACTTGTCCTCCAAATTGGACGGCTATCTGCCTAGCATTGTTTAAGATATATGAACATTTATGCACATGGGGATGATTTTCTTTATCTATTTATTTTCTTTTTTTTTTTGGGGGACCTGAGACTCTTAACAAATTTGGGGGTCACCTGGGTTTTGAGGAGACAGACAGAGACATGCATCACAGAATCTCAATCTGAAAGACTTCTTCATAACCTTTACATTACATGGACACACCCTCACAGTAAACACTGTCCCTGAGAGGACACATCTGGGTAATATCTTCTTTTGCCACATGCCTTTGTCTCACACATGAGTAAAACTTGAGTAAAACTTGCATGTAACATGTTTCACACACCTTTCTCTATATATCTCTCGTCACGTGATGAGAGAGACGAAGAGAAAGATGTATGAAACATGTGATATGCAAGTTTTTTGGTCTCTCACACAGGGCAAAAAGAAAAAAAGAAAAAAAGAAAGTGAAGTTACAGAAGAATATGTAAAAGGATTGCACATACTTATCTACATGACACACATAAAAGGTAAATCATCCATAATTAACCAAAATTAGCCCACAAACTAAGTGATGTGGGGGGGAAGATGAGACATTAGAATTTAGAACTTCCCCAACAAGGAGATGAAAGAACAAATCAAGGCTAAGAGGGGCCCCTAGTAGAACTACTCCTTGTTAACTTTTTTTCCTAATAATAATTATATGAAAATTGCAAAGCATTAAATTAAATATATGTTTACATTAGGGTAATGAGGTTTCAGTTTCATGGTGCTGCTGCATGCATATATTGGTACTGTTTCATTTGTTGGGAGAGAGCTTCTTCTCTTGGAGCTGTGAAAACAAGGCTTGGTTCTCTTGGACAAGAAGAAGTGCTTTTCTCCTCAGCTTGTTGTTCTCTTCTATAATGCTCTGGTTCTCCATGTATAGCTTCAGGTTCTTGATTTCCATCTCTACCTTTGCCCCTCTTATCTCTGCCCCTTTTGGTTCTTTTGCTGTTTTCCTCTTCCTGTTAGCATACATATAACAAATCTCTTAGATAAAAAGTAAAAAACCGAAGAAGACAAACAGAGAGAGATAGATAGATAGATAGATAGATTGATTGATTGATTGATTGATAGATATATAGATAAATGGAGGGTGCGAGATATATAGACTGTGAAGGAACAAGACCTGTTGATTAAGCGGTGAACTCGAAAGTTATGTTGGTTTGATGGCCCTCGAAGGCGAAAAGCAGAGTATTGAGGACTGCATGGAGTCATTTCTGAGGAGTTCATACACATTGTTTTCCTCTACAATTCAGTTGCTGCTTTTCTCTCACAGAGAGAGAGAGAGAGAGAGAGAGAGAGAGTTGAATGTGTGTAAACCTGGAGAAGAGAAAGGTAACAAAAATGTGGGTTGTGAAAAATGTTATTGGACTTTAAATAGCAGAGGTCACTTGGCAGAACCCAGGAGGAAAAGGTGAGCCACATAACTATTGTTTTGTGTTTGTATCTGTCTCCCTTGAGAGAGAGAGAGAGAGAGAGAGAGAGAGAGGGCTTTTCATAGCAATGATGGCGCAAAGGGTCATCATTACAAAGGCCAGTAGGGGATGGAATTAATTGCAGAGGAGAAGCTAGAAAAATAAATAAATATTAGAGGGTTCCCTTATTCCTTTTGGCATCTTTTCCACATATAACTTAACGAACGCGTCAAAAACACAAGAGGAAATTGTTGCCGTGTGTGTCAAACTGTTATTTGTCGGCAACAAGAAAATGCTATGATTAATTTCATATAACATACAGTCCCCCCTAACTAATGAGGCAGATTGAGTGTTGAGAGGGGGCAGTCGCACTTGGGTTTTGTTGCGGCACATGGAAAGCGACTGAATATCCCAACTTGGTAGAGTTGAATTTTAGAACTTCCCCCCTTTGAGTTTCATTTCAATTAATAGGGTTGGGTTTCTTTTCTGCAGAGCCCTCAATGTGGAAGATGACTTATTTCCATGATCATGTGCTGCAATCAATCAACCAAATCATTACTGTACAAATCAAGTTTGAATACTCAGAAAACATTTGGATGCATATTTCTTAAAGCTAAACGGATTTTGTTTTAAATATAATAAATAATTAGTTAATAAACAATTACTTTAATTAAGTCAATGGCTAATGGGGTGTGAGGATTATATGAATGGGGTTGATTCTGAAATTCCACGTGAAATTATGACAGATAATTAGCTGGAGAAGATATATGGAGGCAAAATGGGGCATATTGTCAAAAAGTTGGTGTTTGTTTTTGAACTTTTAGTTGGTTCTTATCTTAAGCAATCTGTTTTTATAGGGCTCGTGTTTGAAAAGTAGACGCAAACCCTTTGGAACCGTCTTTTGCTTTTACATGAGAAAACGTTTATATATGTCATATGGTCAAGATTCATAACGTGTAAACTCAGAACTTATAGATGTAATCATTTCCTCTAAGCGCAATTTAAAGATGCTTACCAACCAAGAACATTCTCTATCCTCGTTAGTCTTGGCTGAGGTACCATATTAATTTACTAGATGTACGGTTCTTTTTCTTGAAAGATAAGTACGAATAGTTGAAATTAACAATTCAATTGTGCAAATATTTCGTTAGATAGTCGTAACAAGACTCCCGATATGAATATGTATATATGTTACGATTATCCAAGTTGGTTAGAGCAGATGTGCTCCCACTTTTTATTTTGCACTTGAGTTCGAATCCTCCTCTCCGTAATCTAGATTAATTATTGTTTGTATAAAAAAATTATATGTGTATGATTTATTTTGATTAGGTTGGTTTGTCTAAACTTTATGAAGGAAAAAGGTTCACATGTAATGTCACGTGCAATTCACGTGGGCATTTTGGGGTAGGGCCTTGCGAGAAGCCAAGGGAAATGAGTAGTTTATTGGAAGGGATGCTGAGTATGGAGGATGAAGAGGGAGTAGTCAATGTTGTTAGGTCCTCTCCTTTTGTCTCTTTTCTTGGTGTAATTGAGTGCCAAAGCCATACTCATTTATTTGGAAAATGAACCCCATTTTGGCTTCATCTTCTTCTTCACCATCATCATCACCACCATCTCTCTCTCTCTCTCTCTCACCCATTGCCATTGGATGGTAATATCATCATTATGATGGTAGTGGCAATCGTATTTTGTCCAAATTCAGCTCAGCCACTTCACATGGTCCCTTAAATCTAGCTGGTTGGACACTTAACTTGCCAGCCCCATAATACAATTGGGGACCAAATTTTCACATTTTTTGTCACAAGTCTTATGATTTGCTACCTACAAGGAGCTAAATAGGTTCGGTGGATAAAATGAAATGTTTTTCTTTTCTTTTCACAAAAATGCTAAGAAGGATAGATGATGTCAATACATACTCTTCATGTCACGCTAACTCACAATATAAGATATCGTTGACTCTTGCTTTTGTCTGAATGTGTGGTTCATATTAATAATACGTGTGTCAATATAAACATTTATATGACAATATAAGTCTAACAGTAGAACATTATCCTAAAACACCTAAAATAAAACCGCCGACCACAAAAAAGATGGTGTACTATATGATGATATACTCTGTGTAGTAGGTGGTATACACTGTGATTATAGGCATGTATTAGAGTGGGCATAGAACTGGACTATAGTCCCTCATCATGCCCTTTTGGACATGGGATGGATGTTTGGCTGTTTGATAATTAGGGCTACGACCAGAGCAGGCTTCACTCATTTCTTGTGATACTATCTCCTCAGTACTTATATACTACCCATGAGGGTGAGATGAAGGAAGTCAACAAACAAATGAAGCTCCTACCATTTTCAAAAATGATCTCATTGCTTTCACTTTGGTTTTTTGCTTACAACTTTCGAATCTTTTCTTGTTTTCTATACAACTGTTTTTGGGTGAAGAACATGATAAATACATTTAAAGTGTGTGTGATAAGCCGATGGCCTCATGGCTTAAAGTAGTAAGTATTTGTCTACATATGATCTCAGATTCGAACCCTAATAGCACATCTCCCCTTTCATTTCCAAACTTTAACACACACAAAAATTATATGTGTGATAACAAATAATAATGCTCCCCTACAATTTTCGTACTTCAATTCATCACCTTCAATAAATATATACTTTTGCTACACATGGCTCCACTACTGAGAATAGTTTAGGGCACTTAGTAATTAACGAAGGTCACAATAGAAAAGGGGTACCTAGAAATTCTTATGGAGGATACTACAAACCTAACTCTCTTCTCAAATTTATATTTCCCTTTTTTCTCAGTTCTCTCATTCATAACAAGTGGATCCTCTATGGGCCTTCCAATATCCTTTATGTGATCAAGAGAAGAGGAAAAACGAAGTTCGAACAAAAAGTTGGGTTTTAAAACATTTTTTCTTCTGAACTCCTTTAGATTCAAAGTCATGGGAATTCTAATCGAATTTGTGTTTTCTTTTGAACTTATAGTAATTTTAAGGGTTAGTCATTGTATTAGTTCTTGAACTTAGACCCGATTTGCATTTGAGTTCCTCAATTTCCAAAATTGTTCCTGTAGTCCTTCAACTTCAGTTTTGTTAGGATAAATAGTCATATCGACAATTTTGTTAACTTTTCTATTAAATGCAGGGGCAAAATGATATTTTTGTATTAAATTGATTAAAATATGAATAAAAAATTAAATTAAACTCTCTCTCTCCCCCTCTATCCCGATTTCTACACCCCCGAACTTTAATTTTTTTTTTTGTTGATTTTTTATTTGATTTTCTTTTATTGTTATTTTAAAGATATGATTTTTTATTCTTTTTTTTTTTGTTTTAATATAAAAGTACCGTTTTACTCATGCATTTAATAGAAAATTTTAACAAAATTGACGGCATGACAATTTGTCTTAACGAAAGTGAAGTTAAAGGATCACGGGAAGATTTTGGAAATTGAGGGACTCAAATGTAAATCGAGTCTAAATTCAAGGATTAATAAAATGATTAACCCTAATTTAAATTCAGTGTAATGTAATTTCACATGAACCTTTTCCTTATTATGACTGCTCATGCACCTCTCACCATCAACCAATGGTGGTCCACATCACCATCACCAACACCAATTATCCATCCATCTGCCACTCAATTTGCCTACTGCCATCGATTGCCCTTAAGATTGGCACGCATCCTCATCATAAGAATTTTTGTTATTTTATTTATTTATTTATTAATTATTATTATTTATAAGTTGCGTATATGGAAGGCTTCTAAACATGGACTTTCTCATTACAACTTATCTCAGTTCATAAGAAAGATGCCACGACACAGACATAATGCTTTCTTTTCTAAAGGCAAGAAGGAAGAGCGTTCAAGTGTTGGAACGAATTAAGTATATTGATTCGTCCAAATAAAAAATTAAAAAAAATAAAGTATATTGATTGCTGCCTTGACAATTTTGACTTCCTAAATTATCCACTTGGTTGACGAAACTCACTGCTTCTGACTTGTAAGCCAAAAGTGCTCATTACTTTGAGATCATAATCCAACAACTAAAATTTGACTTTCTAAATGACATGGTATGCCTTTGCTTTGGAGAAAAAGGATTCTTAGACCATGAACTCTTCTCCTCCCGGAGAAAAACTTACACATAATGGGTGTATCTTTCATGTGCTAAAGGGTTAACACATGTTACATGTTTTCTCAGTCTGATCGAGTCTCCAATGCACATTTTCTCCAGGGCAGGACGCATTTGCAAAGATAGAATGTCGCCAGTGCTCAAACTTTCGACCGTAGATGGGGAAGGGGACTCTTAAGCCTCAATGAACATAAAATCCCAATTATAAGAATGACAAGGAGGGGAGGGGGAGGGGAGGGGAGAGCGGAGCAACATGTACTCAAAAAATTAATACTAAGACAAATCTACTCTTCAAAAATTTCAAAAAACCATACCTTACTCGGATCCCATTTTTGAGGGGGCAAATTTAGGCATGCCAAGTTACTACCTAGGTTCAACATCCTAGATCATCACCCCATGGCATTTGATCATTGCCTGCCCTCGCCAGTCAAAAGCAAGAAACAAAAAATTTAATTCCTTGGTGAAAAGGGTATAGAAAAAGCTAAATATATACACCATAACTGTTAACTGCACGGAGACGCGAAATCCAGACATGTCTTGCGTATTTACAGGTCCATTCGTGTCCAAACCAGATAAGTATTAGAGTAGTTAGTGCATTCATTACACGCCTATTATCCAAGAGAATCTTCTGTATCTTGTTCATCTTCATCCATTGCATCACCCAATTTTTTATCTTCGGCAACCTGATCACTACCCTCAGTCTCTGAATCCGACATTGATCCACCTTTAGCATCAGTTCTGTTATCTTCTTCATTGTTCGAACAACTCTCGGTATCTGAGTCGGATGCAGTACCCTCTTTTTCTCTCCCGTGATCATCACTGTCATCCACAGTTCCACCGAACTGCCCTTTTAAGTCTGGAGCAACAATCCCAATCATTTCACTCAGTGCTTGACGTTCGCGATTCTGTCTTCTGGCAGCAGCATCAGAAGAGGGATTACTTTGGCTCTCAGCCACCTGATCAGTGGAGTCGTGTGGCCCGGCAGCACCTTCCTCATTGTTGTCTCTACTTCTTTGAGATTCATTATCTCCACGGAGAGAAGGGGCTGTGCTGCAAGCCCAGCTACCAATAACTTCAGAAGCTATAAGGTCTGCTGTCCTGATTGCGCCACAGCCTTCTGTATCTCCCATATCTTTTAGAGTTTCACAGGGGCTATTTGATTGAGAGTGACGCTCCTGACAAATCATTGGAACCTGCTCATCGTTTTCTTGTATGTTGGCTTCATCATCAAGTTGCATCGTATCCCCATCAAAAGTGACAATCTTATTCAGATCAATATTCTGATCACCATTGATTCCAGGGCTTTCAGTTTCAGGAACATGCTCAGTCTCAATGCCATCTCCCTCCATAATTGGTGCCGTGCCAACACCATCAATCTCAGAACCAAAGCCACCCTTGACCCCATGGTCTGCACTTGTAAATTCTACCTCTTCGGTATGTTGACCTTCTTGGCTTCTGATATCACAGTCATGCTTCTCTGTAACACTAACTTCATCACTAGAAGTTACAATTTGATTTCTGTCAGACCTCTGCAGTGTTGAAGCTGACCCTGCTTTACCAGGAATGTTATTATGATATCTGATTGCTTCATTTCCTCTGCCTTCAGTTACACTTATATCACCAACAGTCACATTGAGGTCAATATCAACTGATGTGTTATCATAATTTTCCTCATCTTCCAGCGTCCTCTGCATTGATTTCAACTGTTCCTGCTGTTTAGCAAAAAGTACAGAAATCTCCTCGGTTGTGGAATAAAATGCTCTTAGCTGTGTCTCCCTGCATAGGAACCATATGTTCACCGTTTAAGTAAATGACTCCTTGAAATGGTGCAAATCCAGCGTTAAAAAAAGAAAAAAAGAAAAGAAAAGGCATACCCCCCCCAAAAAAACCAAAAAAAAACCCCGATAAAAGATTGACCTCCATTTGTGTTATTTAAAAAGAATTGACCAAATGTTAAGAGTACAAAAATTTGTACAATCTGAAAACTTGGGGTCTGATAAAAGAATATAGCCACAAAATTGCAGATATGAGAAAAACAGTTTACTCAAGCACTATGCAGCAGTAATAAAATTACATTATAATCCTTCAGGAATCTTTACCTTAGCATAATTCTTTCTCTGGCAGCTTTAAGTCTCCGTCTCTCAAAATCAAGATCTCGCATAGCAGCATTTATCTCTAGTTCAAGGGCAGAAACTTTGGCCCATGCTTCTTCTCGAGCCGCCTGCTACCAACAGCAAAAAACACATCAGCTAAATAAGTAACTAGATAAATACATACAATAAATTTCTTTCTGCTTCTACCTACAAGACAACACGGTTAGCACATTATACCATTTACAACACCGTAGAAGGCAAAATAAAAACTTGCATTTCTACCTTTTCACTCTCAAGCTCTTTCCGCAGTCCTCTCATCTCATGTTCAAGTTCTTCTACTCTCTGCCCAAACATCCAAAATGTAGTAAGGAACTTAGCTTCAACAGCTATTTGCAAGTGAAGATAAACTATAATGATATCTAAGTAGGCACAAAGGGGCATATTACTATTTTTCGACTTTCGGAGGTTGACTGCTCTTCAGAAAGTTGGGTTTCAAGCTGGCGAACTTTATAGTCAGAGATAACCAACTTTTGCCTAGTGTCTTCCTGCAGCACACAGGGGAGTCAAGATAAAGACCTCCAATGGTTCAAACGAAGTATCTAATTACACAACATGAAAATATTTTATGTGTATATATATATATAAAGGTACTGCCAACATTACCAATTTGGTTCTCAAGGTTTCTACTAGTAAACATGTTTCTCTCTCTGATTCCTGAGACCACAAATGTCAATATATCATCCATCAATACCACCAAAATATTATAGCATCCACCTATGAAATAATGAACTGTAAAAGCATCCAGACCTGAAGCTTATTAATTACTTCTTGTTGCTCTCTCTGTCGTCTCGTGGCAGCATCCGAAAATCGTTTTATTTCCTCTTCAGCCTCTAGTTGAGCTTTCTGCACTGCTGCTTTTAGATCTGCTGCAGCCTTTTCTCGTTCTTCTCTTCTCTGATTGCGCTCTTCATCCAGTTGTGCCTTGAGTTCAGCTATAGATGCTTTCTGACTACAAACAAGAAATAAGACTATCACAATATTTTGCAACATAAATAAAACTTGCTCTAGCTTTCTAACTAAGGTGGGAAGAGACAGTCAAGGCACCACTGTTCTAGACAAAACAAGCCATGCTAGCATCAGCATGCTCAAATGAAGCAAGATAAACAAGTAGTTAATGTGTAAATCAATATTACCAAAAAATAGTACAAGTCATCCCAGCTATAGCCATTTGTTACACTGCTTTCCATCACTTCTAAATGGAAAAAAAAATGGTAAAAAGAAATAAAAATCATTGTAAATTTTATCTGAATGTATTGTTAATGCCAGGTTCCTGTAATGCTTTCACCAATCACCACAACTCTTTGATTCAAAAAAGTTGGCCACCCAAACAAAATGGTGTCCATGTTCTTCCCAGACCATGGATCAGAAAATTTGGAACTCTAGATTTGTGCACGACATAAAATCAGGTATAACGAGAAGCAACTTGAACTCCTAGCCAGAAACAAATGGGGCCAGCTATTCAAACAATATTGTGTTATTTCTATTGGTAATACTATAAGTTGACTCCATTGAGAAGAATAATTATATTAGAAAACACATGACCAAATAATATGTGCTTTACCTATTCACTATTTCATTTGCTTCAGAACATGACTGCATAGCCGCACTGAGCCTTTCATTGAGGTCTTCGATAGCATGTTTTGTTTCTGCAGATATTCTACTGGCCTCTACCAGATCCTTCTGTTTAATCTCCAGAGTGTGATGCAACTCACTAAGTTGATCAAGGTAAGGTCTTGCAACTGATTCTTTCAATTCTTTCTTTTCCTGCAAATTGAACAACACCTGTCATCTATAAGCAGATTGTTGTGAGCGAGAGAGATCACAGGTCACCAGCGGCATACATTTTCAAGACGCTCAACAGCCAGACGATTCTCATTGCGCAATGTATCAATTGTAATAACTTGAGTTTCTAATTGCTTCCTCAATTCCTGAATACGGGAGTTTTCAAAGTTAATTATATTGACTTTCCATGATCAATTAACAACAGTGCTATACGTCAGCAACCACTACTGTAATATCATCAAAATGAGATACCGTGTTTGACCGTTGAAGACTTCGAAAATCATCAAGAGATATAGGACCCTCCGGAGCACCAATGCCAATACCTTTTAGTCTCTTCGTATCAGAAACAAAATCCTCTGTATTAAAAAGAGAAAAGCGGTCAAAAAATAATGAAAACTATGTCACTATACAAGAACAAGTAATATTAACTACTCCACCAGAGCCACATCTACAGTCATGCAGACCATTTGATCTACCTAGAAACACAAGAAATAGAATGAGGCACAGTATTCCTACATTTTCAAGAAATGAAACCTTAAACCCCACAAGACACCTTTAAATGTTAGGCTTACAACAGTGTTATTTCACTGCCAACTCCAAAAAAAATTATAGTTTCAGGTTCTCCAGAAGTTGATCACCTCTAGGGCTTAGTCAAAGGGCCATAAAAGGCATCAAATTTTTATCCTCGCTAGTAGCATTTGACATAGCTTAAGTACTACCAATTTCTAATTGACAAAGGAACATTTGTTTTGATCAAATCCCTACGAATCTATTATGACCTGAGTAAAATAGTTATGTACAGTGGCACTTCCCAATCAGCAGTGTCCACCGAAAGATTTGAATGCTTTCATGGTTGCCACAACCACAAGAAAGATGTGGTTTAGCCCATTTCTGATTTTTAACAATTGTAGGAACAACACATGTACTCAGCATCTAAAGTTGACTCCAAAATGAGAGCAGCATGAGCACACATGAAGAAAACTATATAAAGTGGATTAACAACTACCATACTAACATTGTCATGAATATACCTGCTTTTCTTTTTGCAAATGCACCATCTGTACTGGTATTGGACACTAAAACTTCTCTGTATACAAATGCAAATGCAACATCTGTAATTATATGACAGATAAAAAAGGTCAATAACTTTCTGTAAACGAGACTATGGCTTATCACAAACTATCAAATAAAAAAGAAATCTCAACATAAACCCTTAGAATTAACACCTCCTAAATTATACTTTAAGAAGCCTACTTAATCTCAGCATCTCGATTATTAATACTTGCTTGGAGTACAAGATGGTTAGTTGGCACAGTAGTATTACCATGCTGAGGAGGTGCAGAAGGTGATATAATATCTCCATGGCGTACTTCAGCTTCAGGGCCACCTTTTGTCAACTTCTTCCAGTTGAGATATGTCCCATTTGTGCTGCAAAAGTCTCAATTCAATCAAATACGTGATAATTGGAATATGAAGCTGAAAAATCTCTAAGAAGAACAGTACACAACCTCATATCTTTCAAGAATACCGATGGATGATTCGTGTCTCCATTAGCAACCATCTTCCTGTATATTTTGCAATGTCTTGCACTAACCGCAGTGGATTCGATCTGGAAACGCACATCAGCCACGGTTCGGCCAATGTAATGCTCATCAGCAGTCAAAAGGATATTTATACCCTGGTTCGCAAATTTTTATTAATGCTTTTAAAAATTAGTATAAACTCACAACGAAGGCATCAAAACAACATAAAACAAAGTAACAATATAGCCTCAAGAACGTCAATTATTTGATCAGCAATACATAAAACTTAAAATATGTACAACGGTCGGATTTTGAGCCCCAGTACAAAACAGTTTCAACAAAAATAACAAAACCCACGTTCGTTGCAGTCAGTAAATACAGCACACAAATTGAACAGAGAAAGAGAAGAACGTAATTTACGAGGTGGTTTACCTGGCTGCGTTTACGGGCCTGGTCGGAAATGGCGGTGAGGACGCCCCAGACTCCAGGATCGTAATTCTGGAGAGGCTGGGAGGCGATCTTGGACGCCACGGAGGTCATGAACTGCCTGGTGCATTGGGTGGCTTGTGGAGGTGTAGTGCTCACAGCGCCATTGGGTTTTGTTGGAGTGGGATTTGAGGGCACGTCGCTTTCGCCTACGGCAGACATTGAAGGGCAGAGAAGGAAAGCAATTAGCAGAGGTCTTTTTTGAAACCCTAATTATCACCAATTTGGGGAAGAAAGTGACACTGGTTGGACAACTGACTGGGACAAGAGTTGGCAGTTGCGATTTGGGTCTTCTTATGATTGGCAATACTCAATTTCTCACTGTGGTGGGGGATGGAGTGAGGGACATTAGGTTCGGGAAAATTGTTGGAGAAGCCGCGCTATAATGCACCATGTCAGCAGCATACATGTCAAAGTAATATTAAACGCCAAAAAGATCATATGTTGGGTATTTTAGTCTTTTCGATAAGATCATAGTAACTAAGGTGTGATAAGATCATACGATCTCATATCATAATATCGAAGGTACGAAAGTGATAAGAAAACCTTGATTGTGATTCTCTATTACCTATTATGATACTAAATTTTTTTTAATGAAGAAAAATTTATGGGAAGGGAGGCACCCATCCTAGGACTAGGACTTTATGATACTAATTTCGTTCCTTGTTATCTTTTCTGTTTTTTTCTTTTCCGAAAATAGGTCTAAATGCATGTTTCTTCAAGATAAACAAGAAGTTATTTTATGTAATTTTAAATACTGAAAACGAGGAGAAAATAAGATCAGTAGGTCGAAATATCAGCACTTACGCAAATAATATTTTGAAACAAAAAAACATTAACCAAAAACTTGTACACATTTTTTCAACCCAGATAACAAATGATGCTCATTATGAGCCTGAAAGGAATAGAAACCAAAAAGCTCAGGCCAAAAAGAAACAAACACGCACAGAAAATACAAGTTTTGTTCATTTGAGTGATATTATCATAACATCAAATAGCATCCCTCAGAACAATATATCTAAAATTCCAGATCCAAAAGTCTCATTAAAAGTGACCAGAATGGGCTATACATATTCCGGTGATAACAGCACTCACGAAACGCATACTGCAACTCATTGCTAGTGTACAATCCTGAATACAAGACCTCCAAAAAAGGTAATGGCCACTAGTAAAACATTCCAGGTTAACCAGCAAGCGGGTTAGCATGAATGGTCACTCGATTGAGCCTGATCTCAGCAAGAGGTCGATCCCCAGGTCCAGTTGGAGTCTGCACAAAACCAAACACATTAGATAAAACCATTTTTAAACAAAGAACGCCGAAGAAAATGAACAACTTTAATCAAACATTGCAAAACCAACTCGATATTATCTCTGTAATAATATATAGTTCATCGATAGGGCTATAGTCCTTCACCGGTGTGATCACGACCACTACTATTTCCATCAGAACAAATCATAGTTCATTATATCTTTTCAATACATCAGGGAAAGACAGTTGTGGTACAGAAAACATAGATTAACATCAGATGAAATGAATGAACCAATAGCGTATGCACATCCAGATATGTTGCAAATAAGCACAAATTATCATACATCATCAGGGCATAATTCACTTTATTCACATAAAGGGATACTTGGCTTAGTTAGCACAATACCTTTTCCATGATATCAAGAACTTCAAACCCATGGATCACTTTGCCAAATACAGTGTACAATCCATTTAGATGAGGCTGCTTCGCATAATTAATGAAGAACTGGCTTCCATTTGTATTTGGACCACTATTTGCCATTGATAGCATTCCCCTAGCATTGTGCTGCAAAACAAAAGAAAGGGGAAAATTGTAGCAATTTAGACATAAAAATAATGCTCAATACAGAAAACTACCAAACCTTCTAGTATACATGATATAATTAGATCTATGCTTGGGAAACAACATAACAAAACCGAGCTTAACCCAGCAAGCTTGAGCTTTAAAATAAGTTACCGGTACAGAGTAAGATCATCATTACCTTTAGAGACTCTCTTATCTCATCATTGAACTTCTTGCCCCATATACTAGTTCCACCCTTGCCTGTACCTGTTGGGTCTCCACCTTGTATCATAAACCCTTTGATATTTCTATGAAATATGGTTCCGTCATAATAACCGCTAGCACATAGTGCCAAAAAATTCTGTAGTGAAATTAAACATGAGAATGAGTGACAAAACTATCGCCATGAACAAAACATCAGTACTAATGTTCTCAGTTGACTCTACAAATTACTGCACTGAGAACAGAGAATCGGACAGGTCTTGCATGGAATGGTTGATATAGCTTAACTGACTGAAAGGCAACTTAAAGATATGACATTTGTCCAATCAAATATAATTCTTTTGAAAAAATAGTGAGGATTTTTGACAAAGGACAATGTTTGAATCAAATAAAATAGAGTTCCCAACAAATTTAACAACGAATTTCAGGCGTAAGTAATTTCTATGGTAGCTGTCCCAAGCGTCACCTAATAATTACAATCAAAGAAGGCGCAGAAAGAATTTTCTCGGGAAACAAACTGAGAGAGAGAGAGAGAGAGAGAGAGAGAGAGAGAGAGAGAATCTTCAGGTAACTGAGTTTACTGACCTCGGCGGTTTTGGGGACCTCATCGCAAAAAATCTCGCACTTGATGTCGCCCAGATTTGTGTGCAGAGTGACTGACTGAAACACCCACAAAATCAAATAACAGAAAGAAAAGGATCAAAGAGAAGAAAGTGAGCTGCTGCGAAGTTGAAATTTTATGGAAGCAAAAGTGTTCGACGAAATTACACAGAGAAGTACTAACCATTTGCGTAAGACGAGTTTGTGCTGCTCGGGCTTCACAATTTTTGTAGAGCTTTCGCGCTATGGGCAGGTCTGGTCTGTTAGTGCGCTCGAGGGCTTTATTTATATCTGCCGAAGGGGTTGCAGTGTCGGTTGTACATTACTTTTAAGCATCAAGGAGTTGTACATATTTATTCTCATGAGACTTTTTTCAGAAAAAAAAACAACAAAATAAATAAATAGATATTAACTCATTTGTTTTTTCTTTTTAATTTTACCTCAACTTGTACACATAGAAATGATGGTCATTAAATTTTCATTCTACTCCGACCCCCCCCCCCCCAAAAAAAATTCATTCTAATTATTTCACCATGGTGAAATTTTTTTAAATTGACAGTTTCAAAAAATTGTTAAAGAAAGCTTAAATTCACATTAAAACATTGGTTTTTTTTTTCTTCAATAAAATTTTCAGGAGCAGCTGCTAATTAATAAATTTTGGTTACAAATGAATGCAACGAAGGTATCACAATATATTACTAAAAACAAATGAATATATAGGTTAAACAAGTTGGTTAGGATAGTGTGTCTGTTTTGCATTTGAGTTTGATTATTCACTTTCGTAATTTAAAGCAATTTAGACTACAGCTTGGAATAATACAACTTTTGATATCTAAACTAACCTGCGAGTTGATTAGCAATTTGAATGTTGGACAAATTGCTTGTGTGAATTCAAGCATCACCATTTAACAAACAGAAATTTGAAAATTTAAATAAAGGCAACATACAAAAATAACTAACAATGTTAATATAAACTAATGCAACTAGAAGGGTACTTTTATTTTATTTTTTTATTAATAAATAGTATGCCCGTGCGGCTATAATCATTTTAAATGTAATACGCTTTAAGACTCTTAAGAGTACGGCCGCGCGGCGCGGCTACGTTACGGAAACAGTATAGCCGCACGGCTATACTGTTTTACGTGCGATGGGCGAATTGCAAGGACGGTCCTGCTTTTTTATAAATTGTATAGCCGCGCGGCTATACTCATACACTAAGGGCGAATCTGGTTGTCTATACTCATACACTAAGGGCGAATCTGGTTGTCGGAATTTTTTTAAAAATATAAATAGTATTAGTCTTGAGTCTAGCCGTGCGGCTTGACTAGGGTCCTTTTAAATTTTTCAATAAATAGAGTAGCCGCGCGAAGATACTCCGGATTTTTTTTAAAAAACAAGAGTATAGCCGCGAGGCTAAACTCTTTATATTAATACTGTGAACTTCTTTTTAATTGTTTTGCCCCGATTTTTGTTTATCGATAAGAGTATTTTAGAGTCTTATCCATTATTATTAGGCCATTGTCCAAGTCTCTATTATTCTTTATAAAGAATTTAGCATTTTCACATTTAATACTCGTATTATACATGTATATGTATTTTTCATGTTTAATACACTATTTTTAAAAACAAATTTTCAATAATCCACACAAATTAGTAGCCATAAGGGTCCCTTTCGGCTATACTCTTTTTAAAAGTTTGAAGTGTGAGCGCTAGTCTTGGAGGGAATCGAATTTGGCCTTGCAAATGTTGCAGATCTAGGGCTTTGTTCATTGTGCTTAGGTTCAGCATCACGAACGTCAGTTTTGATCTTATGGAAATTCTGGGTTGGGTTTGAATTATCTGTTAAGAGTAGCCAATATACTCTGTGAATGGACCGTTTTGAGACTTTCTTTTCTTGGACACGAAACAAGGATTTCGAGCCATGGATGCCCAATATCGTTGAGAAAGGAAGATTGTTATTTTGTCATAAAAAGTTCTTTAGATTAAAAGGAAAAACTACAAAATAGAATTCAATTAATTTTCTTTTTAAAAGTTTTTTTTTATACAAACAAAAATTTAAATTACTCTAAATTAATCTAATCTACAAGAAGGGAGCTCGAACTTGGATGCAAGAGGACAGACTCACTACCTTGGCCAACTAACCTAACCCACATATGTTTCTTTTTAAAAGTTAATTTTACAAAATCCAATATTTTATGGGTAAGAAAAATGTAATTTGTAATTCACAAGATGCCAAATTTATTGACCTAAAATCCAGTCAGTAATTTTGATGTCATGAAAAAATAAAGCATGAAATGAAGAAATTCTTCAATATGGCCATTACACCGCTCTATAACCACAACTATATTATAACACATAAATTAGTAACAGCATGTAACACATTGGGCCACCGTCAAGTTAATGAAGCAGCTAATCGCACTGCTGCTATATATTTCTTTTTTCTCTACAAATAAATCGTGTCCCACTGAAAAAATATCCCAAAAAGAAATTCATTCACACCAGCTGAAATCTTTCAAAAATAACCCTTGGTTGTTACAAAAGCAACTGTTAAGCTATTTGCTTTTAAATCGTTGAAAGGCTTCAATTACTTCAATATTGTAGAATGACAGAACAAAGATGATACAGAAGAACCGAACGGAATGCTTTGCAAATGAGATAACAAGAAGAAAGTAAAGTAAGACAAGCAGTTTTTTAAGTTATCCATCTTCAAGAATCTCTCTGTGCACATGCATGCATGATGTGCTGCAGTATTTGTAATTATACCTATGAAATGGGACTTTACCAGCCAGTGATACATTACAACAGGAGCAGTTAATTTCGCCAGCTACCCCACTTTTGGGTTGTGCGGTGCTTGGTGCAGTGGCAGTGCTGTTGCCTTGAGCACTAAGAGCTTCAGCTGCTGCTCTTCTCCTCTCGGCAGCAGCTGCCCTTTTCTCCCTCTCAGCTGCCTGTGCCCTTTTTAGTTCCTCCTGATTTGGAATCAAAAAGGGGGGAAGAATGCGCACTTAATAATCGAAGAGTGGAAAGAGTAAGAAGCTATTGCGAACATGAGCCAGCCTAGTTTCAAAGGCTTAATATAAGCAGTCATCGAAAATCTAACTGACCTCTTTAGAGATCTGTGATCCAGAGCTAGATTGAGGCTTTCCCTTAAGAATAGAAGATGTAGAGGGTACTTGGTTTCGTAAATCCGTCGAAGCATTTTGGGAAACAGCAGCCTGAGCCTGCATATTTACATCACGATGATGTAGAAAGATTGAACTAAGAAGATATAGATGGAGGAAAAATAGGAATACTATACACAGCTGACACAATTATGTCAATTGTTCCTTCTGAATTACAATCAACAAGACCTTCCTCACAACTCCGCAAAAGAAATCCTCACATAAATTATTCCAAAATTTTACTCTACTTTTCATTTTTTAGAAGATAACAGAAAAAGAGCCAAAATAGAAAATGAAATTAGCAATTCTCTCTTTCCAATGCCACCAATCGACCAATGCTGGGGGAGGTGTGAATCAGCGGATGCAACCTACAAATCAATTTCATTGAATCACTGCATGAAGGCTATGGACAACCAATGCAAGTGCATCAATCACAACCGTTAAAAATGGCATTCTAAAAGATTCTTCTGAAAAACTAGAATCAAAACCAAGTCACCAGGAAAAAGAAGATAATCTCCACCAACACATCTTGAGGAACAGAAAAAGGGCCAAATATAAGCAAAATATGCACCTGAGCTTTCTTTTCTTTTTCTTTTCGTAATTTCTTCAATTCTTTTGCCCTTGCCTTCTTTTTGGCATCTTTTTCAGCCTGAACAACCAAAAATGAAAGCAGATCGTATTCATTCATTGTCAAGTATCAATGCATAACAAAACACAATTTGAAAGAGGCCTAAAAGATAAGGTTTTAAATGGTGCAATGTGCAGGCACTGCCCCAGGAAAGTATTGGTTGTGTTCCAATTACAATAAATGACAACCATAAATATCCAAACTCTTAAATCTCAGTATGAGCTGCAGGATTATAGTTAAAATGCCTGCAATTATGATATTTCTCATTTTCTTCGCACTAAAATAGAGTATTCTCAAAACCAGACCAGGTCGACCAATTGAACCGGTTAATTGAGGAGTGGCCAATATGATTGGCCCATAAGATCTGCATTATTAAATTTGCCAAAATCAGCGGCAAAATCAGAAGGTTGGAGGATTTCTTTTATAATAATTTTCATGTTTGATTTTTTAGGGGTAAAATTAGAGCAAAAAATATTGGGGTGGGAGGGAGAGGCCAAGTGGGGGAATTTTTGGGTTTAAATAGTCACCCCAGATATTTAAACTCCTGAACACAAATGTGTTTTTTGTCCTATTTCACATGAGTTGGCCAATGCATCAAACCATCCACAGAAACCAGGTGAAGTTCTGCAAACACTTACCTGCTTAGCAGCTTGAGATTCCTCCATCTCTTTTGTCAATGCACTAGGTACCTTAGCAGCATGCCAATCCCACTTATCAGGGTTTGAGGCCATGAACCGTCTAAATGTATTTCTGACCTCCTTTTCACTTGCCAGCATGTATGGAGTCTGTCCCCTTTCATCTTTGATGCAAGGATCCAGACCCTGTTCCAATAGTTCCAACACTTTATGAGTATCTCCAGACTGTGCTGCTTCATGCAAAGGTGTTGATGAAGATATTTCCTCACCATCACTGTCACTTGATATAGGAAGTTCGACGGACTTCCCATAATTTGGGAAAGCTTCATTTTTTTCCATACAATCAAAACTGTCAACAATGTCGACTTTTTCCATTCTTGGTATGATGTTGCGGTCAATACCTGAACTATGTGGTGGGTCCTCTTTGGAACTTGAAGGAGCTTCATTCACATCTAGTTCGTAAGCAACTTGGGTCAATTGCTCATATATACGCCGAGCTTCCTTATAAGTAGGTCTCCGAACAGTCATTGGAACATTTCGAACAAGACATTGCTGATGACTAAAAATTGGTTTCTCTCCATTAAAAAGCAGTTGATGATTGCTAGAAGGAGCAGAAACAAAAACGCAAGATGAAGCATCAAAATATGGCTTCCAAGCAGCAAGTAGCTCTTGAATTTCCTAGAATGTAAGACTTATAAATCAGTCAACTTCTACAAGATTCACTAGAATATCCATCATAAAGGAGTGGCAATCTATTTTCATGTAGGGTTGTCACCAAATCAATTAGAAATGTCACCGAATCAAATAGAGATGTCGCTAAGTCAAATACCTTTTTCAAAGCAAGTTCATTATGACGTCGAAGAGAAGCACCGGCAGAATGTGCAGCCCTTCCACTTGCATCTTTTGATGACTGTTTTTTTCCAGCTTTGGCCCTTACAACATATCTGCACCGCAAAATAAAGAATTCTGAATATCATAAATACAAAAAGAAAAATTATAAAGAAATGTAAATACAAATAATAAGCCAACCTGTGGAAGGTCTTGTGAGCCACAATCAAGTTACCATCAAAAACACAACCAGCAAAATGCCCACCACTTGCAAGCAACACAATTCTAAGATGGGTCTTATCTCTAGGCTCATGAACCAACGTTTTCAATCTCTCTATCACTTCCTCACATGACAAAGTACTTTCAGGTCCAGACTCATTTGTAATTAAACACTTCGAAACAGAAACTCGCTCACCCGTCTGAAGGTAGATAAATAACTTCTGCTGCCTAATACTTGCACTTGCCCTAGAAAACTTCAAAGAGCCAAATCCCTTTTCAGGCTCATCTTCCTCCGACCCCGATATACTCGAGACATCATAGTCTTTAAAAGAATCAGATGTTAATTCATCAAAGTCCTCCTCCTTCACAATACTCTTTCCAGCAACACTTAGCTTCACCTATCATCATATATAACGAAATAATTACTACATGCCCCAAAACACGCACACATACACATTACAGCTGAGGAATTAGTTCACTTAGTGAGTACCAAAAAGATTGAAAAAAAAAATTCAATAACTCTACTCATCCCACACATCAAACAGCTGATTAGCAATTTGAAAGTTGGACAGTAACGCTGTAAGTTCGAGCATTCCCATTTAACAAACAAAAATGTGATAAGAAATTCAAAATTTAAGCAAAAGCAATATAAGCATATCCAAAATGCTAACAAAACAATGTATCAAACCCCAAGAACTTCGCTTTTTCCTCATTTACAAATGTTGATTGCATAAACCAAAGCGAGCCTCCAACAAAAATAATAAATAAATAAATAAACAATTCGAGAATAAGAAAGTAAAATTGAACAATTAATTTACGTTGAATCGGTGAATATCGGACTTGAAGTGCGCGCGCTGGTCTTCGAGGGAATCGAACTCGGCTTTGCAAGTGTTGCAGGTCCACCGAGGTGCTCCGACGGCGTTTTGGAAGCGGTTTTCTTCATTGCGCTCAGGCTCGGAGTCGTTTAGGGTTTCGACGGCGGAGTTGTGGGTAGAGGTCTCGGATGTGGAAACAGTAGAGAGGCTGGAAGATTGAAGGAGCTCGCAGGAGTCGAAGAAGTTGGCGGGGACGTCGAAAATGGAACGGGGTCGTTTCACTTGTGTTTTGGCCGTCGCGTGAGTTGCTGTGGTTGTGGCGGTGCGAGGAGGCTCGGCCGCCATCGTAGCAGATTGGGCTGCGCCTTTCTTGTTTACGGTTATCTGTTGTTTGTATGTGAAGTGTGAACGTATCATCCGAGACGGCACCGCTTTGACTTCAACCTTGGCGATTTTTTTCTGCAAGTGATGTTGCCACTAAAAAGAGAAAATGTAACCGATCAATTAAATTAGGCTAATTTACTGTTTCACTCCTATGCTTATTTACTGTTTTACTTTCGAAACACGGACACTCGGTCTCATATTATCCCTTTAAATTGAAATTTTAAATTAACCCCCATAATTCCTAAAAAAATGTTGAAATTTTCTCACTTTACCACTTCCGTCCATAAAACCATTAAAGGTGCCGATGTGGTATAGGCATAGAAGTAATTTTAGCTATCTTATCTCTCTTCTCTCTCCCCCACCTAACCCTCATCGCACCCCACCTCACCCCTTAAATTAGGCTAATTTACTGTTTCACTCCTATGCTTATTTACTGTTTTACTTTCAAAACATGGACACTCGGTCTCATATTATCCCTTTAAATTGAAATTTTAAATTAACCCCCATAATTCCTAAAAAAATGTTGAAATTTTCTCACTTTACCACTTCCGTCCATAAAACCATTAAGGGTGCCGATGTGGTATAGGCATTGAAGTAATTTTAGCTATCTTATCTCTCTCTCTCTCTCCCCCACCTAACCCTCATCGCACCCCACCTCACCCCTCCTCCTCTTCTATCTTCTCTCTTCCCTGTGCTTCTCTGCCTTTCTCACTCTCTCTGCCTCTCTGTTCTCTCCCATCCTGCCTAAACCCAACCCTCATTGCACCCCTCCCCTCCACCTCTTCGTTCTTCTATATGCTCTCTCTCTCTCTCTCTCTCTCTCTCTCTCTCTCTCTCTCTCTGCCAAAAGAGAATATGGGGAGTATCTATTGAGGATTTATAAATAATAAAAAATTGAGTGGTGGTGGTGGTGGTGGTGGTGGTGGTTTGGGTGTGTTGAGTAATTCCATGGAGGATTAGGTCTGGGGTGGGGGTTGGGTTTGGCGAGGAGAGGGGATAGAAGAGAGAGGCAGAGGGATAGAAGGATAGAGAGGAGATAAGATAATAAGGAGCTAAAATTACTAGAATATCCATGTCACGTCATCACATTTAACGGTTTTGTGGATGAAAATATACGAAAGTGGTAAAATGAGAAAATTTCAGCAATTTTTAGAGATTCACTGGGTTAAATGAGAAAATTTCAGTTTGAGGGGGTAAAGTGAGACCAAGTGTCTGTTTCAGGGGTGGAATAGTAAATAAGCCATCAAATTGTTTAGGGATTTTTGTAGAAATGTCACATGAACTTATATCTCAGTTTTAATTTGTCACCTTAAAGAAAAATTTAAGAGAAATGTCACCTTAAATTTTCAAAATCCAAGATTTGTCATCTCACTTCCATCTAATCTTCCATCCATTTTAAAGGATATTTTAGTATTTCCATTTTCAAGGGTATTTTTTAAAAAAATCATTAAAAAAAATTATATTTTAAAAAAAATCTCACTAGCCCTCAACCTACCCAAACCAAATCCACCTTTTTCTTCTTCTTTTTTATTTTTGGTATTTTTCCATTTGCATATTGAAAATTTGTAGAGAGAGAGAGAGAGAGACGGGAAAGGAGGAGGTCTCATGTGCGATGTGTTTTGGGGGCAGGTTGGGTTGGGTTGGGGTGAGGGAGACAGGGAGAGAGAGGTCTCTTTTTTTTTTTCTTGAAAATAGAAAGACTAAAATACCCTTAAAATCGATGAAAAATTGGATTGTGTTAAAGTCATATGGCAAATCATGAATTTTGAAAAATTAAGGTGATATTCTCTTAAATTTTTCTTTAAAGTGACAAATTGAAAATGAGGTATAAGTTTATGTGACATTTCTACAAAAATCCCAATTATTTATGTACAGATGGGTGAAAAAGTTACCGATGTAGCTCAATTGGTAAGAGTATTTACTCATCCAGGTCTAGGTTTGATTTCTACATCCTCCAGTACGACTTGTATAAAAAATAAATGTAGTTTGAATTGAATTGGATCATATCTTAACTTGTTCGTCATATTATATTTGATTTGATTTGGTTCAGTCCAATTGAAAATCGTCAAAATTGAATCAAACTGTCTAAGTAAATGTTCTTAACTTGATCATTTTTGCCAACAGTGTCTAACTCAATAGAAAAGAACATTGACTTGTAGACAAGAGGTCTCAGATTCAAATCCCCATGACATCATTTGCGTGTGTGAGGGAGAAATCTTCCTCTCCTCTAGTTTAAATTATCGCTTGTATTTAAAAAAAATACTTGATCATTTCTTATTAATTATCACCAAATTTCAACAATTGTATATTTTTTGGGTGTGTTTATAAATGGGTTTTGAGTGTGTGTAATGATGGGTTTTGGGTGTGTTTATAGTGTTTTGGGTGTTGGGTTTTTTTATAATATTTTTTATGAAACCCCCTATTTTTTATCTCTTACATTGGGATTTTCTCACTAGATTGTCATTTTGTCGTTTTAAATGGAATATTGAATGTCGTTGGAATGTTATAGCTTTCGAAATTAGAATGGCGATTTCAATTATGGTTTGGTTCCTAGACCTAGAGGAGAAAATATAAAGACTTCATGGGATTCCCATGCCTATCTCTTGGTTTTGTGCGGAGAGCTTTACCCCCTTGACCTTTGTGTGTTGTTTATCTTTTTCTATTTATTTTCATTAGAGACTATAGAGGCTCTTTATATCAGAAATGAGGCGTTATTAATGGGATATAATGCAAGGAGGAGGATGTCAAGAAGGCCCTACCTCTTGGTGGGCCTCTCTTGGGCCATGATTGGTGGTGATTATGTTGTTCTTGGTCTACTTGCTTTCTTACTTCTTCTTTTTAGGTCATACGGTCTACTTGGTTTCAAATTCAATGTTTGATTTTTGAATTTGCTGGAACCCTCTGTTAGGCTGCTTTCAATTTCAAATACATAAGAAGTGAAAGTACAGAAAATGTAGTGTTTGGAGTAACAACAAAGAGCTCAGGTGTTCTCGGAATTTCGTTTTCCCTTCAATTGGTCTAGAGTATTTACTCATCCAGGTGCAGTGTTATACAAAACCGTTCTAACTACTCTAACTACTCTAATAAACGGAAAAGAGAATCGAATTTCAGTGAGCTCGACAGCATACGAGTGAGTTGGACCACATTTCAACGAGCTTGACAGCATACGAGTGAGTTGGTACAACTGATCTAATCCACATATTTATTTAATTATTTGACCCATTTATTCACCCTACTTTTCCATAGCATAGGTTTTAAAGAAAACGGCCTGACCTATTCCATGAAACTTCAGCTAAGCCTCATGCACTTCAAAGTTCAAATTTTGGCTGGCTTGTGGAAGCTGTATAGTTTAGTTTTCGTCCCTTCGCCGTACCAAAAACAGATTTCTTATTTTATTTTGGTAAAAACCAAAGACAGTTCTTCAGTTTTGGAAGGAGCGAACAAATACTTGGCCGAAGAATTAAATAAGTGATCGAATTTTACTGTAAATAAAGCGGTCTCTACAAATTTCGAAAATTATATTAAATTAAGTTATACACAGTGCCACGAGCACTGTGGACGCATGTTGGCTCACTGTCAAATACACCAATCCATGCGCTTGGATTTTACAATCGTCAACATATCATCAAATCACCATATTAATAACAACAGACGCGACACACGCGATTACTTCTCCCAGCACAACTGCTAAAATGCGCAGATACCCATAAATTAAAAATATCAATAAATAAAAACAAAATTAACAAATAAAAAGCCTCTATGGTCTCTAACCGGTAACAACGGAGTAAAATAATAACAATAAAACCTCAAACCACTACAAAGTAACAAAATAATTAAGAAGTAAAAAAAAAAAAAAGATAAAACAAAATAAATTAACAGACACGTGAAAATACCGTTCAGGACAAGACAACGGAGGAAATAACAATGGCACAGACAGTGACCAGTACAGTCATCATCAATGCAGGTGAGGCCACGTGACCAGCTTCGTTAGCCGATCTACTGTTCTCCGACTCAGCAGACGGAGCCTCAGACGGCGCTCCCTCCGGCGTCTCCGATGGCGGTGCAGGCGGTGAAGCGGGCAAAGGCGATGGCGCTTCAACAGTAGAGGGAGTCGGAGCGAGTACCGGAGCCGGCGAAGGGGCGGCGGATGGCTCTAGTCCCGGAGCCGGCGATGGAGATTTTCCGAACAGCTCGAGTGGAAGAAGCACATTGTCGATGGTGAAGATCGCGAGGGGAGTCGCGTCGAGAACCGTGTCGGCCACTCGGGACGAGTCGACTCCAGTGTGAAGCGTGACCTGGTCGCCGGCTGTCGTCGTGGTCAGATCGAACTTCCCGGCTCCGTTCGTCGCCAGAGTGCTAATCGGAGACTTGGAGGTCTTCAATGTGCCGATCGGAGTGTAACCAGCAACGGCATGAAACTGTAAGATCGAGACCACCTCCGCATTGGTGAGCTTGCTCAGATCCGGCACGCCCTTCGCCTTAAATGCCTCGTCGTTGGGAGCGAAGATCGTCAAGCCTTTCTCGGCCGCCGATTGGTACGTCTTGATGACGCCGCTCGATATGATCAGTGACGCGAACGTCTTGGCGCCGGCTTTCTCGAGCAGCGCCGTTATGTTGACGTCGGAGGCGGAAGGAGCCGGCGCCGTCAAGAGCCCGGGAGCGATGATCGGAGCGTTGATTTCCAAAATTGAGATGTTGTATGGAATCTGCTTGACAGATTTGGTGTAGCTGGAGTCGAGCTTGGAGCCGGGAGCCGCGGAGCCGAAGCCAACCTTGCCGCCTTGAAGGTCGGTGATGTTGACGAAGCCGAGATTTCCCGGGGCGTGGCCGGTGGTCTGGTAGAGGGTGGTGCTGAGGGTGGAGCCCTTGGAGATTTGGTGGAGCTTCGTGGGGTCGTAGTAGTCCAGGAGGACGTGTAGGCTGAGGGCGTTCTTGACGACGGAGAGGGGATGTTTGGCTGCGAGGGCGGAGATGGCGGCGTTGTTCAGGACAAGGATAGTGATTGTTTGGCGGGTGTTGATCTCGTCAGCTAGCCTTGTTTGGGTCAAGAAGCTGTTGTATTGGCTGTACTCTGGGAAGGCGGAGAGAATTGCAGTGATGTTGTGGGCTGATGAGATTGTGGCGGTGAAGGCCAAGAGAGAGAGGAGGAAGAGAGCTCTGCTCAGTGAGGCCATTTTTGGTTTGAGTGAGTGAGTGAGAGAGTGAGAGAGGGAGAGAGTTTTATGAGTTAGAAGAGATGGGTTTTGGGGAGTTAACTACGGTTAAAGTGGTTTTGGTTGGGTTTAACGGTGGTTAGGTTTAGGAAGGGCCATGTGGAGGGAAGCAAAGTGCTTTTCTTCACAGCTGGAAATGGAAAGCATGGGTTTTGTGTTATGAGGCGGAGATGGGTTGCTTGGTGCTTCTTATATTCTGTTTCTTTTGGATGAAATGACTTGAATGTCCTTATTCTTTTGATGGGTTTCCGTTGGGATAAGGATGATTTGTGATTATGTTGTGTGGGTTTGTAGCAACAAAAGGTAAAAGCGGATGAAGTGGACGTGATTATTATGGGAAATGAAATGATGGGTGGAAATTGTCAAAATGGGTTCTTGGGTAACGGCCCTAAACACCAGGTGATAAGTTGAGAAACCTTGGGTTTGGTCTCCTAGGGTGGGAGGTTGGATTACTTCAACCAAAGGTCAATGCATGCTTCAGTTCGTGTTACTTGAGCAAAGGTCGAAAGTAAACTGTTGATATAATTGAGTGAGTGATTGTAAACTGTTGATATAATTGAGTTACTTGTGTCACAATGCATTAATCGCTTACATAATATGAATTTCACTCTCCACAATACATCAATTACACGTGACTATCTTTAGCATTTCACTTTTCTTGCTAGTGTTGTCCTTGGAAAAAAAAAAAGGATGGTCCATATGCATGTTAGTGTGTTTGGTACCAACACTGCATTGTCTCATCCTGGTTGCCATGCCATCCGTATTCCATATAAGTAAATTGCGTAATGCCAGTCCTCCATGTATGTATATAATGATTGTTCAAAGGCAAAGCATATTGTTTTGGACCAAAGCTTTTAGGGGTGCCCTAAATTATTGGGAAAGATTTGAGTCAGTGGCTAACCATAAACCCCCACCCATTTTTTATCCCCTTTACGTTTTGGTTCTGACTTGTGAGGCTGTCCTCCAAAACACAGCTGTAACTGCTTTCCAAATGGAAATCTTCAAATAAATGCAAGGCATTATATACGACCAACTTTAAAAAAAAAAAAATTTATATTTTTTATTTATCAATATACAACCAACTTTAATGGTGAGCAACAACAAAAAGTCCCTTGAAGAAACCCTACAATTAAGAAGTGAATTTCTTTTTCCTTGAAACGTTTGGGTTCAAGACAAATATATTGTGTTAATAAGGGAAAGAAGAAAGGTAAAAGTGGAGTACATTGTACAAAGTTTTGCCAAGCATTAGGTCTCCTTCAATTGGAAGCAAGAGCATGACTTTCTTATAGCAAATGAGACATTAAGTTCCTTTTCATTTTCATTTATTTTGCTTTTTTTTTTCTTTTTCATATATACCTTGACAAAGTCATAACACCACCACATGACGAGATAATAACGCATAAAAACAAGAATCTTTAACCACGTCATGACCTTCAGACATATCGTTATACAATCAGGGTATTCTCGCATTTAGTAATGCTTAATGCCAACAAGTTTTCTCCCAACATTTTTATTCATTATTTTCTTAATAATGAAAAAAGAAGGCTGAATCCAATTTGTTATAGAATATTCCTCATTTTATGTGATACTTGATATGTACACTACATCGTTGAATTAATATATATATATATATATTATGAACCAAATGAGAAAATTATGATGCAATATCAAAGATTGTGAATGAGAGTTTGGACAAATAGCAAATTTCCAATCACTGATTATGGCATTATATAACATGAATAAGATGTAAAATCCATTATAAACATTGAGACAGAAAATTGAAAAGAGAAAAACCACTGAAAAAACGTTGGTGAGAACGCATGCGAATTTCTTTGTGTACAAGTTTCGATTAGACAAGTTGTCTCAATCACAAGCATAAACAATAATGCGACAAGATCATATATTTTCTTCTTATCATTCTTCTTCTAGGTTTTGACTTCTATATAACAAAGTTATTTAGTATTCTGCAAAAAAAATCTTGGCATTGTTTTCATATGCTTTGTTAAATTAAATAATTTTCGAAACACAGTGAGCAAAAGGAAGACAACCCCATATGGGAATTTAGTGCTACAAAATTACATATATATATATATATATATATATATATATACTCAATTTTGGACTTTAGAGTTGGGGGGCCACAATAGTTGTTGGTATGCAGAGGATATTGTCGGCAACAATTGTAGCAACCACATGCGAAAAGCAACAAAAATAAACAAATTAAAATAAATAAATAAATGGTCTAAAATGTGTGGCATTGCTTCCCAATTGGCTGCCATGTGACTCTGTGCCCCTCCATTAACAAATGAAGCACATCTATGGCCCCCTAGCTGTTGTTGGCCTCTAGTAATTTGTGGTGAACAATCAATGGCCAAATACTGAAATGGAATCTTGGCAATTAGGTTAAAAACTTAGAACAATGATAAAGAAGATATGTCGCTTCCAAATGGAGGGCTACTACTTGATGTTGTGCTCTGCAACCATGTCAATTCGAATATCCTAGAGATTTGTAAGTTATACATGGTCCATATGGAATTTGTACCTTACATTTTTATTTATCGGGTTCAAATCTGCGATCATTAATATGCAAATTAAGGCTATTTTCCACAAAATTAGAAGATATCAAATTTTAAACATATAAAAGAATTTAGCTTGACTTTTGTTTGTTTTTTTTTGTTGAGAAATTTAGGATTGCATTCATAATTCAAAAAAAGCCACAAGAGGAAACAAATTACAAATGGCGATTACAATAATGAGCGGTCGAACAATAAAATTAAGACAATTTGGTGCGCCTCCACTAACGATCACGCATGATCGAATAAACTCTAGCATAGGCATCCCAACTAAGATTGCAAACTCGAATAATCAAAATAGACAAAGCTTGAAAAATCAAGCCATAACAATACAAATAAAACTCTCACAAAAGAGAGATAAAAAGCTCTTACAAAGGAGAGGTGAAAAGCTCTCACAAAAGGAGAGGTGAAAACTCAAAGAGAACTCTACAGAGTCTTTGTGACTTATTCCAATATAAAGAAACCGCAAAAAGATGGTGGTAGAGATCCGAAGTCAAAACGCGGTAGAGATCCAATGCTGAGACACAAACGCCTATGATGGTTGGAGGAAAATTAGAACAAATCACAATCGCTTATGAGAGAAAACCATTTGTCTCTAGAGAAGAGAGGGAGGAAGAGAAAGAGGGGAGAGGAGAGGAAGAACAAGGGCCTCCTCCCCCCTCAAAGTGAAAACGGCTCTAGGAAGGTTTTTTGGGAGTTTTTTTTCTCTAGCTTGACTTTTGTTTATTTATTTAAACATTTAGTTTATTTTATACTTTTAGAATTTTAGCCACCAGAAGGATCAGAATGGATTTGAGCAACAAGGCCATAATTGTTTAGTCACGAATTCATTTATTTGGTTTTGGGCAGTAGTATTTTTTTTCCTTTTTCGTTTCATCAGCCGCCTAGCTATACTATTTTTGTGTAAAATTTTTTAAAAAGGGGTATAACAGCCCGACTATACTACTTCTAAAGACAATTAGGGAAAAACTAAGTATAGCCATGCGGCTATACCATTCTTTAAAATATATATTATTTTTATTCAATAGTATTTGAGAATTATGTTTATAATATGTGAATTTTGTGTCTTATTGAAATTTTTGTAAAAAATAGGTATATTAAACTTGAAAAATACGTGCGTACGTGTATAATATATTATTAAACGTGAAGGTGCTAGAATCTTTATACGGGTGTAGTGGTTTTTTTTCTTCCGTGATTGTAAATGGTAGTAAATGGCGATTGATGAAATTGTCCCATTTGTTTGAGTTCGAAAATCAAGCCTCAAATATGCTTCGAAAGAGCAGTAGAGCCTTAAGAACATCTTAGTTATCTTCATCAACCAAAGCAACAACAACTTATAGATGATTTCTTGATGCTTACAGATAAATTTTCTAGCTTGGCATGAGAGGCTTGTGGCATGGAAGCAAAATCAGCATGAGTTTAGCACCAAAGAGGAAAATATGGCTTTCTAGGGAAAAATGAGAGTGTTTAAGATGAGGAAGAAAAGGTTTGCAGGCTGATTTGGCTGAGAAGAGAGAAAGAAAAAATAATGTTCTTCCGGCAGCTTGACAAAGCTTATGACAGATGTGAAAGTGATATGCCAGAAGAGGAAAATGGAGAAGAAGGGTGAATAGTGCACGAAATTGCTGGGTTTTTGCAAGTAAGATAGAAAACTTGCCCTCTGAATTTGAGTTGGTTTTGTTGGGTAGAAGAGGCCTCATTTTATAGCTTGCTGGAAACTATCATTTCCCAAGAAACCCTAATGGTTTCTTCCCAACTTGGCCAAGCTTTTTCTTCCTTTCTCCTATCCTCCATTGACTTTTATATCTTGGTGAAATTTCCTCTATCTATTTGCACAAAATCAGGAATTTTGGGAGCTCAAGGCCTCATTTCTAATCTGTTTGTTGGGAGACTTCCATTCCACCATCTCATTCCTTTCTTTCTTTCCTTTTTCCATGGCAGGTTTGATGGGGAAGGAATTGGGGTATGTATGCTGGTTCGAAGGGTGCTTCTCTTCCTAGCAGCTTGCACGTTAATATCCCTTGGTTACTTGGGTGTTTTGTGCTTGGAACTTGTTCCTTTCCAACAACTCTGCATATGTGGATATCTCCTTTGTGGCTTCTGTTTTTTTCCAGTAAGGAGCTGAGGCTTTGGCTTCTTCTCTTTTCTAATTGTATGGGCCTTCTAAGATAATGGGTTGGTTTGTCAAAATAAATTGGCTAACCTCAACAAGTGTTGGACTATTTTTGTTGAGGTGTTGGGCTAATTTGGTTAAGCTAATGGGCTATTTCATCTTTTGTGCTCACCCATATGTTTGAGTCTAAAAAATGGGCTTGAGTCCCGAGGCTCCCTAAGTAACCGAGACTTCCATTTCTCGGCTATCAATGGGCCTCATGCAAGCCACTCAAGCTCCGGGTATTTGAGTGGCTTGGGCCCACTTAAACTTGTGGCGTGATTATGTGCGGAATAATAATTCCTTACTTGAGTTGTATGTGTGCAAGCGCATATTATGAACTTTCGCATACCCAAATCGGGTTTCTTCTCGGTAAAGTATCGTATTGGGCCAAGAATTTATTTGGGCGCGGATTTTTTGGGCCTCAACAACGGGTAATAACTCTGGAAAAATTAAAAAAAGTAAAAAATGACAATAGATACTTGAGTAATGGCCTAATATTAATGGATAGGGCTCTTGGGCTATGAAGAAATTTAATTAGGACACCCAAACGATTACACAAAAGACTTAGTAAATAGAAGTAAATTGTTGGTTGGACTTTTTCTGTAATTTTTTTATATTAAAATATAATTACTAATTAAAGTGATTCAAAAAGGCTAAGATATTACTCAATTACATATATTAAATTAAAGAAGTAGGCCAAAAAACAAAAGTAAAGAAATTAATTATATGTTTTTAAAAAATTAATAAAAAACGTATAGCCGTGCGGCTAGACTATTTATATATTAAAAAAAAGACGGGCCCATCGCATAGGTGCCACGTGTCAGACCTGCTATACTATTTCTTTAAAAAATTCAAAAATAATATAGTATAGCCGGACGGCTATACTATTTAATCGCCAATGTGTGACGGCAAACGTGCGGCTATACTATTTTTGTTTTAAATTCCTTTTAAAAAGAAGTATAGCCGGTCGGCTATACTATTTTTAAAGACAATTAAAAAACTGAGTATGACCGTGCGGCTATAGTATTTTTGAAAAAATATATATTATTTTTATTCAAAAGTATGTGAAAATTTTGTGTATAATACCTAAATTTGTGTGTATTATTGAAATTTTTGTAAAAGATAGGTATTAAACATGAGAAATACGTTTGTACATGTATAATACATTATTAAATGTGAAGGTGTTAGAATCTTTATGCGGGTAATAACTCTTAAAAAGTAAAAAATGAAAAAGAGACAATAGATACTCGAGTAATGGCCTAAAAGTAATGGATAGGGCTCTTGGGGTATATAGAAATTTAATTAGGACACCAAATGATTACTCAAAAGACTTAGCAAATAGAAATCAATTTTTTTGTGCACTTTTTGTATAATTGTTTTGTATTATAATATAATTACTAATTGAAGTGATTCAAAAAGGCTAAGATGTTGCTTAATTACATATATTATATTTAAGAAGTTGGCCAAAAAATAAAACTAAAGAAACTAATTATAATGTTTTTAAATATTTTTTATTTTAAAAACTGTATAGCCGTGTGGCTAGACCATTTATATATTAAAAAAAAGACCTGCCTAGTGCATAGCTGCCACATGTCAAAACAGTTTTTTTTTTAAAACAAAAAGAAAAACAAGTATCGCTGCACGGCTATACTATTTCTTTAAAAAATTCAAAAGAATCTAGTATAGATGTCCGAATATACTATCTACAACGACTAAGCGCCACGTGTCACACAAGTACCACCGCCGGCTACACTATTTTTGTTTTAAAAATTTAAAAATGGAGTATCGCCGCCCGCCTATACTATGTTTAAAGACAATTAGGAAAAAACTGAGTACAACCATTCGGCTATACCATTTTAAAAAAATATATATTATTTTTATTCAATTGTATGTGAGAATTATGTGTATAGTATGTGAATTTTGTGTGTCTTATTGAATTTTTTGTAAAAAATAGGTGTATTAAACATGAGAAATACGTGCGTACGTGTATTATACATTATTAAACGTGAAGGTGCTAGAATCTTTATACGGGTAATAATTCTGGAAAAGTAAAAATTGTAAAAGAGACAATAGATACTCAAGTAATGGCCTAATAATAGAATAACTATGGAGAAATTTAATTAGGACACCCAAACGATTACACAAAAGACTTAGTAAATAGAAATAAATTATTTTGTGCACTTTTTCTATAAAATTTTTATATTAAAATATAATTACTAATTAAAGTGATTTTAAAAAGGCTAAGATATTACTTAATTACATATATTAAATTAAAGAAGTAGGCCAAAAAACAAAAGTAAAGAAACTAATTATACGTTTGTAAATTTTTTTTTAAAAATAATATAGCCGCGGGGCTATACTATTTATATATATTTAAAAAAAGGATAGGTGCCATGTGTCAAAACACACGCGGCTATAACATTTCTTTAAAAAATTCAAAAAAGAATCTTGTATAGCCGGCCGGCTATACTATTTCCAATGCATATGCCCCCGTGTCAAACAAGTATGGCGGTTCGACTAATATTTTTAGACAATTAGGAAAAGCTGAGTATCGCCGCTCGGCTATACTCTTTATTTATTTGTTTAAAAAACATAGCTGCCATACAGCACCTAGGTGCCACGTGTCAAAACTATGTATAGCCGCGGCTATACTATGTTTAAAAAAAAAATTAGATACGTCGATTATAGGCGATCGGCTGTACTATTTTTTTTTATAAAAAAAGATAACTCCTTGCAATCAAGTGCCACGCGTCAAAAATAATATAGCCGTACGGCTATGGTTTTTAAAAGGAAAATTATAGTATAGCCGGTTATAGTTAAAGAGTTGATTAGTTGCGATGTGTCAAAAATAATATAGCCGCGCGGCGATACTATTTGGGGTCGAAACAAAAATTTTACAAAATTGATTTGTAAAGACCCAGCCTCTTCTTCTCGACCGAGGCGAGGTTTTTCCACCGCAGTGGTTTCGGCGGCACCATAAGGCAGAAGAAGAAGAAAGAAGAGGCTTAAAGAAATTCTCAAATTCTGTTCTACATGCGCTCCCAGTTTGGTAATGAAAAACAACTTCTTCTCTTTTGGGTGGTAATTTTCTCACAAAATGACTTTTACTTTTTCAATTTTCATGGGGTTTCTAATTTACTTCTTGGCCATCAAAAAGATCATGAGATTTGAACTTTTTTATTTGTTCAGTGGTGTAGGATTTTGGGATGAGAATCAGTAAAACAGAGGTGAACTTGAGGAGGCTGCTTGCAGCTGCTCCTCAGCAACAAAACCAGTCAAAACTTGTACATGTATGTATGATCCTTGTCTTCTCTCTCACCTCTGATATGGATGTTGTTATTAGAATTACAGGTTACATGCTTTTATTCGTTTTCATACAATTGATATGTGTTCTAGCTTCTCTCTTTCTTTTGGGTGTTTTTGGGATATATAGCCTTTATGGATGATATAAGTACTGGAATTTTGCAGTATGTTGCTACTTTACGAGAACAGGTAGAACAACTAGCTGAGGAGAGAACTCCAGAAGGCTTACCAAGGTTGGTATTTGTTTTAATTTTCCCCCTTGATTTACTTTAATTTTGATTTTTTCAATAATTTGATGCATGTTCCAATATGCTTCCTTTCTTCTACTTTACAAATCAATCCAAGGGTTTTGGTAGGCATGATATGATGGAAATATTGATTAACATTCTAATCACTGTGTTAGAGTGAATATTTTTATATACTCATATTAAGTTCTAGAGACATTTTCTCATATCATTAGCATACTTTCGTTGTTTTAGGGATTTTGGATGGAAAGAGTTTTATCCAAATGATGACTTGAGTTATTATTTATATGCATTTTCTTGATACTCTGTCTTAAGAGCTTTAAATTTCTTAATTTACTAATTGGAATGATTATTTATGGTTCTATGTTCAGAGTTGCAAAGGCTGTTTTGAGTGACTATTCAGAGAAGATTGAAGCAATTGCTTCCAAATTAGCTGCTCCTCTGGTGCGTACATATGATCTAGAAAGCATATATGTCACTTTTGTTGAATTGTTGATTTTATGTACTTAACCAGTTCACTTGGCAAATGTTCTTTAGATCTAGGGTTTTCTGAATTTTTTTAGTGTTATGTATCATTTATAATTAATTTACTGATAATAGGTTTGGTATGAAGGTCTGGAAATTATAACGACTGAGAAAGAAAAATATTGTTAGGCTGATCCAAATTGGTATTTCATGCTTAACAAAATATTGAGAATTTATCCTTTAATGCTTCAGTACATATAATTGGTTGTATCAGTTTTTGTCATCATATCTAAAGAGAATCTTTAATATATCGATTGTGTTCTTTTGCTAGATTTCTGACATGTTATATGGCAGATTGTGAATCTGGCATCATATATGAAAGCAGGAATCCACGTGATCAATCGTCTAGATTAACAGTCTGGCAAGAGAATGTTTCTGTACAATATATATGTATATGTATGCAATTTATGGAGTTAATTGCTCCTAACTGTGTTTTCTTTGGCAAACTCCCAGCCTGATATTCAAGCACCCAAGGAGCCCTTTGCAAGAATTTCTGTCAAAGCAAACTCTTCTGATACAGGAGACAATCAGATTCCCCCTTCTCCAGGTCTGAGAAGGAGATTTGGGTAAGTGAACAATAGTTAGGATCATGGTTTCATTTAGCTCCTTAGTGATCTTTTCGTATGCTATCACATGATTTTAACTGGTTTTGTTTGTTAAATAGGCCTACCTCAAATTCCGAAGATGGAACTCGTGAGATTCTTAGTGTTGATTCTTCAGCGCCTGTCAAACTGGATGCTGCAGCCCATGCACACATTGAAAAACATAGGTGTTTTGTCGTATTAACTTTCATACTTTCTTGAGTTCTCCTATTAAACTGGAGTAACTAGACTCTGGATGAAATTGAAACCAGATAACTCACCAGAGCAGAGGCTATCTTTACTGTTAAGACTTCAGCTGTTGATTATATTTGCTTTCCACATTCTGTTTTAGATTCTTATAAATTTTTCTCTCATGGGACAGAAAGCTTCAAGAGGATTTGACCGATGAAATGGTTGGATTGGCAAGGCAACTCAAAGAGAGTAGTCTCATGATGAATCACTCGCTGCAAGACGCTGAAAAAGTAAGATCTTTATAATCTCAACACTATTTATATTTAGCTGGCTGTGGTTTGATTTGTGTTTAGGGGTGACACTGACCAGGGTGAAGTCTTTTTGAAGGGAAGATAAGGTGAAAGAGTGTTTTGGATTTTAGGTGCGAGAATCAGGAGAAATGCTTGGAAAGGGAAATGTGAGACAAAGAAACCAAGGTTGGGGTTGTAAAGAGTCCCTGAGATTCTTAGGCTAAAACCAATAGATTTGCAGAGGAGTTTAGGCTGTAATAAGAGAGTAAATATAGTTTTTTGTTTAGAAAGAGTTTAAAGTAAAGGGGTTTGGGGAGGTCTGCAAGATGATATTTGGTCTGAGTTTTCCATGTTCAGATAGTTAAAAGAAAGGAAGAAGTTGAAGAATAAGAGAAAACCTAAGAGAAAACATTGATCATCAGACATATCAAAATTAAGGAAAAATGTCCAAAGGAATAATGTAACATCTTGTGTTACTTCAAAAATTGATTGTTGTGATAAAAGCTTACTCTCTGGTGTGCCTTTGATGTAAATTCATAGCTGGTGTCATATCTGTCGATCTCATAATTTAAGGTATGGCTTATGTGCAGATACTTGATTCTACAGAGAAGGCTGTTGAAAGTAGCTTGGCAAGCACTGGCCATGCCACTACACGGGCGACCAATATATACTCGAAGACGTCCAAAACTACATGTTTCACATGGCTTGTAATGTTTGTAATGACATTTGTATTCATCATGGTTGTACTTTTAATTCGTGTCACTTAAGGGTATGTTGTTGAGTTAGGAAAATTCATCTTCCCACAATTGCTATGTATATATAATTTGCTGTGTTGAGCAGTGACATAGTTTACAATTTGATATCATGCAGTGTTGAGCTTTGAGGCTACTATAACGAAATTGGGCTTTTTGGGTCTTAGCCTAGCTTTATAGCCCAGCCCAGTCCAGCCCAGTCCAGTCCAAACTAACCCAACCCAACCCAACCCAGACGCGGGCCCCACCCAACTGAAAACCGGATGACGTGTCGACCTGCGGGGCTTCCACTGCTGCCAAAACAAGCAGTCGTCCTGGCTCAGAGGCGCGTGGAGCAAATCTCCAGCAAAGCACGAAGCATCCCACCCATTGGAGCGTGAGATACACGCGCCGCAGTTTAAAGAACCCAAGAAAGGAAGCGAAGTTGGTCTGAAAACTTTTGCCTGCGGACACTGAAAAAGGCTGAAACAGATACAGGGATTGTCAGCCCCTCCCTCTCTCTCACGCCCAACTTTAAACAAAAGCCAAAACAAAGCAAAGCAAAGCATATATGGCTTCATTTCGCTTAGACACATTGCAATACATCCAGACCCAGTTCATCAATTCAGTCATATGCCTCTTGTGCAGCTTTGCTTTTCTTGTTTTTGCCTTGAAAATTGAGACTTAATAGTTGAATTGAATTGGGTTTTCTCTCTGCACCTCTGTTGAAGCAACAGTTTGATTTGCTTGTGATGACAATGGAGGAGGAGGGTGGTGGTAAGGTGAAGCTTGGTCTTGGGATTGGGGTTGATTGTTATGGTGATGATCATAATGGGACTGAAGAAGTTGTTGTTGGGAAGAAGAAGAAGTATGGTGGTGGTGGGTTGACAGCTTCTCAGTTGCATGAGCTGGAGCAACAAGCGCTTATCTACAAGCACTTCGCTGCTAACCTTCCTGTTCCTTTTCACCTTGTGCTTCCCATTTGGAAGAGTGTGGCTGCCTCTTTTGGCTCCTCAAATGCTGCTGCTATCAACAGACAATACCCCAGTTGTAAGTCAAATCTCTTTCCCTTAATGAGTTTCAATTTTTACACAAACTGACACACAAGCAACACAAAAAAATTGTTATTTTTGGGTAACAACTAAATGCATGCTCATGGGGTAGTTATAAGAAAAGGGGGGAGGAGAGACTTTTAAGACATTTTAACTTGACTTGGGTTTATGAGGACTACATGGATTTGACTTTGTTTGATTGGGTTCTTAAAAGGGGTCCTATTTTGCTTCAAATTTAGATAGGTCAAGGTTTACTTGGCCTGAGATTTTCATGGGATTGAGTTAGTGAAGACATCATGTTTGTTTCTGTTAATTTTACTGCAACATGTTATGTTTTTCCCCTTACAGATGTTTCTGTCTGTGTATTAGGCTTCAAGTTTGAGATATGCTTTGAGTAAATGAGTGTTTTTTCATCGCTTCATCCCCTGAATTTAGAGTTTTGTTCATTGAGATAGTTTTATGAATTTGAACTTGAATGTAATAGATTAATGTTCTCTAAATGATTGTTTCTGTGGACTTATGGTTAGATAACTTGACTTTTTGAAGGATATTTCTTTGTTGATTTCTTTTCTTTTGCATGATATTTGAAATGGGTCCCCTGCATATTCAGTTGAATTTGATACTGTTTATTTCAACTGATTGTTTCAGTTGTAGGGTTCAGTGCAACGGGCTTTGACTATAGGGATCATGAACCAGGAAGGTGCAGAAGAACTGATGGAAAGAAATGGAGGTGCAATAAGAATGTAGTTCCTGATCAGAAATACTGTCAGCAACACATGCACAGAGGCCGCCAGCGTTCAAGAAAGCCTGTGGAAAATTCTGAAGTTGCTTCTCCTTCCAGCACTAAAACACCCAAGAATTCAGAAGGTGAGTTAGGGAACTCAAAGACAAACCTTCAGATTTCAACCCCGAAAGGCCTTCAACTTATGGCACAATCCGACAATTATGTTAGTGTTAGCCAAGGTACAACCATGGCCTCAAGTGGCTATCATGAATGTAAGAAGAACATAAAACATGTTACAACTACATCCATTGCCAATATACCCGCCAACAGATCTGCTAGTACCAACCCTGCTGCTGTAGCCACTACCACCATTGCTGGACCAACCACCGCCACCAACAGCAGTACCAATGAAAATAGCCTCAATATTGGTGTAAAATACAATAGTAGCAACCATGCTGGTAGCAATTGCATGATCAGAGGAAGCAGCATGAATGTTGTTAATGTATCACCAGGATTGGGCTTCTCCCCGAAGAGCGTTCTCCAAGGTAGACGCATGAGTAAGATTGAACCTTTGTGCTATAAAATGTTTTTTTCTCCCAAAATATATATGGATTGATAAGCACAACCACTGGTCTTGAAAAGCTTTCCACACAAAAGAATGTTGAACATGGTGTTGATTTGTGGTACCAAACTATCTGACTTCTTACCTATGAATTCGAATGGGGCCTTAACAAGAGAGGCCAACAGTGCCCCAAAGTTGGAATCATATAGGATAAGAATGTCCTATAAAAAAAAAAAAGGATAAAAATGGGTTGAAGTACTGGAAATTCTTCTGTAGCTTGTCTTTGCAATCAAATGGATCATTTGTGTATTTATTTCAGTTGCCACTGTTTTCAGCTCTTCTAGGTTGCAATGGCTTATACTTCGACAACGGAAGTGGAGTAGAACTTGAACCAGGAAGGTGTAGGAGAACGGATGGAAAGAAGTGGCGGTGCAGAAGGGATGTTCTTCCTCATCAGAAGTATTGTGGCCAGCATATCCACAGAGGGGCAAAGAGGCAAATGAAAGACTTCCAACCTGTTGCTGTTCCTTATTCTTCAGCTGCTGCCATGAATACTGCTCGGCTCTCTCAGACAACAGCCATATGCAGAAAAACTAATTGTGCAATCCCTAATACAAATCTCAGCATCTCCATCCCAGCAAATCCCCCACCGGGACGAAATGATGAAAGAAGCAATTCTAGCAGCGATAGTGACACGACTCTTACAGATACCAGCCTTACTGCTTGTGACAGTAGTTATGTTTCTTCTTAGAAGACTACCCTTTCCAGCATTTTGAGGTATCCAAAATTGTGAATTTTGTGGTTTTTCCTGCAACCAGCATCCTGATGGAAATATATCAACAGAAAAGGAAAAGGAAGGCCGCTTGTTTTGTGAAGAAATACCAACATCCTCTGTTCTTGCTTTACGTAGGGGATAAGAAATGCCTTTTGTTTTGGGAAATATTAAGATTTCACTGTCTTTTCATCTCAGCAGAGAGAAGAAAGAAATTGTATTTCTCGTTAGTTTTCGGAGACCTCAACTGGGGTTTGAGTTGCTCGTGAAGGCATGTAGGTCAACCCTCCCTTTTTAAATCTTGTACAAGGTAAACATGGATGCCAAATTAATGTTGTATCTTGATATTTCTTAACTTACATTAGCATTGTTCTTCAAAAATAGCTAAACGTGTTTAAATGTTTTTCAAGTGCCATTGAAACATCAAGTCCCATTTTCCAAACCGTTAAACATGAAAAGCGGCCTTCTTTAATTACGAAACATTTTTCCCTTCTCAATTTCCCTTAACATTGTCACAAACATATGACAGACTTTTCCAAGAAAGTTAATGTATCTAGTAGGCTACTTGCTAGCTTGCTCCTATATCTTGCTTAAGCGTTTATTTATTAATTCAACAACTCATGCAATCTAAATTTTATACAAACCAAAATATACAATCACAAATTTTATAAAAATGGTTATTGTTTAGTGGCTACAATGAGAACTTCGAAGTAAATTAAGCATACTCAGCAAGCAACTGATGTAATTATAGGCAATCCAGAAGTTGGCGAGATACAAGATTTCCTTAACACAAAACATGGTACATGAAACTCAAGGCTGGTGAACATAGTAGATAAGTTAATTGTCCCTTGGTGCTGATGAGATTCTGACCAAAATATTCCCCCTACATATACCAAACTCAGCTGTGCCAGCTCCCCACAGCCATGGTTAGAGCATGATGACAGTCAGAAAAGCTAGCTATTTGCAGATACCCGATGGATCGGCGTTCTTGACTATCCAAGGGTGTTCCATGATCCTCTGAAGAGAGAGCCTCTTTGAGGAGTCTTTGACAAGAAGCTGCACAAAGTTCAACTTATTTCAATTAGGTAATGGATACTGATACCAACAACTATTGGAGTTTTATTTACCCCCACCTAAACATTAAGAACAAAATCATGGACAAACTTACCCGGGTAATGAGATGTTTAGCTTCTGCAGAAGTTTGAGGTTCAGAAGGGAAGCTTAGGTCAACCTTTATTATCCTGTATAGAAACTCAAGTTATTATTCACTTGGGTTCAGCTCATGTTACGGAATCACATGGGTGGAAGCATACAAAACACTCATTCATACCTTTTGAATGTATCCGTTTGACTTTCTGCCTCAAAGGGAGGAATACCATAGAGGAACTCATAGCAAAGAATGCCCAGAGTCCAGTTGTCAACTGCGTAATCATGAGGTCTGTTCTCCACCATTTCTGGTGCTAAATAATCTAAAGTTCCACACATGGTCTGTCTCTTGCTTCTGGACTGTACCGACCATCCAAAGTCTGCAATTTTCAGTCGACCCTACGAAAATATTATGTAATCAAGTAATCAAACACAGTTCCTCAACTTGTTCAATGATAATACGTAACCTAAGTGCAGACATAAAAAAACATAGCTTCCAGTTATTGAATCAAAGTATAGAATAGTTGCATCGGGATAAGAACTCATATTTGTGCTCAATCTTCTTGAAAATATTAATCACATATCATTATTGTACAATAGCAGTGGAATTTGAAGTCGAGCACCAGCAGCCACGGTTTTGCTCAAACTATTTCTTAAACACAAAAAGGAACTACCAATGACAACAATGAGACTCCCCCCCAATTTGTACATACATACAGGTAAACCAACCCTGGTTGCAACTTCTCCTAAAATTGCATACAGAAAACCATATACCTAAAAGGTTGATCCTGAAACCAAAATAACTGACCTATTTTCACTTTTTCTATATAATTAGGGAAAAAACCTTCAACACAGAACAAGTGAAAATGCTGTGATTGTTACTGTTTGGGATCAGAAGATGTACAACATTAATCGACTTCTAAACATTTAGGCTAAAAAATTTGGCAGAAATTAAGGGATTAAGAGCCAGATTTCCCATCTGTTCTAAACCCAGAATCCAAACAACCATGGCATAGGGAAAAAAATTGGAGAGGTTGTAGCATATATATACCTCATGATCCAGAAGCAAATTTTCAGGCTTTATATCCCTATGAATGACATTCTTCTCGTGACAATACGCCAAAGCTTGCGTCAAGCTCAGAATGTACTGATAATCATATGAAATTTAATTAATTTCTAAAACACAAAGAGAGAGAGAGAGAGAGAGAGAGAGAGAGAGAGAGAGAGAGAATTACAGTGGCGGCTTGTTTCTCAGAGAGGTAATTAGTTTTCCTGAGAAGCCCATAAAGCTCACCGCCATGGGCATACTCGAGGATCAAGAAGATGCGTTCGTCGTCGTGGAACCAACCGTAGAGGCGAAGAATGTTGGGGTGCCTGAGACCAGTCTGAATCTCCATCTCTCTCCTCAGCTGATGTTGAATCTTATACTTCTCGATTTGCTCCTTGAATATCACCTTCAATGCCACTATATACTTGCTCTGCCCCAAAATTTTTTTACCCAAAAATCAATCATTTCAAATTCTAAATTGTTTTCGGTTTAATTCGATTGAAAAATTCAATACCTTGGCTTCTCGGGCAACGTAGACTCGCCCGAATTTCCCTTTGCCCAGGGGTTTTCCGATCTCGAAGTCTCGCAAGGACCATTCTCTCTTTCGGTTTTCTTGCCCTTTCTGGGTTTCCATTTCTTCTGATTTTCCAGAGAGAGAGAGAGAGACGACCACTCTCTGGAAATTTTAAATTTTCCCTTTAGCGCCACTGCTTAGACTCTGGTAATTTTTCTAGGGAGCCCCTGAAAATATAAATTTTTTATTTTATTTTAAAATTTTGGGACAAAATGATACTCTAAAGTACGATACTCAACAGATTACAGATTCTTTCGACAACCCAAAAAAGGGATTAAAGACTCGAACTTGGGTAAGGACTGCACTGCACATATATGATTTACTGCCTAACTAGCCTAACTCACGGCTATCTCTAGTCGTCTTTTTTAATTTGATTTCTCATACCTTAACTAACTAGTCTAACCCACATCTATTTCTAGTCATTTGACTAGATTTGCTCTCCAGTGACTCCTTGTTATTATTACTGCATTTTTTTATAAGTAAATTTAGATTTTAGCCATAAAAAAACTTTCACTTTTTAAAAAACCAAAGTTTTTTCAAAATAGACAGAAAAACCTCTCAATTTATAACGAATTTGGTAACTCTGAACATTATTGAAAGTTCATATGATCGCTCGCTTGCAATAATCATCTGAATATCAACTTCTTCATTGGCACTCGGAGCTAAAAATATTGGAAATTTTACAATTTCTTGGTGCATTAAAGATTTTGTCAATGCATCTACAATGGCCTTCCGGCGTGGAAAACCCAACTATGATTATAATATATATATATATACACACACACACCTTACACAGAAGAATACAAAGAATTAAGAGCAGGCAGAGACCAATTTGAGGCGAGGTGTGTGCCATGTACACAATTAGAGATGCTTTTTCCTTCTTTTGGGTTTGCACATCCCACCTCCTGGCTTTTTTCAGCATCATTCTTTGTGCCAGTGGCAGCATATAAATAAGGCTGCTTTGATCATATAAATCATAGAGAGTGCTGTAATAGGCATTCAATTAGAGCCGAAGTCCTCGTTCCACCGTTCAAGCTCTTCCCACTTGCTTTTGCTTAAGCTTGGCCTGATTACAGTCATTGCCTTCTGAAAATCTTCATATCTTAGTGGTCTTACCTGGTAAACAAATAACGACATGAACACATGTGACTGGAATGAGGAAATTCTTTTATCGAAACTTCTGCAAATAAAGTACTTCCATAAACAATAATATCAAAAAAAAGATTTATCACTTAAATTACTTCAATTTAAGTGAAACGGAATAGGAAGAATTCAGAGAACGATGCATGTTTGCATAACATTTTCCCTTCACTGCCAATTTATTTTTGTTGTAAATGTGCCATGTAATGCAGAGAATGATGCATTTTGCATAACATTTTCTATGGCCCATAAGCTTTTCCTATTAAGAAATCAGTTTCAAACATGAAGAATTCAGATCCAAGATCCAGTTCTTCATTTATCAGATCAAGCTCTCATAATTTTTTTCCCAGCCTCCAAGGAAACCAGAATAGGAAAAAATATTTCCAATGAATCATATTCTCAGCAAAAAGACTTGCATGAAATGAATCAGATCATCAAAGTAAAGATGTGTTTGAGGCAAATTTACTTCTATATCTACTAAAGCATAGACCAAAAATTAATTAACATTATAGACTGCTGTACAACCTATTTATTTGAGGCCTTCTTGTTGGTATAATACCTGACTTGCCTTGATGGTGAGAATGTTTTCACCCAGTTCCCTAATAGGCATCATTGCAGCTTCTTCACACAATGCTTGCAGATCACTTCCTGAATATCCTGTATATAAAAGTAACAATTGAATAATTTAATCAGAATGATAATTATTTGGTGAGGATTTTGATTAAGGTTCAATTCCATCACAACACCGGCTGTAAACCAGCAGCCACTAGGTGAGTGCAACCAGCTGTAAACCATCAACCACTAGCTCAGCGTAACTAAGATTGGTAGCACCCAGTGACTCAACTTTGGTCAAATTAGTTTAGCAAAACTGAAATTGACTTATAAGTGCTATCTAAAAAGCACTTCAGAAGGGTATAACAGGGAAAATGTTCTTACCTTCTGTCTCTCTTGCAAGTCTTTCAAGATCTCCACCTAATACAAGCAATAAGAAGTAAATTTCGTAAGAAGATTAACCACAAGGCACAAAAGGATGCTTGCTTAGTTCACTCACTTTGGTTATTATTTGTCTTGTTGGAATAAATATTAATTATAAATAAAAAAGTTCCAAAAACGTTTCCTCAGACATTATGAACACTTTTATCTTTAAGTTACTACAAAATGACATATATCCACTGTAATAAGAGACACCAATGAAGATACATTAAAGTAGTCAACTACAACTTTGTGTACATCATACTAACCACAAAATATGGGATCATCAATCTTTAACAGAAAAATATCCAACAAGAAGGTTACGAGATAAGACCATATTCTTACTTGGTAAGGAAAACGATTGGCCCTTGAGTTTGTGTCTTAGAAGCAGTCTCCTTGCTGTTAAATCAGGTAAAGGTATGTACACTCTCTTCACCTGGTTCAGGGTTTCATATTACAGTGAGAAGGATACTTCTGAATGTATTGATCAAATTGTTACCAGAAAAGGCAATTAGAAGTAAAAAGAATTGATATCAACAATTTATAAAGTTTCCAACGGGGAAAAAGATGAGAAGGATACTTCTGAATGTATTGATCAATATGTACCCCATGTACTTTTTGTTTCTTTGATTAAAATCTTTCCGAGCAGAAAACATCGAGACACAACCATTATTAAAGTAACAGATGAACCAAACACAGTGTTCACTACAAGCCCAAACATTTTCCTAAGACACAGCCCTATCTTCAGGTATAAATATCAGATAAATATGCTTCAAATACTGGATAAGCATTAGACATGCATGCACGAGCACAGAGACATGTACACATTTTTTTTAAAGTATTGATTCATAAGATAGTAACCTGGAGAATTGATTTTATTAGCAATTCAAACTTTTTAAAGTCCTAGAAAAATCAAATTTCAGAATATTGAAAGAGAAAACCAAAAGAAAAAAAAAAAAAAAACTACTAACCAGTCTTCTAAGAACCGCGTCGTCCAGTTCTTGTGGCTTATTAGTAGCACCTGCAAGCACATAAAAAAAGATATCAAAGGATGTACTATAATTTATTCAGGTGTAAGTGTGTTAAAATGCAAAATTGAAACAGTCCCAAAAACTGACTTCAAGAAGATAATGAGAAAAAAGAAAAAGAAAAGTGAGGATCTATGTTGGGACAAAAGAAAATAGTTCAGAAGTATACTAGGCCCCTCCCTCCTTCCAACCTGTTTAATTTTATTGTTTGAGGGGATCAAGAAAGTTTATTACTTAGTTCCAATTAATTAACATCCAAATTTAACATTACTTCCCTTGATCAAGGTCCCTTAGGGGCAGCAGACTCTAATGATAATATAGAAGAAGGGTAATGTATATCAAGTTGGCATTGTTGAAGCAGGCAGGGTAGCCAAGACTTTCATCAACACTGACGTGCAATTTAATAAAAGTAACGGCCCTTTTGGGGTGGGCTTCGGTTGAATTGAGATATAAAGTTTTCATTAAAAAAAGAAAAAAGAAGAGGAAATATAAAGCTTACCAATCACAATTACCAGATCATTAGGATTAGAGGTCACGCCATCAAACTGTATTAAAAACTCTGACTTCAACCTTCTGCTTGCATCATTTTCATTTGCAAGCCTTGTTGACATGATACTATCAATCTGTAAGCACACAAAAAACAGACACAATTACATTGCTGATATAATGTTGAACAGTAAAAGCATCAAACTGTAGTCACCTATAACAGCTATACACCCTCCAGATGACTAAGAAATTAATACCAAAAAAAAACTGTAACAATGACATTTAACAACAACAAATGCAAATAGAGATAACGACCACAAACTAATCTCTGATCATTCATCCAGTTTTCCAAATCAACTATACAGTCCTCAAGTACAAGCATGAAATAGCATACTTCATAACACCATCAATAAGATGAAACAGGTGAAGCTGGTGCTTTTGAAATCGAACGTAAAGTTAATAGTTTGCAGGAAAAGTAGCATACTTCATCCATGAAAATTACTGATGGCTGTCTGGATATAGCAACCAAGAAAAGGGTTCGCACAAGCTTTTCAGCCTCTCCTACCTATTTCAGTGCAAGTAAAACTTATTATAATTCCTATAAGGCCAAAAAAAATGAAATATAAGAAAAAGAAAGTGCAGCACCAAGGACAGAGACACACCCATTTTGATGTCAGTGAAGAAGCAGATACATTAAAAAATGTTGCCTCAGACTCTGAAGCAACTGCCTTAGCAAGCATGGTCTTCCCATTCCCAGGTGGACCGAACAAAAGCAGACCTGAAAGACAAACACAGAGTTTTTTATGAAACAAGTTCTTTTTCTGCTTCACTGGTATCAATATGGATGTTACAGTCTTACAAAGCATTACCTCTAGCTGGCCTTCGAAGACCAGTGAACAAGTCTCTTCTCTTAGTTGGTAAAATAACCATCTCCATCAATGTTTTCTTAACCTTCTCAAGACCGGCTGCAGAGAAACTGAAATGAGTAACTTGGTAATCTTACCAAAAACAGCAACCAAAAAATAAAAGAAAAAGAAATATATAGACAAGAATAGTGAGTATGTGATAAATTCCTCACCTACATCTTCCCACTTAACTGAAGGGCTTCTATCCACTATAGCACTATTTATCATTTCCACCAATTTTGCATCATAACCACCACCAGTCTCTTGCACAGGTTTTGAGCTTACAATATTATTCGTCTGAATCTGATTCGTCGTTTCGGGTCTGTTTGCAGTGGGACGAGGAGACTTGGGTAACACATGCTTTCTGGCATTTGATGTCGTTGGTTTAACTACAGCAGTCTGCGCATGGGCTAAGGTGCTCTGCAAAGATTTTGAACTTTTTTTTATAGATATACAGTATATAATAATCTTGAATCTTACCAAATGCTCAATTCCTCCCATGCATTTGTGAATACACATTAGATGCTTGAGATAATACTATTGTGCATGAGTCTAAAGAAAGTTTCAACTGAAAAAAATAAAAGACAAATTTGCAGAACTCTTTAGTCAGACCAAACCATACTTTGCTAACAGACGTGCCACCTGAAAATGAGGACAGGGAGAAGCAAATGCAAAGAAAGAAAAGTCAGAAGCTGAGTTGAATGTATCTATGTTAGTTTGGAGACAATGCTCAGGTAAGTTGAATCAGTAGGAGATATTACCTGCTCGCCTACTCAAGGCCTGTAACCTTTCAGAAACTTCACCCTGCCATTTTGATATTTTTTGGCGATAAGATTTGACCTTCTCTCGCTCACTGCCACAAAGAACAGGCATTTTATTATGATAACAATGGAAAAGCATCTCAGAATCGATCATCATGGTTGACTTGATAATGAATTTGTGTTTGCTCTCTCTAACGAATTTGCAGGAATGCAAATCATTTTCTTTAGGACATACAAAACCATCCTTCGAGAGGGAAAAATCAGCCAACAAACCAAAGTCATGCTTTGCCTCCTATTCTAAGAGATGAAGCTCTTCACGCTGGAATTGCTAAAATCGTTATTTGTCACTGAAGTCATTAACCAAATACAAATACTCATGCCACTTTTACTTCACAACTTACACAAAAGACTTTCAAAAGTAAAGTTCATATGCTACAACATCAATCACACTTACTCAGAAAAACTTGTACTTTTTCAATTCAAGATAAAATTTTGTATCTAACATATAAATGGTCAAACTTTTATTTCTACAAAATATAAAGACATAAACATATCTATACCTAGACGGAAATTTAGAGACTACCCACCATTTGTTTCAGACTAGCACCTTCAGCAATACTTCAACAATAATCAAAGAAGAAAACAATTACAAGAATCAGAAACTAAGCTGAAAAATTGATAACCTGGGGCTGATATAGGAAGGCACGGGAGTGGACGTTGCTTCAACGAGAACTCTCTGGGCGTTGTTATAGTGAGCAATGGCGTCGTCGACTAAGCCCCACTCTTCAGCCCTAACAGCCTTGGCGATCTCATCCTTTGCCAAATCGAAGTACCCCCTAATCTTGTACGCAACACGCTCGTTGGAGACCGAAGCTCCAGGTCCAGCTATGCCTTCCATGGTTGACGAATTTGGAGGAGAATCAGAGTTTCGGTGAGACTCGTATGAGGAGGAGGCGGCGGAGAAGACTGAACCAAAAGAATCAATGATCCCTTTGAGGAAACTCATGTCTGGAACAAATGCATGCCGATTATTGGGATGAGGACGACAAGGAGAGAGAGCTTAGAGAGAGAAAGAGGGTTTTCTTACCATTTCCGGGAAATTGAGTAAACTTTCCGGGAAAGTCATTCTTTATGGAGCTTAGCTTTTTCAGACTCCGGCGCACAGAAGAAATTGAGCATTTAATTTTAAATGGACAAAGTATTTATGACTGTGAGAAATATATAACATATCGGCAAATCTGTGAAATCAAAATTAATAATTTAACTACTGTCATTAACACAAGTCATTTTACATATTTACATGTGAGTAAAAAAAAAAAAAAGAATTTTAGAACAAAAAGTATTTAAGTATTTTAATAAATTTCATAAATTACATAATTTTATTGGATGGTTTTAAATACTATATAAAAAATTTATGAAAGCAAATAAAAATAAGGGAGTTTCTAAAACACCCAAAATGAGTTGAAATTATAAAAATCCAAGCACTATTTAAACATATAAACACACCCAAAACCCATCATTACACACACTCAAAACATTTATAAACACACCCAAAAGTTGACTTTGGGTGTGTTTATATGTTTAAATAGTGCTTGGGTTTTTTTATAAATACATGTTTATGATTGGGTTTATTTATAAATTTGTATAAAAGTAACTGGAAAATATGGTTTTACAATATTTAAGGGTATAGCCGCGCGTCTATACTATGTTAATCTAAAAGTAGCAGTATAGCCGAGCGGCTATTTAAGTTTATAGCCGTGCGGCTATACTATAAACGCATACGAATATTTTAAAGGTATAGCCGAGCGGTTATACTCTGTAAATGTAAAAGAATATTTTAAACGGAAAGCCGAGCGGCTATACTTGGTAAACATATATGTTTTAAGAGTATTTTAAAGGTATAGCCGCGCGGCTATACGGCGATACTCTGTAAACATATACGAATATTTTAAATGTATAGCCGACCGGCTATACTCTGTAAACATAGATGAATATTTTAAAAGTATATAATTTTGTAATATCTTTTCGACAATTTTTGAGTAATATATCTTAAGTCTTTTTCAATTACTTTAATCAGTAATTATATTTTAATTATTATTTCTTTAGTGAATATTTAGTATTTAAATATTTTACTAATTTCATAAATTACTTAATAACTAGTAATTAATTATTTTTAAATTATTCTTAATAACTAATTTCATAAATTACTTAGTAACTAGCATGTAACATGTTGAGCCTATGTGTTTTGTTTCAAAATCAAAGGGGTCCTACTTTTGAGCCACTTATTAATTGTTGATTGCTGATGAGTCTTATGCTTTTCTTCAACTTTTCTCTCTTTTCCCCTTAATCTTTGTTCCCTTCCACTCTTTTTTGTTTGTTGTTTTTTGGTTTTGGTGAATAAAATTTATTGCAAACCACAAAGAGAATGCTCCAAAAGCTAGCAAGCCTAGAGAAAATGCAATCAGCCTTCAGCACCAGCAGAAGAGGAATGAACATGACTTATTGGGTTAAGTATGGAAACCTTATATAGCTCAACATCATGGAAAATGGTGGTTTTATGGTTAGGTGAGACCATGGCTACACATCTTAGATTATTATAAATAAAAGTGTTGACATATTCTTGGTGAAGTGGAAAATGAGTTGGAATTAGAAGAAATAGTCCAATCCTTAACAGGTAAGACTCTACGCATCCCAGCATATGATATAAGTCCATGCACATTTGTTAGAAATTTTGACACATTTTGATCATCAAAAGGACAGTGAGTATGGGAAATTAGAAGAAAAAGTCCAATCCTTAACAGGCAAGAATTACTGAATTACCAACCTTCATCAGTAAGAAAGTTTTGGAGCTGGTTAGGTACACTCTCCTAATCTCCTGACTAGGAATCAATAAAAGATAATAACCGTTGATTCAATCTGATCTTTCAAAAAATAAATCAGGATGCGCGCCCGCTAGCAGATCAATGGTCCTGATCAGCCATGGCCATGGGGAACACAGAACCAACATGTCAACACTCCTACAAGAATGTCTTCGCCCCAAGAAAAAAAAGATAACAAAAAATTTGCACCATCCAATCTCATGGATTGATATCCCTTTTCTGTTTTCTTCTTTTGACAATCAAACCATATAAACAAACGTCAAAGTTCCTCAGCTAGCAGTTGTTTTTTTCTCTTCATTTCACTTTCATAGATAGATGCAACCTATGAGAATAAAGCTTCCTCTGTCTTACATGTATAGATCATTTTCTCTTTTGCCAAACAGTTTAATATGTTATTTGATTAGACTATTAATTTAAGCCAATATTTAACCAACAGCCCACTTGATCATACTAAATTTTATATATAACATGCTATACTGTTGACATTTTCTGGATTTTCCTATATATATATATTGCTGTATTTGCCTCTTTAACCAACCAAGAAAGATGAGTATTCTCTATATCATACTCACCTTCATATCATTCTCAGTACTCCTTCTCTTCCTAACCTTCTGTTTTCTCATACTTAGAATCTTCACAGGCAAGTCCATCAGAAACCCAATTTACCCTCCTGTAAAAGGCACCGTCTTCGACCAGCTCTTCTACTTCAACAGGCTCTATGACTACCAAACGGAAATCGCCAAAGAACACCCAACTTTTCGGTTTCTTGCCCCTGAGCAAAGTGAAGTATATACGACTAACACACGAAACATTGAGCATGTTCTGAAAACCAACTTTTCCAAGTACTCAAAAGGGAAGTATAACCAAGATATTGTGTCTGATATTTTTGGCCAAGGGATATTTGTTGTTGATGGAGAAAAGTGGAAGCAACAGAGGAAGCTGGCAAGCTTCGAGTTTTCGACAAGAGTTCTTAGAGATTTCAGCTGTTCTGTGTTTAGAAGAAATGCTGCTAAACTGGTTAGAGCTGTGTTTGAGATTTCAGGTGCCACTAAAAGTTTTGATATGCAAGTGAGTAATCTGAAACAAATAAATGTTTTTCTGTAAATTGCCTTATGCTCTTGTTCAGATTAGAATACTAGCTATTTTATAATCAGAAGAACCAAATTGTTTGACATGCAGTTAATAACTGTTTGCTTGAGTATGTGTGAGTTGTTCTGTATTGTTTGCATATGATTTTCTTTTTGTTGCATATGATTTATTTTGCAGGATATTCTTATGAGATGTACCTTAGATTCTATATTCAAAGTTGGGTTTGGAATAGACCTGAATTGCTTGGAGGGGTCAAGCAAAGAAGGGACTGCATTTATGAAGGCCTTTGATGATTCAACTGCTCTGGCCTATTGGCGCTATGTTGATCCATTCTGGAAATTGAAAAGGTTTCTTAACATTGGTTCCGAAGCCTCGCTTAGAAAAAATGTCAAAGTCATTGATGATTTTGTCCACCAACTTATCAGGAGCAAGAGGAAATTGCTAGCAGGGCAAAAGGATCCTGTAAGTGATTTTACATTCTTGTTCTCCGAAAAAGCAAAAACAATTCTCTATGTTTCTTACATTTCATTTAAACTTTGTTAATGAAATCCTGAATTTTATTTTATGTTTCAAAGAACGACAAGGAGGACATACTGTCGAGGTTTCTGTTGGAGGGCGAAAAGGATCCGGAGGAAATGAATGACACATATCTAAGGGATATAATTCTGAATTTTATGATTGCTGGCAAAGATACCAGTGCAAATACACTCTCATGGTTCTTGTACATGCTCTGCAAGAACCCTCTGATACAAGAAAAAGTTGCACAAGAAGTGAGGGATGTTGTTGGTGGTCAGGTTGGTGACCCTGATGAACTTGTGGCCAATATAACTGATGCAGCTCTTGAAAAAATGCATTATCTTCACGCGGCAATAACAGAAACTTTGAGGCTATACCCTGCAGTTCCTGTGGTATGTATACTCAAATAACCTCGTATATATTTTTATGACAATTTCCCACTGAGATGCCGGTTAACTTATTTAATCTTTAGGGAAAAATTTAGCAATGCCGCATGAACTTTGACCCATCGTTTCACTTCATCTCTAAACTTTTCTTTATGTCTTTGGCTTCCTCTTAGGATGGGAGATGTGCAGAGATAGATGACATTCTTCCTGATGGCTTTAGATTGAAAAAAGGAGATGGAATATACTACATGGCCTATGCCATGGGCAGAATGCCTTATATTTGGGGAGAAGATGCTGAGGATTTCCGGCCTGAAAGATGGCTCAAGAATGGAGTTTTCCAGCCTGAATCGCCGTTCAAATTTGTCGCATTTCACGTTAGTATCATATTTTCTGTTTCTTTATCACATATGTTCGTGAATTAATCTAATCTGAACTTACACTAATGGTTTCACTTGTGTTACTTACAGGCAGGTCCTCGGATATGTCTAGGGAAAGACTTTGCTTACCGGCAGATGAAGATAGTATCGACGGCTCTTCTTTCCTTCTTCCGCTTCAACTTGGCCGATGAAACAAAAACTGTAACCTATAAGACCATGTTCACCCTTCACATGGATGGAGGTCTCCCTCTGCGTGCAGTTGCAAGGACGGCCTCATAAACTTCTTACATTTGAAGCAAAATAATGTTCTTGGGGTGGTCCCTACATGTATTTTGTTTAGAGTAATGCATTCTACGTTGTACTATATTTCTAATAGATACGCGACACACCTATGCAAATGAGTCGCACCTCTATTCGAGACAAGGATTGTGACGACCAAAAAAAACAAAAACAAGAAATGGATTCCTAATATAATACTAATAGTTTTATGATTTTTGTTCATCACCCTCGCAAACTTTTTGCCATGAACGACAAACTCTTGGTCTGTCCACCCACAGCTCACTTATCTGTAAAACAAAAGAGAAAGCCACAACGGTAGAGAGCATTTAAGTTATAACCCAAGGTTCTCAACATTTGACACGCCAGTTGACACGCGTCAGGGCATAACGAAGTAGGATGAATAAGATTGTATTATGCGTCAAAGTAGAGGTTCTATCTGGTTGCATTTTTGATTCTCCTCTTCATTTCACTTTCATGGTTGCAACCTTAGGGGTAGCTAAGAGGTCAAAACTCTCCCTCTCTGTGTGTGTGTGTGTATATATATATTAGTTTCTCTGCCTCTTATCATCTTAAAGAAAATCAAGATGGGTTTTCTTGTTATCATCTTCACCTTCATATTGCTCTTTTTCTTCCTAACCTTGTCCCTCTTCATACTTAGAATCTTCACCGGCAAGTCCATCAGAAACCCAAACTACCCACCTGTAAAAGGTACTGTCTACCACCAGTTCTTATACTTGAACAGACTCTATGACTACCAAACTGAAGTTGCCAAAACACAGTCAACTTACAGGCTTCTAGCCCCACATCACAGCGAATTATACACGACTGATGCACGAAACGTTGAACATGTTCTGAAAACCAACTTTGCCAGCTATTCGAAAGGGGCGTATACGCAAGCTATTCTGTCTGATGTTTTTGGCCAAGGGATATTTGTTGTGGATGGAGAAAAGTGGAAGCAGCAGAGGAAGCTTGCAAGCTTCGAGTTCTCGACGAGAGTTCTTAGAGACGTTAGCTGCTCTGTGTTTAGAAGAAATGCTGCCAAACTGGTTAAAGTTGTTTTTGAGATTTCAGGTTCCAATGGGGTTTTTGATATGCAAGTGAGTAATCTGAAACCTACATCTCTCTCTCTCTATTTATATTTATTTTTTTCTAAAAATTTTCACAACTTGTCTTCTGGTTTTGTTCAGATCACAGTGGTTATTCAATAATATAGATAACATAAAACTGGTTGGTTCAGTCTGCAGGCTAAGATAGACTTGTTCAGTGTTGCTTCATCAAATTGGTTTCATAAAAGCTCAACTCTGAGCTATGCTTATAAAATTGGGACGGTATCCTAAGGTCAACTTTAATTTGGGCTGGTTCTTGGAACTAATACGAGAGTAAAGCATGCTAGAGAGGAAACATTTACCTGTGAAATTGGAAAATTGCAAGCTGAACTCATTCTGATCAAACAAAATTGTTCATAATCAAAATCATTTCTAAATACCAGTCGATGTATTTCAGATTGTAAACTCCAAAGTTTTATTACTTCCCATCTATTCTAAATATCTTTGAAAGTAAGATCAATTAGAAAACGTAGTGACATTGTTTCTGAACATTATCTTATTTTTAACTAACAGCTTTATGGTGTAAGTTATTATTTACGTTTTTTACATATGATTATTTTTGTAGGACTTGCTTATGAGATGTACCTTGGATTCCATATTCAAAGTTGGGTTTGGAATAGACCTGAATTGCTTGGAGGGGTCAAGCAAAGAAGGGACTGCATTTATGAAGGCCTTTGATGAATCAACTGCTCTGTCCTACTTTCGCTACGTTGATCCATTTTGGAAACTGAAAAGATTTCTCAACCTTGGTTCCGAGGCCTCCCTTAAAAAGTATATCAAAGTCATTGATGATTTTGTGCACCAAGTTATCAGGAGCAAGAGGAAATTGCTAGAGGAGCAAAAGGATGTTGTAAGTTAACTTTGCACTTGTACATTATCTTTCATTGTCATCTTCCTCTGTTTGTGTGTGTTACTGAAAGTACTCCTATAAATTTTTTTCTTTGAAGTTTCTAATTCTAAAATTTGAACTTTATGTTATGCTTCAAAGAATGACAAGGACGACATACTATCGAGGTTTCTACTGGAGAGCGAGAAGGATCCAGAAGAAATGAATGACAAATATCTAAGGGACATCATTCTGAATTTTATGATTGCTGGCAAGGACACCAGTGCAAATACCCTCTCATGGTTCTTCTACTGCTCAGCAAGAACCCTCTAATACAGGAAAAAGTTGTACAAGAAGTGAGGGATGTCGTTGGCAATCAAATCGGTAAAGCGAAAATTGATGAATTTGTGGCGAACATAACTGATGCAACTCTTGAACAAATGCATTATCTTCACGCGACATTGACAGAGACGTTGAGGCTATTCCCTGCAGTTCCCATTGTATGTATATACTCCAATAACTCTGTATTAGTTTGCTTTATGATTTTCTGAATGAGATGCTTGCTTTTCGTTATACTTGTTCTAGTTTTTTATGAGAATCTAAACAGGACAGTGTCAAAGCCTTGATAAAATCTTGTGCTAATTTTATAAAAACCAACACCATGTAGTGTTGGCTATTGTGAAAGAAGAGAGGTCTAATTGTTTGTCAGTTTCCATTATGGCCAAATTTATAAGCACTGAAAATTTTGACATCTTTGTGTGTTTGGCTTTCCTCTAAGGATGGGAGATATGCAGAGGTAGATGACATTCTTCCTGATGGCTTTAGAGTGAGAAAAGGAGATGGAGTAAACTACATGACCTATGCCATGGGCAGAATGCCTTATATTTGGGGAAAAGATGCTGACGATTTCCGACCTGAAAGATGGCTCAACAATGGAATTTTCCAGCCTGAATCACCCTTCAAATTCGTTGCATTTCACGTTAGTACCTTATTTCCCTTCTTCTTTTTTTTAATCACACAGGTTAGTCATCCAAGTGTTCACTCACAGTTTTACTTGTGCTATTTGCAGGCAGGTCCTCGGATTTGTCTAGGGAAGGACTTTGCTTACCGGCAGATGAAGATAGTAGCGATTGCTCTTCTTTGCTTCTTCCGCTTTAAATTGGCTGATGAAACGAAAAGTGTAACATATAGGACCATGTTCACCCTGCACATAGATGGCAGTCTCCCTATGCTTGCAGTTCCAAGGACAGCCTGATAAACTTCCTCTATGTGAAGCTGAAGCAAAACAACGTTCACATAAACTCTTGTGATATTGGAGTTTGAACGCTATCTTTATGTATATACAATTAAATGACACGATAGCATGTGATATGTTATATTTAAATAGAAACAACCTTGTTGTAATGTGTAAATTACCAAACCATGAACCTTCCAAATGTAAAACAATTTCATATCCAAATTTGTAACTCAAGTTCATATCGGTTTCCATTATTGCTCATAAAAAACCATTGACTTTTTCATATCCAAACCAATAATGCTCATAACAATGTCCAACTCTATCAAGTTCATGACGCCTACAATTAACTTCTACCACTCAAGTTCTTTTAATTAATTTAAATCGACAAGGAAAAATAAATAACATTATATTATTGATTATTTACTCAAATGGTCCTCAAACTTACACTCGATTTGCATTTTGGTCCTTCAATTAAATTATTCGCTCAAATAGTCCATCAATTCTTTATTATTCAGCAAATTGGTCCACCGTTACATTCTGTCAATATTTCCGTTAAATATGAGAGCAAATTAGTCATTTCATACGTTAAAAATAAATAAATACTGAAAAATGAAATTTAAAATTACATAAATACTGAAAAATGAAATTTAAAATAAAATAAATACTGAAAAATAAAATAAAAAGATCTTACTCTCTCTCTCTCTACAAATACAAACCCAATTGAATTATACATATTAAAAAAAAAAAAATCAAAATACCAATTTTGTGGCTAACCCTTTTTTCCTTCTTCTTTTTGGTCAACATTTGACCTGGAGCTTTAGCTCTTCCCATCAGCCCTCAGGTGTTGTACTAGAATACTGGGTGGAGCATAAGGTGGATGAGCTTGATGCAGGCGCACGAGAACGACAGAAACAGCAACTCATACACAATTCTAAATCTCATTTCTGTGTTCTAAACCTATTGCTCTCTCTCTCTCTCTCTCTCTATATATATATATATATATTGGTTTTGCGGGTGTGGGGGGAGGAGGAGGGGCCTGTTGCCAAGAGGGGGAAGAATGGGAGAGAGAGAAAGAGGGGGGAAAAAACAGAAGGGGGGAGGATTCTGTGGATAAATTATAGAATAGTATTGTACTACCACCTCAGTTATGATATTTCTATTAAAAATATGTCATGTGTCATGGTTTTATAAAAAATTTGAACCTTTTTTACAGTTGGATTTAAAACATGTATACTGTTTAAAATAAACTTAAAAAGAAAAGAAAATAACGTAGAAGACGACATAATCCATCTCCTACCCCAACCCAATCTCCCTACACCGCCACCACACTGCCTTCCCTTTCTGCCCCTCTCTCTCTCTCTCTCTCTAAAATTGCAAGATCTCTTGAACCCGTAAATGAACCTGCAAGATCTCATCAGCATTGAAAAGGGTCCAATTTCATTCAATTACTACTAACAGACACCTCCCACCCCAACTTCTTCACATCCGATGGCAATTTGAAAATTAGAAGTTAACAAATTAGTGAGAAAAAGGAGAAAAAAGAAGAAGCGAGTCTTGGGTAGCCACCAAAAGGGTAAGAGGATTGAACAATGATTAAGCGGTTGAAGTGCGTGAGAAGGACCACATAATGAGAGAGAGAGCGTGAAAGAGAGAGAGAGCCAGGAGGGAGGGAGGGAGGGAGGAAGAAAAAGAGAGGGAGTGGGCATCGGTCAGGAAGGCAGCACGAGGTGGACGACGGGTGGATTGTGGCTCTTTTCCTTTTTCTTTTTTTTGATTTTTTGATTTCTTAGTTTTATTCAAAAGATAATAATTAGATTCCAAATCCAGTTGTAAAAAAAATTAAAATTATTATTTTTAAATGACACGTGGCTGTTTGAGCGTGGTTGAAATTTGATCAGGTCAGGTCCGAGATTCAACAATTAAACTAATAGCGAGCCCAAGCTATATTTCGTTGGGCCTAATCAATAAAGTCGGATAGAAGCCCAAAATCATAAATGTAGCAAAATATCTACATATGGTGGAATACACCAATCTGGCCGAACACATCAATATGGCCAAGAGCATAAAAGTGGTCGAAAGCCTATATGCGGCCGAAAATGTAGATATGCCTATTTGTGGCCGAAAATGTAGATATGCCTATATGTGGCTGAAAATGTAGATATGCCAACTTGATGGTCAACTGAAGTTATTGTGGGAGAGCTCAAGATGGAAGGAAAATCAAATCAAATATTATTATTCACATTAAATCACATGCATGAGACAAGGGATTGAAGATATTTTGGAGCAATTATGATTGATTTGAAGGCCAATTGACGACCGACCAAATTGAGACGCACTGAAGCCCCTATAAATACCAAGCTTATGGAAGAGAGAAAGGACCCCCGACACAACACACAACTTGTCATTTTACATTCTCTTCAATTTCTATCATAGGAGTAGCATAATGTAACCATAGCCTAGTTCTTATTTTTCCCGTTCTAGTTTCCGTAGATTTCAATTATGCCTTTACATTCTTGTTCTTGTTTTTCAATTCTATTTTAATTACAGTAACTTCAATTCATGTTTCTTTACTGTTCTTCGTAATCTAGTTTACTTTCCGCCCTTTACTTTACGCACTCGCATTTCAATTATTTAATGTACGCAATTTACATTATGTACTCGTCGTTAAATTCTTTATTTCACACACTTTAAATTACGCACTTGTCTTTACATTCTTTATTTTACGCACTTTACTTTACGCACTCGTCTTTAAATTCTTTATTTTACGCACTTTACTTTCCGCACCTGCCTTTCAATTATATTTAAATTCAAGCACCTTTTACTTTACACACGTGTTCTTCGTTCCATTCCATTTCACTTTCAATCTTCATCTCCACCCATTCCACATCATTTGGTTGCTCACATAAGCCTTGACTCCGAGGTAGTGAAAGAACCTAGGCCGTGAGGAAGTTCGTTGCTCGGCCGAATAATCGTTTGATTAAAGTTAGATTTTGGACGCATCATCTACTTACATTCCATTCAAGCCTAATTCGTAACTTGGTGGTGGCACGCCCCGCACTGAATTAAAGAGGGACCAAAAACTCTTTCAATCGGCCTACTCGGTCGAAAAGAGGGAAACAGTGGCATTAGGGCTGGGCCTGGTACGAGATGACATGGAATGGAGGTCATCCCGGTGTCAATCCCGTATAGGAGAATCGGGATGAGATGACACGGTATGAGAGTTTTTGAAAACACATTCAAACCATATCGGACCCAAATGGGACCGGTATGATTCGGTATCAATGTTGATACCGTAAAGAATTTGCAATAACCTCAAACTTAAAAGTAAATAGTGAACTCAATATTCACCGGCAAGCCTCAAGGGGCACAACTATGGTAAAATCAAGAACGTTAAACAAACACTCCAAGCTAACAAGAATAACCAAGCTATTACCATTACCATATTGGTAATAACTATTAACAACACGCAGATTCAAATTGGCAACATTAGCATTCAAACACATAACTATTAACTAAATCAGATGGGGAACATGGAATGACCTGAAATGCCACAATATTACAACCCACTGAATGGAAGTTTTGCTAGGAAACATCCAAGGAAGAAGAAGGCCTGAAAGGCGGGGGTGGGAAATCTAAAAGGACACCAATCTAAGCCCCACAAATATGGCAAGCAAAATAATAATAGTATACTACAAAGAATTAACACGAGTGTTGATTTCTCAATGCTCACCGAGATCTTAACTACAAAATAGATCAGTTCTCACACAAACCAAAATATGAAGCTGATGCTTATTGTACTCCTATTTCTAACCCCACTTCTCCTTCGTTGAGCCAACCAAGGTACCAGCACTGATGTCAGCAGTAAGCCTCATTCCATACTTGTGCTTAAGTTAGACAGCATATTAAGTTTACTCATCCATGCTTCACATTTCCAACATACAAATGCTTTAATACGCTACTGCGATTTAGAGTAACAAATTATCAACAGTAACACAAAACACCATCTACTAACCTTAAAGAGATAATGATATAGCCTAAAAGATCCTTTTACAAATGTCTGTGGAGAGAGAGGAGGAATTGAAATTAAATTAGGATTATTATTTAAATGTACTATTCAGTACGGTATGACACCAAACGGGATCACAAATCTGGAACCATTGTCGTGCCAAACAGTAACGGGATGACACGGTATCATCCCGTTTACAAGTCAACACGACGGCACGAGATTGACTGGTTTCGGGATGGTTTCAGTATTCGGTTTTGATGCCCACTCCTACGTGGTATATTTTCAATGGAAGTATCATAAACTGAGGTGGTAGTACGATAATATTCTATAATTTCTCGAGCCTGTGGGGAATGGGAGAGAAAAATCGGAGGGATGGGCGCTGGGTCTTATGATTTTTTTTTTCTATTTTTCTTCAAATTTTTTTTTAATTTTATGTTTATTTTAACCTTATTTTGATTTGTTAATTGGAAAGTCATATTTATCTTAAAATTTGGTAAATCTAACAGAAAATTAGACGGTATGACCAATTTGCTGAATAATAAAGAGTTGATGGATCATTTGAGGGAATAATTTAATTGAGGGACCAAAATACAAATTAAGTATAAGTTTGAGGACCATTTAAGTAAATATCCCTTATATTATAGGTCAGCGTAGATTGCTGTCTGGTTACATTTTTATCTCCTCTTCATTTCACTTTCAGTTTGCAACCTTAGCTGAGAGGCCAAAATTCTCTCTCTCTCTCTAGACTATCTACTACTCTGTAAGGCCTCTAGTTAGCTAAAAGAAAGATGGGTATTTTCTATATCATCTTCACCTTCATATTGTTCTCTCTCTTCCTAACCTTATCCCTCTTCATGCTTAGAATCTTCACAGGCAAGTCCATCAGAAACCCGAACTACCCACCAGTAAAAGGCACTGTCTTCCACCAGCTCTTTTACTTCAACAGACTCTATGACTACCAAACTGAAGTTGCCAGAGAACACACAACTTACAGGCTTCTGGCCCCAGAACACAGCGCAATATACACAACTGACACGCGAAACATTGAGCATGTTCTGAAGACTAACTTTGGCAGCTATTCGAAAGGGGAGTATAACCAAGCTATTCTGTCTGATGTTTTTGGCCAAGGGATATTTATTGTTGATGGAGAAAAGTGGAAGCAGCAGAGGAAGCTCGCGAGCTTTGAGTTCTCCACGAGAGTTCTTAGAGATGTTAGCTGCTCTGTGTTTAGAAGAAACGCTGCCAAACTGGTTAAAGTTATTTTTGAGATTTCAGTTTCCAGGAGGGTTTTTGATATGCAAGTCAGTAATCTGAAAACGCCGACATATCTTTTCTTGTTTGTAACTTGTCTTCTGGTCTTGTTTAAATCACATAGTGGTTATATAATAATAGCAGAACTAAATTTGACATTTGACATACAGATAATATATAACTGGCAGGTATAAACTTGTTTAGTGTCCCCTTGATCAAGGTGGTTTGATAAAACATTAATCAATTTAGAGGGCTGAGCTAAGGTCAACTTTAATTTGGCTGGTTTTTGGTACAAAAAAGTAGAGAGAAGAAATCATGATCTGTGAAATTAGGGGATGTGTCATACCATAAAAGTACTCAGCTTGTAAACTCCCAAAGTTTAGGATTTCCTATCTATTTTGTAAGTAACTTGGAAGATAGAAGATGAATCTGATTTCATAACAGCTGATGTAATGCTATAAGTTGTTATTTACTTTTTTTTGTTTTTTGTTTCTGTTTATGATTCTTTTTGTAGGATTTGCTCATGAGATGTACCTTGGACTCCATATTCAAAGTTGGGTTTGGAATAGACCTGAATTGCTTGGAGGGGTCAAGCAAAGAAGGGACTGCATTTATGAAGGCCTTTGATGAATCAACTGCTTTAACCTATTTCCGCTATGTTGATCCGTTCTGGAAACTGAAAAGATTTCTCAACCTTGGTTCCGAGGCCTCCCTTAAAAAGTATGTCAAAGTCATTGATGATTTTGTGCACCAAGTTATCAGGAGCAAGAGGAAATTTCTAGAGGAGCAAAAGGATGTTGTAAGTGAATTTTACACTTGTATAGTGGCTTTCCATGTGCTTATATATATATATATATATATATTTTTTTTTCTTTTGATTCTGCATTGAAGTTTCCATTTTATAGCATCAGTTTTTATTAATGAAACTTTGAATTTTATGTTATGTTTCAAAGAATGACAAGGAAGACATACTATCAAGGTTTCTATTGGAGAGCAAGAAGGATCCAGAGGAAATGAATGACAAATATCTAAGGGACATCATTCTGAATTTTATGATTGCTGGCAAAGACACCAGTGCAAATACACTCTCATGGTTCTTTTACCTGCTCAGCAAGAACCCTCTAATACAGGAAAAAGTTGTACAAGAAGTGAGGGATGTTGTTGGTAATCAGGTCGGTGAAGCGAAAATCGATGAATTTGTGGAGAACATTACTGATGGAACTCTTGAACAAATGCATTATCTTCATGCGGCATTGACAGAAACGTTGAGGCTATACCCTGCAGTTCCCATTGTATGTATATACTCCAAAAACCTTGTATTAATTTTCTTTATGGATAGTTTTTGAATGAGATACTGTTATTTGTTATAGTTGTTTGTGAGAACCTGAACAGGACAGTGCCAAAGCCTTGGTAAAATCTGTGCTAAATATATCAAAACCAACGCCACAAGATAAATATTCCTTGAGAGTACCCCATTGTGTTGGCTATTATCAAACCAAAGATGTTTAGGCCTAATTATTCTTCAGTTTCCATTAGGGAAATGAGTTTAATATCTATGGTTCTGTACATTAAGGTGAAATTTTCATATACTAAAATTAAGGCCAAATTCGTAAGCACTGAAAATATTGACTTCTTTGTGTCCTTGGCTTTCCTCTAAGGATGGGAGATGTGCAGATGTAGATGACATTCTTCCTGATGGCTTTAGAGTGAGAAAAGGAGATGGAGTAAACTACATGGCCTATGCCATGGGCAGAATGCCTTATATTTGGGGAAAAGATGTTGACGATTTCCGGCCTGAAAGATGGCTCAACAATGGAATTTTTCAGCCCGAATCACCCTTCAAATTTGTCACATTTCACGTGGGTAACTTAATTTCTTTTTATTTGTCACATAGCTTAATCATCTTAATGTTCACTAATAGTTGTTTCACTGAATTGGTGCTACTTGCAGGCAGGTCCTCGGATCTGTCTAGGGAAGGACTTTGCTTACCGGCAGATGAAGATAGTAGCAATGGCTCTTCTTTGTTTCTTCGGCTTCAAATTGGCTGATGAAACAAAAGCTGTAACATATAGGACCATGTTCACCCTTCACATAGATGGCAGCCTCCCTATGCTTGCAGTTCCCAGGGCGACCTGATAAAATCTCCTATATCTGAAGAAAATCAATGTTCAAATGTTCAAGGTTATCACATATTATGATATTGTTATGATATTTGCAGGTTTTTGCTCTCTATTCTGTTTGTAATTAGTAGATAATGGAAACAACCTTGTAAATATATGTAAATTAGCAAATATGTAAAACCATGACTTTCATCACCCCAAGAAACTCTCTGCAATCTTGGAAGAACCTCAGCAAAGATTTGATGTCGTTTCTTTTCGTTTTTGCCCACACAAACAAGCAGTCTAGAAAGTAGGGGTGGGCACAGTCCAAATTGGATCGTTTTTATCTTAAAACCACGGCTGAACCAATTACAATATAACGGTTTGGTTTGGTTTGGTTTTGACAAAAATCACGGAGGGGGAGCTTTAGTTTTCACGCACAATTATAGTTTACTATTTAGGTAAATATGAATTCAATTTCAGCTAATTTGGATAAAGCCAAAAGCCAAAATATAGTACTTGCTTTTACCATAATATAATTAGTTGGGTCAGTTTTTTAAGAAGAAGAGTAGTATTATCTTTTTAGTTATTATTTATAAATTTGTATATTATTTTAAGCTGGACCAACGAATCTGGGCCTCCTCTTTGGCGTAATCCAAAATAACAATTTTTTCCTAGTTATTAAAACCTAAATAAAGATACCTAATGTCTCAAATACTAATTAGTAAAGTTACTTATGTCTAATACCTATTTTTTTAAAAGGAAGAAAAAAAAAATATATATATACATATATATACAAGTATACGTTCTAATTCGATTTAGACTGGTTTATAAAAAATCAAAACTAAATTATATATGGTTTGATTTAATTTTTAAACCGTTTGACTTTTTCTTTATCAAAACTAAACTAAACCAAATCAGATAATTTTAATCGGCAAATGTAGTTGCTTGGGCCATATTGATGCCCACCCTACTAGAACGAGACCCATGAACTTTTGCAATGCCAATCCCAACAACTCGTGGCAAAACCTATTTTAAAATTTTGGACCATCATAATTGCCACATGCACGAAACGTGGCATACAACCACAAACGACCAACGTAATGTGATAGTATTATTCATTAAGTTAACCATTAACAAAGACTTCTCTCTATATTAAAAACAGTGAAATATAAAAAAAAAGGACTACAGATTACTGTCTGAATCAGCCATGGACTTTCTTTCAAACCCCGTCTTCCTCACAGCTCTGGTCCTAGCCTTATCCATTTTCACTGCCCAAATACTTGCAAGGAAACTCACCAAGGCAAAGAAGAAGCACCCACCTATTGCTGGCACAGTGCTCCATCAGCTACTTAACTTCAACAGGCTACATGATTACATGACTGATCTTGCTGGGAAACACAAGACTTACAGGCTGCTTGGCCCCTTCAGGAATGAGATTTACACCTCCAACCCAGAAAATGTTGAGTACATACTCAAGACAAACTTTGATAACTATGGCAAGGTATGTTTCCAAATCCATCTCTGGTTAATTAACTAGAAAATCATGAATCGGAAGATGTTCTTATGTTACAAGATGTTTATAGTTTCATGGGTTGCAATTAAGTTTCACCAAAATCTGGTTTTGCAGAAAGAATTGTGATATTTCTACCAAGTCCTTGGTCCGATTCAACTGACTTTCAAGATGCTACCCCATAAATAGAAATAATGACAATATAAGGTCATTTCGAATTTTTCTGTTCTTGTGTAAATTTACTGTCAAGATATTAAGGATTAAAGCTGATAATTTTATGATAAGATCACAATCTTGCTAGGAGCCCAGGACAAGTTATCTTGAATGCCATCAGGATGGAACCTAAGTTTTGAATTTTTGGTGAATTTTTTTTTTTTTTTTGGACTCAGGTGAATTCTTGGTATTAAGGCAGGGTCTAACTTGCTCTTGTGCAGGGATGGTATAACTACAATATTCTGAAGGATCTTCTGGGTGATGGAATTTTTGCAGTTGATGGTGAAAAGTGGCGCCAGCAGAGAAAGATATCGAGCCATGAGTTTTCGACAAAGGTGTTGAGGGATTTCAGCAGTGTAATATTCCGGAAAAATGCAGCAAAACTTGCTGATAAGGTGTCAGAAATCGCAACTTCCAACCAGGCAATTGATATTCAAGTGAGTTTGCAAAACTCATTTGTTCACAAAGAAACTAACCCAATTTGATGATCCTAATCAACTAGCTATGGTATTAATGTAGGATCTATTTATGAAATCATCCTTGGACTCGATTTTCCAAGTAGCATTTGGTACTGAATTAGACAACATGTGTGGATCAAATGAAGAAGGCAAGAGTTTTGGTGATGCTTTTGATAATTCAAGTGCATTGACCCTCTGGCGATACGTTGATGTTTTCTGGAGGATCAAGAAGTTTCTCAACTTGGGATCAGAAGCTGCCTTAAGGAAAAATACCAAAATTGTTAATGATTTTGTGTTTAAGCTAATCCACAACAAAATTGAGCAAATGCAGAAAAAGGATAATGGTCCGGCGACTGTGAGTGACACTTACCTACAAGTTTCTGTCTCTGATTCAGTTTAGAACCATGATACAAACTTGTTTTACACTCGATGCAGGTGGACAGAGAAGACATTTTATCAAGGTTTTTGCAAGTGACTGGGACTGATCCCATGTACTTGCGAGATATAATTCTCAATTTCATTATAGCTGGTAAAGACACAACAGCAACCACACTTGCGTGGTTCTTTTACCTTCTGTGCAAGCATCCATCTGTACAAGAAAAAATTGTACAAGAAGTGAAGCAAGTAACCGGCATGAAAAAAATCACCAACTTTTCCGAGTTTGCATCTGGTGTGAGTGAAGATGCTCTGGAAAAGATGCAGTATCTCCATGCTGCAATCACTGAAACTCTCAGAATCTATCCTGCAGTTCCAGTGGTAAGGAAAATTATAATGAATTTTCTCTTCATCTCGGCCCATAGGCAAAGAATATAAAAATCAAAGGACTAACTACATAAAACCTTGTGTTGTGTTCTTATTACTTTGCTTTCTAGCTGCAATGAATTTCTACTTTAGTGTGATATCCTGGAAAAGTTTTTTTTAACTTCCCAACATTTCAAACATCCATTCTGCTTTGATTGCAGGATGCAAAGATATGCTTTTCTGATGATACTCTGCCAGATGGGTACAGTGTGAGGAAAGGAGATATGATAGCATACCAACCTTATGCAATGGGCAGGATGAAAGTCATATGGGGAGATGATGCAGAAAAGTTCAGGCCGGAGAGATGGCTCAACGAGAATGGAGTCTTCCAGCCACAGAGCCCTTTCAAGTTTTCAGCCTTTCAGGTTTTGCTTTTGAAGCTCATCTTTATCCTAGACATATCTAACTCTTCTGGTTAACTTCATCACTGAAGCAACCAAAATGTCCCTAATTTCTCTGTTTAATGTATGTGATGGTTGACAGGCCGGACCGCGAATATGTCTTGGAAAGGAGTTTGCTTATCGACAAATGAAGATCTTCTCAGCCGTTTTGTTAAGCTGTTTTATGTTCAAAATAAGTGATGAGAACAAAGTTGTCACTTACAGGACAATGATTAATCTTCACATTCTCGGGGGTCTGGAAGTTCGTGCCTTCCACAGATAATTTAGATTTGTAATGTCACAAATTATGTAACATCAATTATACTTCAAAGGCAACCCACAACATGTCCCTTGAAAGGATTGAACTAGAATTTAAGACTATTTTTATTAGTATTTTGATAATAGATTCACAATGCAAATGTTCCACCATAAATGACCCTACATACAAACAAGTTATAATCGATAAACAACTTTTTCAGGAATCTCTGATTTTAGTCATTTGCCTTGGTATGATACTGATCATGTATCCTAGAAAACTGGGTCAAACTGAATTCAACAAAGAGCTTCAAGGATATCAACAACAAAAATACTCCATCCTCTTTCCATACATTACAAATTTAACCAGCACTTACAAATTCCTAGACTGTAGCAAATGAACTCGCTGCATAAATTACAAAATTGCAGAGGCATAGTACCCCCTGATATAGAGTCACAAACTTCAAGACATGTATCCATAATGGTTTCGCCAATTACAATGCTGTTGAGGTCACAGGAGGAGGAAGCTGAATTCCTGGCCTTGCATTCCATCCTTTCCGTTGCCTATACGCCTCGATTGCCTTGACTCGAACCCTCTCCTTAGAAGCATCTTGTACATTCTTCAATGCCTTCACAAAACAGGGGAAGTTTATAATTAAACTGAAGAACTTTAATCTGTACTGTATCATAAAGAATGTATTTTGCTACCTTAGGCACAACCAACTTTGGAGGAGCTTGAACTACGTCTCCAAATTTGATTTCCTCACGTCCAGGAAAGTCTATATTCTCTTCTTTCTTGCCCTTTTTCTTTTTGTTTTTCTTTGCTTCCAAGTACCTGATTATAAAAAGCTTGTCAGTTGTTACCAATCAGTAGAAGATGGGTAAGCTTGATTCATTTGATCACCGCAGTGATACAATAACCCAAGAAAATTGCAATTTGTTCACTTTTCCAGATGATTCATTTACAAGCATTCTGATACAAGAACATAAGGCAGTCATTCTGACCCTGCTATATTATCCATGCAGCATTTCACTTCCAGGAAGCTAAACATTCAATACTTTCATTCGAAAAAGGTGTTAAAATACGTACTTTTTCTTGCGCTCCTTTCTTTTTAGACGAGTTTCTGATTGCTTCGATGCTTCTGTTTCAAACCGAAGGTCATGCGCTTGCTTTCTCTTTCTTTTCTTCTTTCTCTTCTCATCTGTATGTTGAGGTTCCAAATTCTCAGCATCACCCTCATCTTCAAAACCAGTCTCGAAGTCCACTTCATCCGTGGGTTTCTGTTCACATAACCATTGTTTTTTTAACTTTGTTATACAACATGCCAATGTCACCAACTCAAATTCCATGTAGTAATAATTAAACTAAGCCTCAATGACATTGAATTGCAATTATCAAACTGTCCAAACCAAACCAGAAGCCAAAACCCAAAATCCCCAATTTCATAAACATATGCATATATAACTTTTGTAACATAAGTGCAACGACAAGGCAAGCACTTACTGGTTCAGCAGCATCAACTCCATTTTCCCTCTGTTTTCGTTCAGCAGCTTTTACGACCTTGAAAGAAGAGTCTGAAACCCATTGATAACAAACAATTGACAACAGTAAGTTTAAATAGGGAGAAAATTAAGTAAAAATATTTTTTCTTTTGAAAAAACCAAACAAAAAGTGAAGAAGAAACCTTGAGGGTCATGAGATTTAGTGAAGGCGAGGAGTTTGCGAAGTTTAGAGGGCAAAGCGTCGGCTTGGGAATAATCAGGTGGTGGCGGCAGCCTTGTGTAGCCTCCGTGCGCTGCATTGTAGTTCTTCTCTCTTCGTCTCCTTCCTTTACCTCCCATCTCTCTCTCTCTCTCTCTCTTTTTCTCTGTGTAAACCCTAAATCACTGCAATTAGGTAGCTGTGGCTTTTTGGGCTTATTTGAGGCCCATCCTCCTACCTATCTTCTCTTTTCTTGACCCGGTAAAAATTATTTCAAGGAAATATAAAATCTCAGCTCATCTTTCATAAATATTCACCAAAATACCCTCTAATCCCAAGTCCTAATTTTAGCTTGAATTTATTAATTTATTTTTCAAGAAAAATAAAAAAGAACAACTCCAAACTTGCTCTTAGGTAGTTTTATAGAGAAAAAAAAAATTGTAATATGGGTACCATACTATTAGTGTGAATTTACCAAAAATTTTAACAGTGTCGATTACAATTGGCACTCATATAATTTAATTAGTATCAGTCACCCAAAAACTTTCTTTTAAAACTTAGCAAACAACTTGAAGTTACGGATTGTTACACTATATTGAAACTAACCATATTTTTTTCAAGAAACTAACCACTATTTTTTTCAAGTGGTTGACCTTATTTTCACTTATATTTACACTAAATTGATGATGTGTAGCGTAGGCAATTTTTCAACTCTATATCTTAAAAGTTTGAGGCTTTTTAAATAAAGGAAACTAATATATGTGGATAACGCTAATGGGTATAACTCGGTTGAGCTCTTCCAATTTCACTCATGTGGGTAGAACAAGACACCTATTTTTGCGTAGCATCAATTAGCATCCATTGTGAACAGAGGTTAGGCTCACCAGTGTCATGTGCGGTCGTGTAACTATTTGTAACTTTAAGATTGATTTTGTCAATTTGTTACATAAGGAAGTCCTGTATCATCTTTTTTTCTTCTTTTTTTCTTTTTTTGGGTCTGAAAAAGTCTTGTATCATCTTTAGTAGACAAAATAATAACTTAAATTTGGGGTTGGGATAAAAATGCAGACAAATTGTAAACCATAATAACGTAACAACTACTTCCAGTGGAAATTTCGACTGATTCAGTTCAGTTTGGCACAAGAAAACCAAGTTTCAATAAATCGCTCTTCATGAACAGTCCTGGCAGCCAAATCCAGTACTTTACAAGAATGAATAGCTTCTATATTTCCATTCACTAAAATTAATATATAAAAAATCAATGGACAAAAATGAACAGCTCGAGGCCCCGATAGACTTGAACTCATCATCTCAATGTACATACTTACAACCGAATTGAGTCAAAAAAACCCTCGCAGCAACTCTAATAACCTGTAACTCTAGGTATAAAGATAGGGTTCTTCTGCTTACCTAATACACATATGTTACACTCAAAACACAGCTCAAAACTGAATGAATTGGCTCGATTAACAAAACAGGGGGGGCCGCTGGCATGCCCTTGCAGTTCTTGCCTTGGTGGTAACTTGTATTGGGTATTTCTGTATCCTTTTCCAGTATGTCCTAAAACTATGATTTAATGAGGGGACTTAGCCCATCGCCTTCCCAACCAAGCTTGAGCATGTGATCCACCACTTTCAAGCTCAACTGCAAGCAATAAGCAGCAGATTTACAATGTTATAGGAAAGTGAATTATATAATTATTACGCACATTTAGGTCAGAGAAGGTTCCTCCAACCAGATTGGAATCCCAGTATCAAGTTGGATAAAATCACAAAATCAACTCTAATAAAAATTAAATGAGGAAAACAAATTTTTGACTTACAGCAGGATCCGTGAAAATTATCAACTGTTTATCTGCAGTTGACACCAAGAGGTTTGTGTTATCTGCGTTTAGTGCTAGAGAGATGATATCCTGTCCTTCTCCCAACTTCAATACATGAAAAACCTGCAGCGGAAAGTACCACAGGCTTGTTAACAAGATAGGAACCAGTTCACTTATGAAACCAGACATGCATTACATCAAATGGGTATGATCCAACCCGGGAAGACACATCAGAAAAGACAAGAACGAATGAAAGCCCCTATTACAGAATTTTTTATCATGTGGAAAACAAGATCCCCAATTGTCAAACAAGTCAGATTGTTCCAACGTAGGAAATTTAACCAACAAAAAAGTCAAAGAAAAACATATGGCTAACCTAGAAGGAAAGCACCCTAATTTGCATTTCTCATACCTTTAGTGTATGAAGATCCAGAAAGCAAATTGAAGGCAATGTAATGTCCAATCTGTTGTTTTCGTCAGTTTTATCTGGCTCCTGGTTAAGATCCCCAAATTCTGTGTTATTCAGTTTCAAATCCCAGCTGCCTCTATCAATTTCCATAGATGAGTTTATTCCAATCAAAGCACTCCATCCATCAACAGAAATTTCCATACAACTGATGCTACCAGAGAAAGGTATCTGAGCTCTGCCAATCAGAACCCCATTAAGAGTAAAGGTATTCAGAGTATTGAGTGTTTTATTCCAAGTCAATACAATTCCCTCAGATGATAGGCAGACAGCATGCGCCTCCACACCAGATAGCCTTCTGATCAACCGACCTCTTCTTATAGAGTGCAAGAGAACATCTGATGAATCGGAGCATGAAACAACAATGCCAAGATCTGAGCTGACACAACAACAGAGTATTTCCCTCTGGTGGCCTCGAAGAACATGTATGGGACCTTCAATACGACGCCTCCTGCTTTTGTCTGCTAATATGTGTGATAAATTACTACCACTGGTTGTGCGCGGTATATCTGTCCCACCGGAAGGCTCTGATACACCACTAGAGCGAGAGGTAAATGCCCTATGTATTCTCCAAAGTAAAACAGTGGTGTCTCGGGATCCCGTCACAAGGTAGTTGCTATCAGGTGAAAGTCCAAGGCAAGTCACTGGAGCACAATGGCCAAAGGCTGTCTCTAATGTTTTTGCTCCATCTGATGATATTATCTTGATACTGTTATCTACATGCCCACCTAGTTACAAGCCAGAAACTAGCACTCAGATTCCAATTTATTTAAAAATGATATGAGACAGTTAAAACAAGATATAATATATGCCCAGCTAGTTACGAGCCAAATAGTATCACATGATATTTTCTGAATAAACAAAATGAGGTAAAAACTTAACACTGGTTTATCATTTGTATTATTAGGAACACTGACAGCTTTTTACATACTGCATAGGTTGAATAACTGTCAATTTAAAAAACACACGAGCACACAAATGAGAAGGGAAAATTCCAAATTTCCTTAGTCGCGTCTTCAAGTAAGTGCCCTCATATTCTCTAACATCAAACAGACTATTGACTATATTAAAAAAGAAATTCACACATTTATTGAATGGCAAAGGCTCTACCACCTGCAGTTATACATAAAACATTTTAAAATGATGCATAAATGGAGGAATAATGTTGTCATAATAAAATGCAAATACCCAGAAGAAAATTGTTCCACAGTCAAAGTTTCCTATTAACACAAAGTTATGATAAGGTTTCCTATTAATTTATCTTGTACTTCCACCATTTTATTGCTTTAATCTTACTCTAAATTGCTAATCGCCTATTTGGTAACATTTTTTATTTTGGTTTTTATTTTAAATTAGTGAAGGAAAAATGAGAGAATAGTGAGAAGAGAGATGATATATGATAGATGTGAGAGAGGGATGAGAAAATGTATAGAGAATGATTCATAAAATATAAACTAGAAAACCAAATTTTTTTAAAACAGTTTTGGTTTTATATATTCTCTCTCAGTATTTATCACGACTGAGATCTACAACAAATCCTCTAGCCTTTGGGACATATTTTCCCTCTTTAATTTTGAAAAGGAGAAAAAAAAAACTAAAAACCAAAAACATAAATATTATCAAACATTAACAAAATACTTTTTACATAATAGCACAAAGCAGAGGGAACTGAGGTAAGGAAGTGAACACATACCAGTGATTATTTCTTTATCACATGTTATGGATACTATAGCTGAGCTTGTAATTCCAGATGTAGCAAATGCCAGCGCTTGGGGAAAATGCCATTCATCAGAACCAGATCCAGCTGGCCCTTTGAACATACGGATAAACGTTCCACCAGTGGAGCTTGCTGTAGCCTTACCATGTTGAAAGAGGAAAGGCATACCCTGGCCATCGGGTGTGTTTGGCTGCCACTTGTGCTCTGCAACATTTGCTGCTGGTGCATTTATATTAGCAATAATGACAGCATCTGACGAAGCATGAATGGCTGCTGCAGGAAGATTGCAGCGCTCAGGAGCAGTAACAGCATATGGTTTGACTTCTTTTGGGTTTCGAAAGATAGTCTGACATCCAAAAATCAATCACGAAAATGTTTCATATAAAGGAAATCTACACGTAATGCATGATAATCCAATACCAGAAATATTTTCATAAAAAAATCAAATCTGTATCAGTTATCCAAAATGTATTATACAGTGACAGATGTATTATTCAGTTAAGTTTCTTGTTTTTCACAAGATAAAGTTACCTGCAAATGAAGAACATCTGCCAACGGCAGCTTCTTCAAGTGAGGAATCGTAAGCAGTTGGGATGGTGTTTGCCCAAAGTATGCAATCTGGTCCTGTGTTGCACGCTGTTGTACCTGTTTTGGCAGATTGAGGGAAAGGAAATTATGAATCAACCAATTATGGATAAAATCAAACAGATGGCAAAGGAAACTAGACTTACTGGGTCTGAGATCTTATCAATATCAACAGTCCCTTCATAGGTAATGTAAAAGAAGACATTATTTGCCACTATAGCTTCTTTGCCACGTTGCTTATACCTGAATATTCCAATTCATTAATGAAAATAACAGTTTCAAAAAGAAAACTCTCAAAGTTGATATATACAGACAAATTCTAGAGTTGTCACCAACTTATAAAAGATGACCAAAAAGGTAAAACTAAACAAGGTGAAGAAAACAAATAATTTATAAATAATTTTGGTAAAAATAAATCTCCAAACAGAAACCTACCCGAATATGAGATCAATCCATTCATGCAAATGTGCAGATACATGCTCACTTTCAAGAGCCTTCCGATGCTTATGGATGAAATCAATTGGGTTTTCAGCCCAAGGTGGAAGTTTGACAGAATCTGAAATGTAAATAGAAAAGCTGAACAATCAAACTCAGTTTAGTTGACAACAATCAACTAGTTCCACTAGTACAGTGTACTCGAACCTACCAAGTTGTCCACCTGTTTGTGTAGTACCAAAATCGATTGAATTTTCATTGGTTAACATCTCAGGGAGGTAGAATAACTCAGGAACCTAAGATACATAAATGAATTAATAACCAAAATATTGTCTTATTAGCCCCTGCAAGAAATCACTGTGTAAATGAAATAAAAATCTTTGCATATTATTAGATAAAATGAAGCTTTTACGAAAATGGTGAGACCATACCAATTCCTTCACATCACTCATGTCCTCAATGACTCCATTCCAAGTACCTGGAATATCTGAAAACATTCGATCTGCATGATCGAATTTTCCACCTTGCAGTTGTATTGACAGAGTTGTAAACGGTTCAACTCTAACAAGATAATATAGCACCTGTAATAAAATAATAAATAAATAAATAAAACACCAGAAATCATGGAGAAGAATTATCTCACTGATCTAATTCATCTAGCTAAAAAGAGTTTCACATATTGGCTTCCATGTTACCCAATAACAAAATAAAATGATGTCAAAATTGCATTGAAGGGCTTTCTTCAAAAGAGTGGATAGTCCTGTGTACCGGGTTAGGTAATGTAATGTAAATTAGCATCTGTTTTTCTCTGAGAGGAAATGAACATTTTATTAACAAAACTAAAAAGTACACCTCAGCGGGCAAGGAGTTCCACCACAGTGATACAAAATATATTACTACAGCTAAACATTCCTAATCCTTCTAATCACTCTGCTCCCAACATTCTAGGAAACAGATGCCTACCAATCTATAAAATACTATCAAGAGTTACAAATGCATAAACAGATGCCCACTGCTCTTCCACAACATCCCCTCTACAAATTAGCATTTATTTATTGACTAGCCACAACTTAGGATGAGCCCTATAAAGGGAATTTGAGTACTTTAGCATCTAAAAAGGGTTCCGGATTTAATCTTCGGGACGCACAAGCACTAGGTTCCACAAAGGCTGACTTCTGCAGCATCTATCATCAGGAAAGGTCAATTATTCTTTTACCCCTTTTTCTTTTGATAGGAAGCAAAGCAGTTACTTTTTAGTAGGTGCCACCAGAAACCAATAATGTTATAACAGAAGGTGAAAATAAAATAAAATAAATAGTCATATGAGGGCATATCACAGAGGATGTAGTCAACAATATCATAAGCACGCATAAACATGCATCAACATCTTCTTTCCCCAAGTGAACTATGCCCGAGGACAAAATGGGATTGGTGCCCGAGGACAAAATGGGATTGGTAAACACGAAATTAAAACTCAAAATATTTATTTAAAAAAACAAAGAAATATGTATTCAGACATGTTAAACATATTATATATACATTTGAAAGATGGTCTCTTTATTTATCTTTTAAAGAATCATGTAATAAGTGTCTCAACAATAATTATGAGCACAACAAACGCGTAGTTAGCACAATACATGACAAAATATGAAAACTGAAAGACAAATGGGAAAGAACCTACTGTTCCAGCGCTAGAATAATGAGAACCATAATGGAATTTGGGTATGACTGGGTCCTCAAAGCTGGCATATCTCTCTTGAAATTTTTTCAATCGATCAGCACTCAATGCACCAACAGGCTGTGTGGTACATAAAACGCTCATTAACATCAGGGTGAGCAAATCTAAACAAATGGATGCAGTATTTCAATGATACCACCTTTGAAAGATCTCGATATGAAGAAGGGTCAGCAAGATCCAACCTCTTTGAACTGTAATCAGAAAGGATCCAAGGAAAAACAGGATACTGAAAGAAATAAAAAGAAATGTGAACGGCATATAAACAGTATTAATTCACATATAATACAAAACTATCCACAAAATTCCACCTGAGTGATGTCATTATAACTACGCCCAGCCAGTGTATTGAGCTGCATTAGGTATTCAAAATTGCTGATCTGCAAAATGGTTGTAATTTTACTGGTTAAATTTTCCATATATTTCCCATATTTATGTTCGAAAAGAAGAAAGAAAAAAGGAAAAAAGAAGATTAGGAAGAAGAAAAAAAAAACTGTTAATGAACTAGAACTTCAATCAGAATTCCTACCTCCCACCTAGCCCAACGCTCCATAAGCTGAGTTCTCTTTAGAAGTTGTTCGGGTCTCTACAATAACAAATCAATTCATCAGTTCTAAAATGTAATAACACAGAATAAGGAATTAAGTCTTGTATTAGTACTATCCAACTTAGAAAGCCTCCGCATACACCAAGCATAAAATATCAATTCCTAAGAATACAGTTTTTTTTTTTTTTTTTGGGATAAGTACGAAGACATAAAGTTGTTCAGGTCTCTACAATACCTAATTTAAGTTCTAAAAAAGTGCTATTCAAGTTTGGAAAACTCCGCATACACCAAATGTATAATTTCTTAATTTCACAACCACAAACACACACACACAATCAAATAATAGTTTACATCACAACATATTTTTGAACTTTGGAAATGCAATGATCCTATATTTTTTTCTATGTCTACTCAATGGTGGTTTATGTTATAAAAGTTTTAGGTCACAAGTCAGTCCATTTTTTATTTTTGAAAAGTCAAACGTACTATTTTGTCCTTTTAATTTTGTGTAACTTTTGATTATTTTGGGTGTTTTAGTTTTAACTTTTATGGCATGTTTATTTACTTAGACTGGGGAAAGTCATGAATTGGGGAAGTTAGGAATAAGAGAGAGAAGGAATGGGTATGAGATCAACTACTCCCCCATAATCAATCTAATTCCTATTTTTTCAGGTATTAATATTGTAGTGTGAAACCCACATACTTTTTTATTCTGTATGTGTCAGCAGATACAGGGAAAGTCAGAAATCAGAACATTTTAAATTTTGTAATACTGGATTTTGTTTTATATACCAAAATGAAATTAGCCTAGTTATAGAACTTGGTCAGTTTATACCACTCAATAAGTTAATCCAACAGGTGACCAATCAAAATTTTGCAACAGATGTACACATACCACAATACACACGATCAATGGAATTATTAAACAGTTGTAATGTGGTTACTAAGCTAGACACACAAACACAAACCGGAAAGTAATCTCCACCTCAGACAAGGAAAAGTGGTGAAAACCTGAGTTGCTAGATATATGTTATTCAAATGAGGAGGCCGTGCTTGAACAATAGCTCGGTATGCATTTCTCCGTCCTTCAGTACTCTAAGGTAATAAAAGTTGGGAGGAGAAAAAGACAACAACATGGGTTGGTTAGCAGGTGGATTATAAGGGTTAGAAACGATCAAAATGCCTCCAATGATGAAAGAAAAAACAAAAGGCAAAATCTGAAATCTTGCAATATAGCTACCCCAAAATCAAAGAAGAAGTTTGAACGATCAACCAAAAACAGCTCCAGAGCACTTCGTCTTAGGAGATATCTGTGACAAAAGTAGGTTATTGAACAAAGTATATACAAAGAAAAGAAAAAAGAGAGATATGAGTATTTTCATTTGTCATTTTATATTACATTAATACCCATGTAAATCTACTATGGGATCACCTTCGGCTATATATTTGATGAAGGGAAGACATCAACCAGCTGCGATCTTTTTCTTGGTCTCTCATTTCAGTGCAATCTAGTATGTCTACTACCCCATTGGGCTCACTGTTATCAACTATAAAATTTATTCTTCTACTTGTTACCTGAAAGAAGACATAGAATCCAAAACTACTTAGCATATATCATTACACAAGTTTCAGTTCAGGAAAAAGAATAAAAATTCAGTAACTAATTCTGATATATAAGAACCAAATATGACAACAAACAGACACTGAATGTATAAGAAAGGATGTCAGAGCATAGCCTTGTAGACTTGCCTGAAAAGTTCCGCGTATGACCCTCAACGGTCGAACCATCGATGAAGGAAGTTCAAGAACGATTCTTTCATCAAGTTCACTCGGAACATATCCAGGCGCAACTGCTGATGAACTTTCGCCCGTGTCTGGTTCACAAGCAACTTGTGGATCACCAAATTCCATAGGTACCTGCGGGCTTTGCCCAGCTGTTTCAGATGGATGTGGCTGATTCTCCCCACTTTCTTCTACACTAGAGGCTCTTCCCTCCAAATTATCAATTTCCCCTTGTTCATCGTCTTCATTTACTGCTTCCATGGCTATTGCTTCTGCTGCTAGAATCGGAGCATTTGAAGAATGTATCACATTTTCTTGTTCTTTCATCTTATTATGATCCTCATAATTGGCAGCAGCACCAAAATGATCAGAACCTTTGTAATTCCTTCTTATACATCGTCTCATCCGAGAAGAACTTTCCATAAAGTCTAGCTTCCAAAAAACCTACGGAACATTTACTATGTCTTTAGAAAATATATTTTTAGATACGAAAAAAAAGAAGCACAAAAGATATAAAATAGTGTTAAGTTATAAGAGCAACAAAGACGACGCTAAATATAAAAGCATACATTGTTGAGAATATAACCAGGCATAAAACCAGACACCATTGTTGCCCCACAAGAAACTTGAATTAATGTAGCAAAATTTGAAAAATCCAGTAAAACAGAACTAGTTATCTCAAAACATACAGGTGCAGGCTTGCATAATTGGTCTCCAGATGGCCCGAAAAGACACTTCATCTCAATCAAGCAATGCATGAGTTTGCGCCATGCACGAACTCCATTGCCCAAACGGTGACGAGTTATTAGATCAACTTGAGAACGTCTGTCAACCTGGAGAGCAAGAAAAGAAAATATCAGATATCCAACCTCGCTGTGTATTAAAATATAGGAGGACAAAAGTACAGGTGAAACCTCAGATCGTTGAATGTTTCTTGCTAAAGCAAAACTTGCAACAAGAACAGCAATAAATTTGTACGATAAAGCATTAAAATCTTTTCCATAGACAGATTTTGTATCGACTGGCTGCAAACATTCCATCCAGGCAACCCCCATTGCTTCAGAAACATTCCATCTCTTCACACGCTCCATGTCACCAGCGCTTCTCCGCTGTGCAGATGTGGCCATTGCTACAGCACTGAGACCCCGCCCAGAACCAATTTTGGCATTACGTTCAAGATCACGGGCTGCAGCCAAGGCAGCAGCTTTTGCAGCAGCTTTGTCCTTGGGTAGACCCAGTAATTTGTTAGGCTGCTCCAAAGGTTTTTGAAAGCTCGAAAATGTGTGAAGCTTAGCAGTTTTCCGCTCAAGTAATGAGGAGTCACGCCTAAGCTGAGAATTTGTGGTAGGAGCTGGAGTTTCTGCACCAGAGGCACCAGCAGCTATCATTGCCAGTGCCATTGCAGCAGGTGGTGATGCAAAAGCAGCAGCCCAAGCTGGAGAGATCATAGCAAGAGCAGCCTGAAAAAATATGGTCAAAATGTCTCAAAATGGTGAAGAAATAGATTTGAAGACAATAGACTCCAGGGAGAAGAAGATAGCTTCAGCTTCACAACAAGGAGGCACAGAGAGACGTCCACAGGGTTGCAATAACTTACACAAAGAGACACATTAAAGTATGCAAGAGAGAAGTTGCAATAATGCAAGAGTGAAACTAACCACCCCGCCCCCACAACTTTCAATTCCAACAACTAAAGATCTAAGTGCATGAAAAATTCATTAATTCTACAGAGAACATAAATAGAATAATAAAGAAGGCAACCTCTATTGGTAGGGCATCAGCAGCCAATGCACGGTCTTCAACCATAAGAGGATTCAAACCATCACCAGTTGCAAGTTCATGAATTCCAGCCAAAAGTGGCCGCCACCTCCTCAAAACAGCAACAAATGGTGGTACAATGGCCTCAAGGTACTGTTTACGGAGAGGCTTTTTATCCCTGCCAACAGCATGATATAACTGCAAGAAACAAGGCAACAATGACATTTCAACAAGAAATAATAATTGGTAAACAAGGCAACCATAATACCAAATTTTCAAGGAGTGCGTGGAAGGGAAGAAATATCAAGACTCTGAGATACAGTCTAAAAGTCTTTGAATGTTAAGAATTGATAAGAGTATAGCTAACAGGTAAAATGTGTTAGGATTTTGGCTCATCAAATATGTCCTAGTTGGTGTAGGATTGTTTTAGGAAAATTATAGGTATACGAATTCTTGTCCTAGAGGGATTAGGAAAGAATTTCAGTTTTCATTATTCAATTTAGGTTTGGATTTCAAGAAGTCTATTAGGATTTGGATAAGTGTAATTTCCTAATCCACTTAGGAATAGGAATCCAATCAGCCTTGGGACATGTAAGCCAACTCTAAATCTATAAATAGGGTGTGGCAAGGCTTATTTTGAGAGAGGAAAAACAGCCAGAGACAGCCAAGAGTTTTGAGATTAGTTCTAGGGTTGCAAAAGTTCTGTAATCTCTATTATTAATCAAAGGAGCGGTGATTTCTCTACCTAGAGAAATCACAACTGGACGTAGGCAAGAGTTCTGCCGAACCAGTATAATTCTTGTGTGTTTCAAAGTGTTTTAATATTTGCTAGTTTAGTCTATTGCCGTTGGTTACATTAAAGAACAAGATCTAGAAGGCGAGTTATTTAACAAAATGTACACCAATTTACCATTTTTATTTATTTATACAAGTATAACCAATTCACCATAACACTGAAAAGGAAACCAACCTCAGAATAAAGAACACAGGAAGCAACCAAGACTCTCTGTCTCTTGGAATCAGAAATCGCCATGTTTAGAACAGGTGAAAGCACACTGTGAATCATTAATATGAATTAGTTGTAACGCTCAATTTTGACAAACATGCACACAAGGAATAAACAAATGTATTCAGAATCATCATGGATATGAAATCACCTCCACAACAACGCTGAGCGTGGTTGCCTCCCTTCTGATTTCCCATCTTCTATACTTACATTCCTCATGAGCAGACTCTGTTCACCATCATCTTCTTCCCTCATTGAAAGAAGAGCCATTCGAAGCATGCATAAGAATGGTTGGTCACTGTCCAATAACTGGTAGAGTGCTGCCATCCCTCCCATTCCAGTCCCTGATCCACCACCTATGCCAAGTCCACCGCCAAGTCCCGAATCATCCAATAGCAAAGCTTGGAGCATTGCCACAGACTTTTTCACCAAAGGAAGCTCAATCCAGTTTCCGTTTGCATCCTTCTCCAGTGCAGACTTCCAAGATTCCCAACCACTGCCACCACCACCAAAGGCAGCTGAGGTTGAAGGAAGGCCAACACCATACCACAATCGGCTCCTATACTTCCACCCCACAGCTAAATCCATAGCACAGCTTCCATACGATACAAAAGCACAGGAAACAGAACCATAAGGCTCAGCTGCTGCAGCAGCAGTAAGACGTTCCATCACTGCTGCAGATATTTGACCATTCGCATCAGCCATTGACGCAAGAAGCTGATCAAAAACTTACAAGCGTAAGCCCCATGAATAAACATGTTATTGTATAAGAAAAAAGAAACATAAGACAAGAAATACAGAATTTAATTTTGATAAAATGGCCTAATTAGCAAAGAAAAAGGAATAGTAACCAAGAATATAAGATATTAACTAAGAATATGCAGCGGAAAGAAAATAATAGAAAATTCACATTAAACCAAATGGTATGAGAGGGACAGTTGCTAAGAGTATGAATATCAGAACCGAGATAAAGGAAACATAATATTAATATGTTTTTTCATTTCTTTTCTTTAATGGGGGTGAGGGGAGAGAACAAACATTATAGATGCACAACTAAATGGAATATATAAGATATGAATCATATTAGAAACAAATAACTGTAAGATTGTGAACATTTGCTCATGTGTGTTATGCATATGCTGTTGACATACATCAAGAGGAAGCCCAGATTCACTAGATAATGACTTGCGATCACCCAAAGCTTCAAACGAATCTCCACCAACTGTATTCAGCGAATTTAAGTTGTTATTCATGGGAGACACAAGAGAAAGGGGTGATGGAGAACTATCTGCAGCGCGTGAAGCACAAGATAGTTTGCTCTGTAACCGTAAATGATCCTCGACAAGCATTAGTATCACAATTGCATTCTCTACCAAAGCCACAGAAAGCTGAGCGGCATTCTCTGCTTCTGCCTTAGAATCATTTGGTGATAAACCCTCCGATGCCACATTAGCAGCTGCTGCAGCAATAACTTGAGTCTGTGGTAAAAGAAAAGATTATTTATTTTTATTTTTAATTAGTCAACTTTCAAAATCAAAAGTAGCATATAGTTCTTCTCTTACAAGGCATTAACTAAAAGTGCCAAATGGGAAGTAAACAAGGATAACACCGTGAGAGAGAGTAGGAGAGAAAGGTTTCAGACTCCAAAAAAGATGCAAAAGGCAACAGGATAAAATACAAAGGTTACCTGAACCTGGAGCTCTCTAGCGGCAAAGTCCAGCAAACCACCTAAAAGCCTCCTTTTAAAAATGGGCAACGATTCTTCCCGTCTTCCAAAAATGAAGCACATTAACCAATTTAGGTAATCAATAAACCATTAGGATTCCAAGATGAACAAAAAGCACCAACTGTTAATAATTATTTTTATTAAAGTGAACCAATAGTACAGTAAGCTGAAAAGCACTCCAACAGGGCAAGCTGTGAAAACCTTGAAAAAATAAAGCCAGCAGAACAACCAGGCAACAAAATGTCAATCAAAAGTCAAAATCCTAATAGATAGCTACTTCCCAATCTGAGATGAGAACGAAGAAAGGACAGTCTCTGAACTCAGAAGAAACCAACACCCAAATCAAGCAAACTATCTGGCATTGCCCGATAAATAGTCCACTTTCAAAAATTAAACATTCCCTTCCTACCAAACCACCCAAAAGACTGCTAAGTTAACACACAACAGCTCCATTAAACCTTTGCCTTCTTCCCACTTTGTTATCAGATTCCAGTCAATGTGGACAAAAAGTACCGCCGTCAAAATATTGTTCAAATTACCAACAGATAAAACATAGGCTACCCTAGGAAAAACAAAGAAGCTTTGAAGCAATAAGTCATAGAAAAACATGGTGTAGAAGATTGGCAGTAATTGCAGCACAGAACAAATATTCGTAAATGCACACAGGTAAACTTTCCAAGCAGAGACCTCACAAAATCATGTTATGTTGATGAGCATTCAAATTAGTATCTCTAAAAAAAGTTTCTTTTTTAAAAAAATCACTTAGCATTACAAGTAGGACAAGTAACAGGGCACTTTTAGACCAGGTCAAACATAATCTGAATCCTACTTGCACAAATAAGATTTCACTCCTTGATACCACAAAACCATTTGAAGACAGAAAAACATGTTATCCAGTTTGGAGAAAAGTACAGCAGCAGTTGAAAGATTTATTTCATGACTTGACAAATCATCCATATTCACATTGAGAAACTTCCCAGAGTTAGCCAGTGATGTAAAACAATACCTAACCCGTTGCTCTCCAGTGTTTGATCCACCAACAATACAAAGCCACTCTGCACAATGAATTGTAGCTTCAATATCCTGTAGAAGGGAAGTGATAACAATATGAATGGAACTGATTAACTAGAGAATAACTTATTCTAAACAGCACCACCAAACTTCGCACACATTGATATATGTACAGGCAGGATATAGAGAAAGATCAGAACTCTTAAATAGGCGCACATACATATGATCCATTAATATCTAAATTAGCAAAGTTCAAAAGGTTGGATAACCACATTTCTATCTGGCAAAGACCAGTAAATAATTCGGTGAGCCCAATAGTTTTTTTTCTTAATAGAAACATTTGTATTGATAATCAAGAGGAGAAATTATCCTCGATCATACAACAAAAGGAATTTGGACTCATTAAGCACCAGAATACCTAAAATAAAAACAACTAACCTACTATGCCCGAAAATAAATCTGTAATTAGAAAACAACTTATGTAAAATCATCTTAAGACTGCCACCATATCTCTCATGATGATAGAATAATGATAATCCTTGAACTGCCCCGAAACCAATGCCCAAAGAGATGCCCAAAATTTAACTCTATCCCATAATTCCTCAACCCTTACTCCTATATGTCCTGAAAAATTCTTCAAATGCAATCCATCCAAATATTCCAGAAGATAACATGAACTAGACAATCTTGTAGAATTCGAGCTCTCTTCCCCCTCCCCAAAACCACCAACTTGATACTAAGGAACTCAAAACACCCTTCAGGAATCACCCACTCCGAATAAGCCTTCTAGTTAGAACTGTCTTAGGAGTGTGACAGCATGCAACAAAGACCCAAGAAAGGATTCATGGATCACTGAAATAGAGTGAGTTCTTAAAGAGAAAAGAGTAGTCAAGAGAGATGGATATGAACTTAGGAGATAGTTGATAAAACATTTTATACACGGTCAAGAAGCAGAAAAATATTTATGAAGAGGGCCCCAAGTAATCTGGGAAAATGGACATATGTAGCCCTCTTTTTTTAAGAAGAAACAAATTGTAGGTAGCCCTCTTTAGTTGAGGTTATTTGAGTTCATACTTTTCCATTTCAGGTATATAATTTCATATTTTTACTTCATTTTCGCAACATATTACTTCTTTTCGCCTGAGTTGCAATATATTAATTTCACACATGCAAGTAGGTGGATTAACCAGATCATCAAATTGCTTGCTAGCTTTATGAAAAATCATCTTCTCTTAGCTTGAAATCACCAAAATTTCATCATACAAATCAAGATTTTATTTTTTCTTTTCCATCATGCAAATCAATATTTCATTTCAACATTTTTCCAAGGTACAGATCTATTATACAAGGATGGTTAAAAACTCCACTCCAAGTAAACCTTGAATCAAAAGCTGAGTATTGGCAGACAAGCACAAGAAACTATGGCAAACTGAGGAATATAAGAGCATGATTAGGATAAAATACAATGCGCAAAAACCTAAAAGATATACGCAGGTTACCAAAAATCAACATATACAGAAGCCATGATCATACAAGGACAACCAGGTTAACTGATGTGAAAGTATATATATACACACATAAATCTAACCTTCCAGCCATCTTTTTGACGCATTGAATGCTCCAACATGATAATCAGGAAGTTGTGTATGAGGTCCTCTATATCTCCTGAGCTTGAAGAATCAGAATGTTTGTCTGCATCCATCTGTAAAAACAGGTAATGCAATATTGCTAACATGGAGTTAGGGTTGCTCTCAAGTCCCAATCAATTAAAACAGATAAGATCCCATGCCACTGAAACATAAAACCCTCTTACTCGAGCTAAATGTCATATTTCAAACATTCCAGTTGTTTGGGCTGGCTTACAAAGTGAGGGATAGTGCTCCCTCTTCCTACATCACATTCCTTCATGGCTTCAACCCAACAATTCCCCTTTAATAAAGGATGAGATGAACCACTGACCATAGAGGCCGGTGGTATATATCACACTTTTAATTGCAATGCCTAACACAACTCATAAGTGATATTTTAGAATAATGTTAAAAGACGTTACCTCATAGCTAGAGATAAGAACCTCAAGAAGCCATTCCGGCCATTCCTCCATTTGTGTCAGACTGCTTCTATTTTCTGAATGACTGCAAGCCAAAAACAGAAGATCCTGAAATCATATAGAAAGAAGCATCTTAGAATAGGAAACAGAACATCAAGGAGGATTCAACAACGAAACCCATATAAGCAAGAAATACAGCATGTGTAAACAATTCTTGCCCTTTAGTCATAGCCTCTTACTACACTAAATTTGAGAAGCCTGAAAATTCTTATGCTTCACAAAGTTAAGCTGTTTCAACCAACATTCAATGATTCCAGAGGCGAAGGCATTATGTGAGGTGCTTCACTACTCATGAGGCAAGGCATTGACTTGAGGGATAAGCTTTTTCATACTTTAGCTTTTACATTCCAAAATATATGAAAAGAGTTGAAAAAGTTAACATACAGAATTTCTAAACCACAAACATCAAATTCATAATGCAATAAATAAAACCTCATACAATTAGAACAATCAATCCTAAGTATTCAGCAAAACTCCCAAAATGTATAATAGTCTCAGCAACTGAGTACTAACAATTGATATGGGAGAAATTGTAAGCATCCAGTTTTCTAGCCACAGACTCCCTATAACATTCAAATACTTAGGCATCGTGTGATTAGAGACACCTATTCCTGCACAGCTCAACTTCGTTAATGCAAAGGTCTTCCCCTTTGTACAATCAGCAATAAGTTGCAGTGGGGGTTTAAGTACGGAAGAACTACCCAGTTTTAGGAGAAACTTGAATGAGTCTGAGGTGTCAGAAATAGATTCTTTGTTGTCTCTACTTGAAAATGTCTGTATCCACTCTTCCAGGATTAATTCAAGAAAATGGGGCCTAGATACCATGGGGAGTCACTCCAACAAGTGTTATTACTGTTATTTGAGTAATTCTGGCTCAGAGTCTTCCTTCAATCCCCATGGTTTGCTTTGGTTATCTAGAACTCCCTCTAAGGTGAAGATTCTGTCATGGCTAATGGCTCACAGAAAGGTGAATACTTGTGATATGGTTTAAAGGAGACAAAATACCTGCTAATCCCCCCAATGGTGTATTTTGTGTAAGAAGAATTTGAAACCAGTTGTTCATATTTTCCTTCATTACCCTGTGACGTTGAGTCTTTGACTTAAGTTGGGTCATCCGAAAGGATTGCTTTTCCTTTCTCTGCAAGAGCCATAAAATGGTGTGCAAGGGTAAGAAGACCAAAGTCATGTGGGGTTGTATGGTTCTGACTGTGAACTGTTAGGATGAAGAGAAGCAAAACAGTTTCTGAAGATTATGTTGGTGTAGGGGTTGAGGGGTTATGGGAAAAAGTTTGGCTTTGGTCAGCACTATGGGCATCTGTATTCACAGAGTTTAGTTCTCAAACATTTGACTATACTGGCAAGCTGCTAGTTGTTAGTTCTGCGCATTTGTGAGGGTCTTCTTGTTTCAGCTGAGTCTTTGATTTGTTTTCGTTTTGGCTTTTCTGAAATAGTCCCCTGTCCACTTTTTCTGTTCTTCGCAATTTTATTGCTTTTCAGCACATTTTCTCTTTATATAAAAAAATACAAAACCCAGTCTACCCTCAAGGGGGTCCCTTAAAAACCTCGGGTCAGGGACACAGTGTCTCTCAATAGACATTGCCACTACTGTGTTAACTGTTCAACAGTCAGTAACTGATGCTGACTTGCCCAGATTCAACTGCAACCATGTAAAGGAGTGTATGCACTGTCCGGCACACATTTTATGCAGGAGATGCCTCAGCAAAAAGGCCTACACCTTAGAGGACTTCAGCTAAACAAGGGAACACCCTTGAAGACATTTCTAAAATTATTATAATATAAAATGGCTCTTGCCACTTCATTAACAATTGCATCTAAAAGGCATTTTTGTTTATTCCAATTCCCACATTAATTTCATTCAACAAATTCACATATAATAGATAGACACACAGCAGGATGGGAAAAATAAAAAGCGATACCTGTAGCGCTCGGCTTTGCAAAGCCTTAGGTGCGTATGGAAGTGAACGCAGGAGAACCAAAAGAAGTTGCAAATGTTCAAATTGATGACCAGAATCGTAGAAGTTCAACCCATCATCAGTCGACGAGGCATTGATCTAAAGATAAAACAAAAACATGTTTACACGTTTAAAATGTTGACCATTTTAGAAAGCACAAAATTATCAAATGAAACTAATCCACCCCTTCAAAATCACTTTTAAGTGGATTTTAGCACCAATGAAGGTGCTTTTGATATAAAAGGAACACTAAAAGCATATTCAGGATTAAAACAAACCAAATGATGAGGAGTCCCTTCTTTTGAAGGAACAAAATTGTCCTTAATAAATAAACCCATCACAACATATGAGCACAGAAGAATAAGTATGTCTTACCGACGCACCCAACAATGCTGTATACACATTGCTGGTCAAAAGCCTGTCCGGTGCTGCTTGGAAAGCCTTTTGTAAAGCAAAAAGTAAAAGGCAAACTTTATCTTCAAACATGGTACCACCTCCATCATTGAGTGCACTACCTATAAGGCTGTTTGCCATATCCGAGGGAGCACGTGAACCAAATTTCAAATACCCTGATGCAACTAAAGCACCTAGAAGCCCGATGATTCCAACAACCACCCCATCACTTTTATCGATATTGTAAACATTATTCCTTGCATTGTCAGCACTAATTGATAGATCTATACCACCAAGATTCTTTGTAAAAGCACTTTCTGAAGTAGAAGCCATTCTTCCTATTTTCAAATCAGGGGAAACGGCAACAGGACTGCTACCTTCAGGGGTTTGAGATTCACCAACTTCCTCATGCAAATTAAGTTCCTTTCCCTCTGATGATTCATCATCCTGAACTTTTTCAGACACCAATGTGCCACTATCTGGCTCAGGTCCTTGGACTGACAAAATTTCATCATTCTTGGTCATGGATTCTGGAATACTATAGTCACCAGCTTTGGCTTCTCGTTGCAGCAAAACAAGAAGGGTCTCTATACCACCACAATCTATAAATGCCTCTGCAAACGTCTGAGCTCTTGACGCATTTGGCTGTACCACCAACCTGTAAATCAGATGCAAAACCCTTGCAACCTGGAAGAAGAACACTTTTTAGAGCCATATATCAACATTAACTATTAATCATTATACATCCAAAAGGCCCTAGCATTGTTCTTAATCATTCTAAACTTAAAGTTTCTTGTCTCTTAGGAGTGTGGTTTAAGTCTGTCTGTAGTTTGCTTGAGGATTGCTCTTATCCTCTTGTTTATCAATATAATCGTTTCTATTCAAAAAATAAATTATTCTAAACTTAAAGTGAGAAGTCAAGAACAAAGAGAATCAAGATTCATGCAGAAAATATTCTGTGAAGCTTATAGTTGCAGGACCCTTAAGTTCCTCAGAAATATTCAGGAAAAAGAAAAACTTCTTGACAATGTACTAACACGGTTTACAATTTAGGAAAATTGCTGAATGAGGCAAAAGAAAGGACTTGGTTATCTTTTTTGGTAAGACGCTAAGAGCCCAAGTCTATCGGTTTCTGTCCTCTTTCCTTCACAAAATAGAAAAAGGGTTGTCAAACAAAAATAAAAATAAGAAAACACCTTGGTTATCATGTTCTCAACCATCCATTTTAATTGAGTGAGCTTTCTTGTCATATTTCTAAGAATTTTGAAATTCTTTTTGAAAAGATATTTCTAAGAATTTAGAAAACAAGAACAGAAAAATAGTAAGGCAGTGTGTTTAAGTCTCATAAACCTGTAAGATTAGTACAGAGTGTTCAAACGTCAAACCAAAAAAAAATTAATGCCAATGCAGTAGTAAGGTATGAATCATATGGCGTGCACATCCAAGCCACAAGACAAAGGCCAGGTGTTTAGGCAGTTGGACCATAGGCCCTACTTAATCCATATGGACGATTTGAGGTGGCCTGCAAAGGTATATAGGAAAGAAGAAGCCAGTAGATAGAGCAACTATGTCTTACAAGAGCTTCATTAACTCATACTAGGGGTGCAACTCATCAGAGTAAGCAAAGAAGAGTATTGTGTGCCATATTACAATAGGTCCTGCATTTCTTTTTTTGATTTTTTTCTTTTAAGAGAAACAGAATTTTATTAAAAGTAGAAAAGCTAATTACAAAATTGGATAAGGAATCCACAATCCGCAGAGAAGAGAAAATACAATTAAAGACTACTCGGAAAGAAAGTCAGTTATAAAAAACTCAAAATTCGAAAAATCTGGTCTCACTTCACAGCTGCTAACAAATCCAACATTTTATAAGAATGAGAATAATACAGTAGGTCCTGTATATGACGCTCCAATATTACAATTGCCAAGTTAAAATGCAATTGAATTGGGCAGTGGGAGGGGGGGAAGAGAGAAGATAAACTGTACCGAGCAAGTAGCCACACCATAATATAAATTCTATCCAGGAAAACAATCTTTTGCAAAGTAATTTTACCTGATTGGGTTGTGGGCAGTCAACCATGAACCCCAGTAAACAACGAACGTCATCTGAAGCCAATGAAGGAGGTGCTGCTCCTACTAGAAGTTCAATAATGACCAAGAGTTCATCAACCAAAGCATTCACTTCGCCAACAGGACGTCTTGCCTCATTAAGTGATAGAGAAAAAGTATTCACTGAATCCTTTTCACGAATTGTCCAATAGCATCTTCTGCAACTGTCAAGAAGCATCTGAATGGCATTAGCATCTCGCATTACCGATGACTCTGTGAAAACCATGTCTGCAAGTGATGAAAGAAGCTTCTTTTGTAGCCCATAGTTACATAAGCTCCAAATTTTTAGGTCCAATAGCAATGTACTGAAAAGCTGCACCTTGAGTGCATAATTCTTCTGCTGAGATTGACATAGGGATAAAATGGCAGCAACAAGTTCCTCATCTCCCACACCATTTTTCTCTCCAGCATGAAGTGAAGACAAAGTTTGCAAAAGATAGTTTAAAATTCTTGATAGAACCTCTGGCCCTCTAGTACGACAGAACTCTTCATTGTTCCTAGGGTGTTGAATAGCCATGCAAATAGTTCGGAATATTGGGGCAGCAAGAGCAGTGGTAGCCAAAGACAAAGGAGGATTCCCTTGTCGTGGTTCCAGGCTATCTATATCCACACTGCTAACTGCCAAAGGAAGTAAAGACATAGGACCCCCATAGGCCAAGGCCCACAATGCCGCCACTGGTCGCATTCGTGTAGCAATATGTACCTGCCCAAGAACCTCAGCTGGTCTTCGAAGCATGCCTGAAATAACAGTAATAGGTAACTGAATAAAGAAAAGACAAGTACACAGTACCAAGGTACTCAAACCATGAAGCACAAGGCCAAACCACCACCAAAGGTACTAAAATAAAATAAATAAGAGGCATCATTACAAAAATCATCTGCATATTGGGCCTCAACATTACGCCCCCAACTTAATTAAAAAATAAAGATCTACAGGGGGTTTGGGAATTGGCAGGACAGAAGTGGGAGGAAAGAAAGACAGGAATTAAAAGTGGAGGTGAAAAATGTTCTCTCTTTTATGGAAGCAAGTAGAAAAGAAAGAAAAGGGAGGAGAAGATTCTCCCATGGGCCAACTAAACTCTCCAGAAGTTGAGAGAGAATGGAGAGACAAGGTTTAATTATTTAAATTACTATTTTGTCCTTACAGCCAAAAATAATGTCAATAACTATATTGAACTTATGGGAAAAATAGTAAAATTTCTGCTCAATGCTTTCCTTTCCTTCCTTTTTTTTCTTCTCATACAAATACAGGAAAATTGTTTCCTTTAAAGTTCAATCTTTTTAAGTTCTCTCATCCAAACAAAAGGAAGTTAAAACTCTTGTATTTTATTTGCCCCTATTTTATTTCCTCATTCTGCCCCTATTTTACTGCACATGACCAATCCAACATCTAATGTAGCTTTTGTTTGGTTATTATTCATTGTAAGATATTGATGAAAACAGAAATGACTTGACCTGCTGCACCACTAGGAGAAGCATCTGGACAAAATCTCCCGCTAAGCAAACTGGGATGATAGAGAAGGTGAATGCATCCTCCTAATTCTGCATCCAAAAGTGAACTTTCCACTGCCATATTTTGCACATGCACATTTGTTGCTAACCATGGAAGCCCTGCCCCATGACCAAAAGAAGGAAGCACATCCCCTCCCCTAGAAGCCAAACGTGACATCCTTTCCGGGCCAATTGGTTCCTTAAAAATATAAACAGGCCCCATCTCAGCAAACAAAGGGCATTGACGGCGACGACGTTGTAAACCGGCCATTGTAGGAGGAGGATTTGTCCCAATGCAGCAAAATGCAAGTGGCTTAGAGATCCGAGGAAACTCAAAGGGTCGAGTTTCATACAACGATCCATCAATATACAACCTTAATTCACTCTCTGCTTTCCCAAGCAACCCCTGCTTGCAAGTATGCTCTAGCCCAATAAAGTACCAGCACTGAGGCTTGAATGCATGAGTAAAGTGTAAAGAAGCTTTCTTACCCTTTCCACTGCCACTTTCAACCACCAAAAACTGTGCATGGAAGTATGCCTCCAATCCCTGATTGTCAGCAGATAAGAAACTAAACAGCCGTGGCATGTGTGCTGTGCCTTCACCAGCAAGTGCACTGGCAGCAGCAGCAGCTGACATGGCAGACGATTTTCCCGATTTGGCAGCAGCAGCTGCTGCAATTGCTGCAGCAGCAGTTGCTGCATTTAATGTATCTGCAAATGATTCAATGTAAATCCATGTTGCAAATGCATACCCATTGGTAAATGGCCAACGGCTCTCCCCTGGCCCAAGCAAACCTGAACTTTCACCATCAAACTCAAAAGTACAGGCTGGTCCTCTTGACTCCTTTCCACCCATTGCCTTCTCCAGTGCAATCATTAAGCGGGTTGACCAGACAGTAGTAAGTGTTCTGGTAATGACTTGAAACCATCTGTGCATATCGATAACACTAAGTGAATGCCCAGCTAAGTATTGAATGCAGTAACATAACGGAGCCCCGTCCCATCTCATTTGCAGCGGCGAATCAACATCATGCACAAATATCTTCTCCGCTGACCTTAAAAGAACTCCTAATAAACCAGCCATTGAGCACATTGCTCTGTTTCTTGTACAAGCCCTTAATATTGCAAGTAACCCCCTGACCATTCGTGTCCGAGGGGACATAATAACATCACTATCACCAACCCAAGGTAGCGAAGGAATAAGCGCTCCTGAGACAATGGCAGCCCGAGAGTTCAGCATCACACTAGGAGGATTGTTATCCTCATCTTCTTCAAAACTTTCAACTCCACCCATTGTCGCAATAAGTGAATCAACTACCAAGTATGCAATGCCGTCCATTTCCTCCCCACTTCCAAAACTCTCCACCCCACTAACAATATTCTTTAATTTGTCTAAACTTTCAGGCTTCCCCATGATGGCAGAATCTACTAAATGCAATAACTCCGGAGATACATTTGGCATTGCAGGTTTTGGCCTTGGTTTTGGGGGTGAACCAGCAGGAGAATAACCTGCATCCCCATAAAAAGAAGAATCAAAACTAGTAGACGACATAGATGGCTTGTGACCAAATTTTCTGTCCTGCCCTGGGCTCCAGGCAGACTGATCATGTTGCATTCCATCAACTGCAGAAGAATTTAATTCTGCCGTAAATGTCTGTGAGGTATCTTCAAACTGACCAGATGATAGTCTGGTGGTATCTGAATTTCTGGGGATATCTGAATTTGATGACTGATTTGAGTCCACATGACCACCCTGAGATGCACCAACAATCTTATCTTGATCTTTCAAAGAAACCTGCTCAAATTGGTCTTCATCCACAAACGTAGTTGCAGAATCAACCCCTTGCAAGGTTACGCTATCATGTCCTACATCAGCTACATCACCATCGGTATTTTTCATATTTTCCTGATGAGACGGATCAATATTTTCCTGTACATCACCATCCACTTCATGATTATCTGAATCCTTCCTGGAATTTTTTTCAAATTCCTTCTTCCTCTCCTCTTCTTCTTCCATTATAATACAGGTCTATAAATTATTCATATATACACCGAGTTACCTACAAAATATGGAAATAAATGAGGCATAAATATCATTCCAGTCAACCCTGTGAAACAATTATTCAATATGGAAATAAAGCTAATAATTGGCAGTCAATAACTTTCAAGCTAAAATTTAGTGGGATAACAGTAAATTCATCAAAATTATTCAATATCCACACAAAAGAATAAAATTTGTGGATATTATAATAAATTGAAAACACTTCCCACAGGTAAGATCATACAAAATTAAAAAAATTCTTATGTTATCTTCAAAATTCATTCCAAAAAAAAAAAAAATTTAAACAAAACAGCTCTCATCGCACACCACATAGTTGTCTCTAGCTGGAACTCGTATAGAAGAAACAATCTCCATTTGGAACTCTTCTAGCAGTCTATTGCTTAGTGCTCCGAGTTGGGTTCACTTAAAGTAAACCCAATTTCATGGTAGTCCACAAGACATTAGCTACTGACTATTTACTCCAAATTTCCAAGTCCTTATTTCCCTGCACTTTTTGGAAGCCAAAAAAGCGGTTCACAACGACTACCCTTTTAACTCACGCAGAGAACAGAATTGAAGGTTTCAATCAAAAAAGTAAAGAAACTACAAGGATTTCACGGATCTATCCAAGGAAGGAACCAAAACACTCACATATTCATGCATGCGTATTCATATACATATACATTTACTTATTCCCAACTATTGAAATGGAGATCGATCTCGCTACGCATTGTGGGTTTTACATGAACGTTGCGGATCGATCATGTTCATCAGACAACTGACCTATATTGTGTGTGAGTGTATACCAGCTTGTCGTAGCTAAAGAAAATGCACAGATCAGAATGAAATGGCAATTGATTGATATTGAAAAACACAACACAAGCAGTGATTAAATTCAAAATTAAAATTAAAATTTAGAAAGAAAAAAATGCGTCAACGAGGGAGGAAATTAAATTAAATACCTTGGAAAACAGGATCGGGAAAATGGCGATGAAGTTGCAGCGATTACAGAATCCAGAAAATTGGAAAAGAAAATGAAAAGGAAAAAATTGCAGAGAAAAGGAGCGAGATGTTTCAGAAAGAGAAGGCGAATTAGGCGCGAGAGAGACGGTGGATTTCGCAGGTAATAGAGTTTGTGTGTGGGTCTGGAGGTCTGGTTGCCTTGCCCAGTCAAAAATCAAAATAATATGACCCAATGGGCTTGCTTTTCCAATTTCTTTCACTTTCTCGGTACGGAAAATATTTTTAAATCGCAAAAAATGAGGAACGGAAAGAAAAATATTGAATTTTTTTAAGTATAGGGAAAGACATACCAAAATAGGAGGATTAATGGGTTCTAGACATAATTAATTTTTTTAACAAAGCCTTAATTAAATTTTAATACCATTCTTTTTCACCATTTGACAGCCGAGGAGAATGTTCACCATTTTTTTTTTTTGTTGGTGAAGCATATGCATGAAAAATAACACGTGGCATGCAATCAAAAGAAATAATTATTTAGTGCCATGTCAAATACAATTTAGGTTAAAGCACCATGTGGGATGCAAGGGGTCCAATTGGAGAAAAAAAAAACTCACTAGACACTTGTTAGTTTATAATTTATTCTTAATGTGTTGTATTTTTTTTCTACTTAAAAGTACAGGGTTTAACCTAATAGAAAATAACATTGACTTACACAAGAGGTCTCAGTTGCGACTCCAATGACATCTTTCTTTACACTATCGATTGTACTCAACAAAAATAAAAATACATCATTGTGTTTTCTTTAAAAGTATTAAACTTGAATGATTTTTTTCTAAAATGTAAAGTTATAATGGGTCTATATGTAAAAAGTCCTCAAAAGTTCTGAGTGTGTTTTTTCCATCTTCTATTTTTTTTTTCCATCCCGTATTAATTTTTACAGTTTTTTTTTTACAATTAATCAATTTTTAAAATTATTAAAAAGGGCACACTTGAAAATAAATTTTTTATTTAAAAAAAATAACAAGAGAAAACCTACAGCTGCCATGGAAGCCCATCTTCTATTACAATAAGAGCTGCCGCATCATGGATAAAAGGAGGTACTATGGTTTTGTAAGTAACAACCCAAGAGATTTTGACAAAACAAACAGAAACTAACAAGCCAAATGGATGAGATATTTTTTCATAAGTCATATGTAGCGATAAGAGTAAGAGACTTTTACTTGAAGGAATAGATGTGCGCTGCCCCACGGTAGCCTTCTTTGTTTGGTTTGATTTTTAGGGTTAGAGAGAAGAAGAAGAGTGGAAAGGGCGTACCAAACAATCAACACACTTACCCAGTATGCTATAAGCTTGGAGATCATAGACAAATCCTCCGATCCAAGCTTTGATAGTACGTGGAGATAAATTTACATACCTCAAAGTGACGAGTCATGTGATGAGGGTTGTAGACTTAGTTGTCTCATTGTTCTGATTCAAGTATGTTTTAAGTCTCGACTAAAAGAAAAACTTACATATCTCAAAATGACAAGTCACGTGATAAGTGTTGTTAAAACAATTATCTTAAAGCGTGAAAAATGTTGTAGGAATATATTTCTCATCACTGTGTTTTAGGTAAGTTTTACTACACAATAATAGGCCAAGCCATCATTACTATATTTTATTTCTTATAGACGCTTTTATCATTACAATTCTAGGTTTTTTGCAATGGAAGTTAGCAACTTCTAATCAAGTATGTGTATAGTGGTCGATATGTATTTTGGCATAGGATATTAACAAATTATACATTGCAAATCAAACAATGTAGCTCTATTAGGGGAAAGAGCCTGCATAGGTGAATATGACACCTAAGAGATATGTGATTAACAATGTAAATCAAACAAGAAGGGAGAAGGTACAATAATATAACCTCAGCTTATAAGCTAATTTGACCGACATAGGAATTATTTAAATAGGCCCATGGAATGGAACCTTATCATGCCCAAAATTTGAACCAAGTTTTCTGAATAGACTTTTTGCCCACGGGGTGATGTGGATGGGAGACATTACAGGCATATGATTCACAACTTCTTTGACAAGACAGGGACCTTAAGCTTCTGGCCAGAGTAGTTGCAGTGCCATTCACATATGTAATATTTGTTCCCATGAGTCTTCAAGGTTATTTTGTCATTTCCACTGTCATGGGCACCCTGTTTGGAGATGCAACACATTGATCATACCCAGAAGTAACATAGAAAGTCTTGCCATCAAGCCAAGCATAGTAATCAACTTCAGAATTGCAGCCATCTGCATCTCCAACAATGTTATTCTTTTGCCAACGCGGTGAAAATGACGAACGCAATCAGAAGAAGAATGATGGCTCATGCCATGTTAAGCAAATTAATTCTGGATTGTCCATTTGCATTGATTGCTTGTATTATACATTGTCAGCCTCAAAATCCTAATTATAATAGGTTGGTAAGTATGCTTAGCACAACAAGCATATACATATGAAGGTTAAATGGTGCTTTGGTAACACCGTTGTGATGAAAATATACAGTTGGAGGTTCTTGTCATGTTCAATAATGCTATATATGTAATCATAAAAAAAAAATTACAAAAAACTCTAAGGAATTTGATTTGGAACCTGATTAAAGCTTCGTTTGGCCCAAGAGAGCCATTTTATTCAGATACAAATTACAACCGTTAAAAACATCCTACTTGAAAATCTTGTCATAACTTGACCAATTTATGGGTGCGATGGGGAACAGAATGTGAGTTGTAAAGCCACATTCTAGACTATATGCAACATGATAAAAGCACTTGTTGCTCAATTGATTAAGATGCATTTATCATTTTTGAGATCGGGTGTTCGATTCCCCTCCGGTAATATCCCTTTGGATTAAAAATAAGGTTGCGTGTTGGATTCCCCTTTGGTAATATCACTTTGGATTAAATGAAAATACATGCGACATGAATAAACAGAGAAGAGAATCATGCTATCTTTACTTTATTGACAAGAAAAGAGCACCAAAAAAAAAAAAAACACTATAAATGACCTCAGCCAATAAGGTGGTCAGTCCAACATAGAACTTATTTAATCACACAACACTCATATCGCAACCAAATCTAAACCTCTGCCCTCCCTTTGGACTTTCCAAATCACCTAAAATCTCAAGATTCTCAACCAAGTTTTTCTCAGGGTGGTGCTAATTTGGGTGAAGACACAGGCAGGCATGCATGAGGATGAGGGACATCTAGCTTTGTAAGACAGTGACCTTAAGCTTCTGGTCAGTGTAATCGCAGTGCCATTGACATATGTAATAGTTGTCCCCGGGAGAGCTCAATGTTATCCCGTCGTTGCCGCTGTCATAAGAACCCCAGTTTGGAGATGCACTGCATTTATCATACCCGTCAGCATCAACTACAATCACATTGTGGTCACCTGCATTGTAATTGAAAACTGGGAAACCAACAACCAAGATGTCAATTATTATAGTTATACTATCCACAAACAGAGGAGCAAAATGCTTACTTAGTAAGAACAGAACCAAATCAAGGAAAAAATTTAAGTTTCAAGAAAAGAAAACGTTGATCAATCAATGCAGCAAAGAAGTTCGTACAGCAACCAAGGAATTTTATGATGATTATTTTTCTAGTTGAATACCGCAAAGAGAAGGCAGCAATTTGTTGCATCTGCACGCTAAGTAATCAGCTAATTACCTAACACATCCCCAACATAGAAAGTTTTGCCATCAAGCCAAGCATAGTAATCGACTCCAGAATTCCAGCCTTCATCATCTCCAACAACATACTCTGTTGCCAAAACCATGCTAGGAAAAACGATAAGCGCAATCACAAGAAGATCAGTGGCTCGTGCCATGTTGTTAAGCTGATCTGATCTTGTCCATCCCTTTGAAGCTAGAAATCACTTCTATAGGGCTGGCTTGCATGCTTGGCATAAACAGATATGTGTATAAACAGATAGATAGGTTAAATAGTGCTTTGGTCATACCGTTGTGGTGAGAACATGAGAATATACAGTTGGGAGGTTCTTTGTCGTCATGTTTATCAATTTTGGCTACAAACTGTAAAATACAAACTCGTGCTGATTTAGGGCTAGTTTGGGAGTGATTCTTGATAGACCATAATCACTTCTGGGGAGAATCAGCTCCCATGTGCTTCTCCATATAATCACTTTAAGTGATTCTGAGCATAAGCACCTCTTATGTGCTTCTCCATAAAATCACTTAAAACCACTTGAAGTGATTATTTGGAGAAGTGATTCTCCATAGAAATGTTTTTTGGCCTATCCAGAATCAATCCCAAACGAACCCATACTTCAACACATGCTTGCAAAAATCGTTATGAGAACCATTTCTTTTGTCATTTTAGCTTGCTGAATTCAGATGCTCAATCTTGGACTAATCACAAGCCGTCCCAGGAAATCGGGAACCCGATCAAAGGTTTGACCCCAGAAATCCATTTTGTTCAAATAAACTTTCCAACAACAGCTAGAAAGCATCCTACTTGGAAATCACGACTTTATCAGTATTTATATATATCCATCCTGTCCTGTTAAGGAGTATTATTCTGTACTAAGAAATTGCAATTTCAAAGATAAGAATAGTTAATTCTAAGATCACACCTGTAATACAAACAGCAGAGATGCTTGATGCTGCAAGAGAATATTTTGTTGAACTTCAGACTTGGCTCCTGGGTTCTGGTGGCAAACATGAGGTATGCAAAGAATACAATATTTTTAAAATTCAGCCAATCATGAGACAAGGTTTGTGACTTAAATAATTCTTGTCTTGGATGCATCTAGATTACCAGGATAATCAAAATTATAATACTAAAAAAACTGGCAGCATTCATGATTGTTGTGTGGCCTATTAACACTCATAAAAAACCAAACTGAGCACCTCATGTGAAAAATCAATAATGTTAAGCAGAGTTCACAATGTCATGCAATCATTTTCAGTCTGTAAACCAAACGATGGAATGGGCATTCTGTGGAAATTATCATTGCATCCTAAAAAGGTTCAAATGGGGATGACAATGAGGCGGATCGGGCGTGTGTAACCCATTGGATATACCGGATCTGCCATACTTTTCTCTATTTAATATTTTTCCCTCAATAAAATGATGAGAAATCATAATTTATCACATGTAAAATGCATCAACACATACTTATATTGCATAACACAAACATATAATCCTACAACAATTAACACTACTAAAACAAAAACACAAAATTGCCAAAACGACCTCGTATTTTCACTGCAAAATTAATAGAAGAAAAAAGAGTTGGCACCTGTGGACCCCACACTTCACATGGCCCACGACCGGGAAGCACTCGACTATTTTTCCACACTCCACCGCTACATGTGAACCCAAACAACGCGTACACCACCGAATTCTTTTTAATAATAAAATCGAGTCCACTCTCTAAACACTTCAATTTTCAAAAACCTTTTCAAACGCCAACAAAATCACAGCAAATTACAAACAGCCACCTCATCATCTAGCCCAGCTACTTAAAAGCCTTCAAAGGCAGATCGGAGAGGCCAGACCAGAGCCATCAGATCAGCCATGGCGAATCCGACGGTCATTGTTATTCTCATCGCCATCACCGCCACAGCTGCCGCAGCAGCTGCGCCTCCGGCTACCCAATACATAAACCACACCGTCGGTGGGCCCACCGGCTGGTTCTTCAACGCCACCACCAACTCTTCCTTCGCCAATTACTCCTCTTGGGCTGCCTCCCAGACCTTCAATCTCGGAGATTACCTCAGTGAGCTAATTAACAATCTCAAACCTCAATGTAATATCATATCACATTTTTAATTTAATTAATTTTAATTTTTTATTGTAGTCTTCAACACAAGTACAAACCAGACGGTGATTGAAACCTACAACGAAACGGCATACCGTGGCTGCACGCCGGACGACGACGCGTTCGAGTACGGCGGCGGCAGCAATGCGTTCGGGGAGGCGCAGACCATCGCGGTACCGTTGACCCAAGAGGGTCCCGCCTACTACTTCTCCGGAGCCGGCGACGGCGAGCAGTGCCATCAGGGCATGGCCTTCGCGATCCAAGTCAACAAGGGGCTCGGGTTGCCGCCGATCCTCAACCAACCTCCGCCTCCTCCGTACAGTGAGCCTCCGAGTGCTTCGACTCAGTCGCCGCCTGTGACCGTCGCCGGAGATCAGACGCCGGGAAATGGAGGAATGAGAAGCGGTGCTAACATGCGCGAGGGGTTATTTGGGCTTCTTGCTTTGCTGCTGCTTCTTTGGCTGTGAGGATCAGATTTGTATTTTGCTTCTTGTTTAATGGTAGTTTTGTAATTTTGATTATTAGGTGGGGATTTGAAGATAATTTACAAGAACATCTTGTAGCTCTCTCAAAATAAGGTTTAGGATTTGGAAATTACAACATGAAAGATTTTGATTATGATTGTGCGCTTTTCGTCATACTGTACTATGGATGAGGAAGGTTCGATTTGGTAATCAATGTAACATCATAGTTTAAATTTGTTTCGTTTGAGTCTCAAACAAATAGCACAAGTGAATCACTTCAATTTATTTGGTGAAGGAATTAATTTTAGTTTATTATTAGAAAATAAACAAATATTCTTGATTTTTCTTGTTGTCAAAATTAAGAGAGGGGGTTTTTCTTACACATATACACTCGTGTTATGGGGTTTTGAATGCAAGTTAATGTTCTTTTCTACGACTTGAAACAAATATTCTTTATGAGAATGAAGTGAATCTTGTACGTTGAACAATTGTTGAGAAATCTTCATATATATGAAAATCGAGAAATTTTTAAAAAGAAGTGATATCAAACTTGAACGGTCTTTTGTTTTTTGTTTTTTTTGGGGGTCAGAAACTTGAATGTCATCCGGCATCACGTCCTGTGACGCCATGTCTTCAACAGTCTATCAATGGGGGATTGGATATGGTGCACTATACGGCTTAGAAAAAGACTAAGGAGTTATTCGATCATGCACTGAAGATTACAAGTCCCCAACTAAGAAGCACCTCCTTACTTGAGAACTTGAGGGTACTCTTATTTATACCATAGCAGACCAAGCAACTAGAAGTAACTCTAAAATTGACCATAAAGTACCTCCTTCAACTCTCCCACCAATTTCTCCTTCACTGGTAGCATCAAGAAAATAGAGTCTGTCATATGCGAACACAACCATTTCTACAATTTTTATGGCCTATTGTTCATCTTTAAGCACAAATGAGTCATATTTGTACTGTTTTCAAGAAAGGCACACTATAATCATGTCATATTTGAATAGGATAGAGATGAGATTGTGCCCTTATACTTATTTTATTTATGCCTTTATTAGAGCAAGCTAATAATTTATGCAGTGCATAAATTTTTGTCTTTCCAAGAAGATCGATCATATCAATATTCTGAGGCATAATTCTTTCTTTCACGTAGGTTTTAAACAAATTCCCAAAATCATTATAGTCTCCAGCAATTTGAAACGTGATGGTTTCTATATCAGTCCCAGACAGATTCCCAAAATCATTACAGTGTCCAGCAAACAAACCAGTTCAATCAAAATGATCAGCAGGTCTTGTAAGAAACTGAATAATCCAAACATCAGATAACATATAGAGGATCCAGTATTGGTCCATAGGAGTGAAAAGAGGAGAAGCAAAAATAGAACCAGGTCACAGCTTTAGCAAAAATAATACATAAAAGATTAGCACAGTACCATAGTTTCCATCTCACTTTCGGAAGAATTAAGCCAAAATTAAAATAAATATAAAATTAAAATAAGCGGAAGTTAACAAAGACAAATTCAAATGTCTCAAACTAAGTTATAGGAAATAGGAAATTTTTTATTCTAGGTGGTAGCTATCCAAGGCTTTTAAATTTTTATATTTCACAATTCCTGATATTCAATTCCCATATCATTGGCTTCTTCAAGTTGCATGCATGGCTTCTATTTCGAGCTTCATGGCATTTATTTCTTCTTGTTTTGGCCGATTCATAATACTTCAATGGGTTCATAATCATCGCACTCACTGAGTCATAAGAATGAGAAACCTTGTTATATACAAAATGCACCAGAATTCCTAGGTACAAATTAAATGTTATTGATAAAAACACAAGAAACGTGAAGGAAACTTACGGTGTGAAGCAAAAAACAAGATCGAACCATTCAGAGCCCTTGATATCCACAGGATGAACAAATGAATCTATGATCTTGATCATATGTTTTCCTCCTTTTCCAAGAACAATTTCAAACGTGGTGATACTAAGATATTGAACCTTGGGATGTGAATCGCACCAGCCAGTCTGGACATAGAAAAAGTCATGGTTTCCCAAATGAACCAAATAGTGTGTCATATCGTTAAGCCATGGCAGCAGCGGACGCGCGATATCAAGGCCTTGCACAACAAACAGTTGCCTTAGGGAATATGAAATACCATTAACATCACATTGTTCCCTTATAAAGGAGAATGCTTTAATCTTTGCATCCCCATATAAGGCATAGATAGTCTCGTTTACAACCATGGCCCTCCCTTCGAAAAGAGGAGCACTATGAGCAGAAGTGTCAATTTTCACTCGATTCCAATCCCTTCTACCCACGTGAAAAGCAACTATACTGAAACTCTCGTCCCTCGAACCAGACAATGAAAACAAAATAACTCCATAACAAACGGCATAACCAGTCATTAGCATAGTGGGGTCATAATCATCATAAAATGGAAAAGAAGTCATTTGTTCCCAAACCTTATGATCGGGATTATATCTCCCAAAGGAGTGTCCCGTAACTGGTGAGAAGGGTGACGAACATAAAAAATAATAAACCTTGCCATACGCACACACAATATTTTCTAGTAAGTTAGAGGATGGGATAGGAGGAATAGATGAACATTTTGACCAACTCCTCGTGTCAACAATAAATCCACCATCTTGTCCAATGCAGTATAATTTGGAGTGGTTGAAAATCCGTGCAGCGTTAAGGCAAAAACCCTCGTGGAACTTGGCAACTTGTCTAACTACTGGGGGTTCATGCTTGACTTCTCCTCTGTGTGTGAATTTCACTTCATAGACTGAATTAGTGCATTCTCTGTCCTCACAAGAAGACACGAATAAACATACAGATCTAGCTTCCTCTTGATATACCGTCATTGATGTTTGCTCCCAATCCTCAGGCAAGCTGAGAGAAAAGAGATGTATAGAACAAGTCAAGTTAATCATTTTTCAAAGATCTACCCTGCCTAGAGAGAATATATCTAGTATAATTTTTTTTCTTGGGCCAAAATATCTAGTAGAAACTGGTTATTATACATATATATATATATATATATATATTTCAAGCAAATTATTCAAAATGCATAGCAGGGAGAGAAACTAAACAAAAAAGAAAAGAAAAACAACAATGAGAATTCAGAACTGACCTTGGGTAAAAATCATCAGCCTCATGGTCAGAATTGCAGTCCTCAAGCACCGCGGAAGGTGGAAGCGGCGTGGTCGTAGTTATGGCTGGATCGGGGCGTAGTAAGCCAAACTTCTGCGTTATTGATTTCGACCAATCCAACAGTTGGCCCACAGTTTTCTCGATCTGCAGTATCTTGCCCAGTAGCTCATCTTGACATGAAAAATCCATTTGACCCGAGGTATGCTCATCAACGGCGGCCACGGAAAATTGAGATATTTCGCCCATGATATGTCCTTTGCTATTGGAATGCTTAAATTGAGGCAAAAGGGAATTTAGGGGTTGAGAATGCCGCGGCAGAAGGGGTTTTGGGTATGCCGAATGCAAAGTAGGTATTTATATAATCACCTAATTAATCTTGTCCTGAAACAGGAAACTAATCCTATACCTACTAGAAATTCTCCAAAAGAGGACATTTATTTTTTTGGTACGTAATAGGACATTTATTAGTACGTAATTTTCTATTTTCTTTTTATTTTTTGGAAGGAACAAACAGCAAACCCAAACCTTTCTATTTATTTTTTTGGAAGGAAGAAACGGGAGACTTACAAGAAACAGGAAAACTATATGAAGCTTTTTGTTTGTTACCCCTTTTTATGATTTTTTGGTTTGTTACTCTTTTTTTTATGAGATTGGGTTTTAGGGCCAATTTAAGTAAGTGGTTTAGTTCAAAACCATATATAATGTACCGTCTTCTCTCCCTCCCTCCCTCCTCTTGGATTTCTTTTTCACTCAGTATCTTTGTTTTTTTTTTTTTTGCTTCTCACTCATCAAAGGTGCCATTGGAGGACTACTCCTTATATCGTACGTTTTTGCTTCATCGTCAACGACAATCTAAGGTTACCTATTATGTTTTCTCGTTTACAACATAGCTTTACCTATTATGCTTTCTCCATATATCGTATGTTTTTGTTATTGCACCTGTTATGAGAATTGAAATCAAATAATCTAATAGTTTTGAATCTTAATTTTCAGGAAATGGAGGTTGATCGTGATTTAATTGACTACGATTACATCGATTACATTAAAAAACAATGGAGCGACAATAATTTAACATACATTGTAATGGGTTCTTGTATTAGCTTTTACAATTTTCGTGTCGATTATGCTAGCAAGAAACAACATTATGATGGTGAGCTGTTCTTGGAGGAAAATAATCAAGGTGGAATGTTCGTTACATTTATGAATATGGATGCTGTTAGAACTAAATTGAGTGTCGGAGAAATTTTTAGGTTGAACGTTAAAGTATCTAATGAAAGGATTCTCCGTCCATGGATGTATACGTTTTGCAAACAGAAGAAATCATTGGGTGATGTATGCAGTGCCAGTGAGGCTGAAAAGAATATGGCGAAGGGATGGTGGGGCTTGTGTTCTGACAAGTTTGATAACACCCTCAATGAATGGTTGGTCAAATTACAAGGCAACGTCGACATTAGTGATTGTGAAAAGTTAAACTCCAAAGTTCGAAATAATTGCTTATCTGATTTCTGGCGGCATACAATACGGTGAGCGTAATAGTATTTTTGTTCTAGTGCTATTATCTTATGGTTTAGTTAACTAATGTATTTCATGATATGACAGGGAATTAATAGAGGCAATTGCTCACATTCATGATTGTCGACTGTTCCATGGTTCGTTGAACGAATATGATAATTATGTTGTTGTTGGAGACCAACTGAAACTATTTAACATCAATGGTTGCTTGGAGGGCCTTGGAGTACAAGATCAACATTCAAGGAAAATCCAAGATTTCCAAGAGTTCAGGGACACTCTGAAGAAGCTGCTGGAACCTAGTACTAAATGGCTTGAGCGTGATGGATTTCTTAATTGTTTTGACGCAGCTACAGTGTTCAGGTGTGAGTTCTTTTGAACGTTATTTTTTTGGTGAAATATTTGTTCTTATTTGTGTGTTTATGAGTGTTTTTTTTTTTTTTTTTTTGTCTTTTTAGCTATAAAAAATATGTTGAGAAATTGAAGAAGCACCCCTTTTTATTGACTCCTCATGAAAGGGTAAAAAATGTTACAAGTGTTTATCATGACAATATATTTCATATAGACGAGAGGATGAACATGGGGCATATGTTTCAAGCGTTCTTTGGTTGGGACACAGACAGAGAAAAGTGGGAGAAGTTTTTGTCTGATATATATGAGTCTAGACTGAGTAAATCATATAATTATACCCCGTCAGAGCTTTTAAGGTTTATGCGAAACACCTATGAACATTATAGGAAACATAGTAACAGAACGATCGAGGACGTGGACAATATTCTGAGGACACGCTGGGATGGGTTTTTTGATCTGGTTCATCTGATTTAAGATTGGAGGTGAATGAGGCATGTTGTTCGTGATCATAGCTTTTAAGTACTTTCTTACACTATTACGACTTAACTTCAATTTGTACAAGATATATATATATATATATATATATAATCAAATCTGTACAAGATTTTTTAATGCTTGTGGTTGTTGTTCTTGTTTTTTTTTTCTTTTGGTCTTAGACTATTACAACAATCATTAATATATATACAAATTTTCTACTATGCTGACGTTCGAATATTATTATCGTGCGGATGCCATGTATTTTCTACTAGCCCTTCATGCTTTCCTTCTCTTTACAATGGCATCCGCACGTTAATAACGTGCAGACATCTGGATGTGAGAATAACTATATTTCACTAATTCAAACCGTCTATTTTGTAGATATTTCTGCGAAATTTTTTGTAGAGATGATCTTTGAATGAATATCTACAAAATAGATGGGAGGGTCACATACCACTATGGTGGTAAAGCCCCCATTGGCTAAATATTGTTTGATTGCTCATTATAAAAGCCCAAATTTTATTATAAAACCCAAATACGTGCTTAAACTAGAAAGAACCAAAATTGGGGACTCGTTTAAGCCACTTGGATGTATTACATACATTATTCGCTTGCTCATTATAAAAGCCCAAATTTTATTATAAAACCCAAATACGTGCTTAAACTAGAAAGAACCAAAACTGGGGACTCGTTTAAGCCACTTGTATGTATTACGTACATTATTCTAAATGATTTCAAACAAGTTGATAATGGCCCAAGGAAATTCTGTTGGAAGACCACCTAAAGTAAGCCATTGACGATCGTCATTAGGAGACTCTGTCAGCACGCGGAATTATCCTCTCTAAGCTCATTCCTCTCGTGGGTCATCTGTTCAATTTTCAAAGAACTTGCATGAAAAAAATCGTTGATTAAGAAGATGCACTATTAGATGTACAAGTATCTTCTCATCAGCTTTAAACTACTGATGCATAAGGAATGATCTGCAGAATTAAGTATGCATATATATATATATATATATATATATTGTTTGAATCTTCTACACAAATGACAGTAGCAAAATATTTTGGGGCACATAAATTTCACTATTACAAAAATTGAAATAGACGACGGGGAAACACCGTCGTCCTTTTCTTTTTCAAACCGTCGTTAAATCGACCGTCATCTTTTTGAATGTCAAACTACGACGGTAATTAACCGTCGTCTATTTCATATAAAGACGACGGTTTGAACCGTCGTCTATTACATATAAAGACGACAGTTTTTATAAAAGAACCGTCGTCTATTAGATGTAAAGACGATAGTTATTAACTATAAAACTGACGTAATTTTACATTTTAGTTTTTTTGTTGTTGTTTCCAATGGTATTAGAAATATATACTCAAATATGCTATTACCCACGCCATACATATATGTACTCAAAAATTGTTTCTTTCATAAATAGAATATCAAGAGTACAATAGAACTAAATAAAATCTAAAAAATGAAAGTACTCTAGGGCTGCTAGCTGCAAGCTGCAAGCCTAATTACAATAAACACATCAAAATTCCTATACTTAATTATCCTTCAAGTCATCCATATGTACATTCATCATCACCAATTTTCCTCTGCCTTTCTTCAACTTTTACCACTAGGAGTAGCTTTGTTAGAATCACTTCCATGGCCTAGGAAACTGCTTAACAAGCCAAAATAATGTAATAGTGAGATATACAATCCAGATAACATTACCAATAATGAAAGGATTATTAATATAGTGCTACCTAATATAATTACTTAACTTGAAACAATAAGAATCATAGATCAATAGAATAATGCCAACCTGGAGTGAGAGTACTATATTCTCTATTGGATGCTGATTAACTCCAAAAGTTGAGATATAATACAGATTTGGAATATTTCAAGTATCTTGTGACAAAAAATTCATACCATGGTTGTTGGAGGAAGCCTGGGTAAGATGATGGTGCTTGTGCTTCCATAGCACCCAAAGTATCACCATGATAAGATCCTTTAAGAGCTAGGACCTGAAATAAACAACTCCTACGTCAACAGAATTGAAGAAAATCTGACCATAACTTCCAAAGTTACATCACTTTAACGGATCGTTACAATAGACAAGGCAATGACTTGGCCCAACTAGGCAAAAAGTAGCCTACACAATCATAACTAGAGAAAAAGCAGCAGCTGGAAAAGTTAGCTGATCTAAAGCTTACACCATAATTCTTACCCCATCCACCTCACATAAACTATTCTAGTACTAGCTAAACATATACAAGTGAAACAAGGGAGATAATAACATTGAATTCAGACTATAAGTCTAACAATTGAATCCATATGTTGCCAAATAAAAAACCAGATACTCATGGTCCAATGCTGAGGATACTTAGTTAAAGTACAAATGCCAAAATAGCGTGTGCTTTCAATATCATTTGTCATCTCAACTATTTAGGAATATTTTCCGAAAAAAATTCATTTACTCATATCAATTCAGTTGATCCACAAAAGCCAGAGGAGCTTAGGAATTTTTTAACCAACAAAACTTTTTCTTTATTGGTTTCAGGGAGCAGAGATTTTATTAAATCAGAAATTACGCATTAGAAAATTACTTGTTGAATTCCATGTAATGATACTTGTAGCTGTTGTACCATGGGGCAGTAAGACAATCAACCATGGTTTCAACTTGATGGCGGAAAAGCAAAAACATGAGTGATTTAACAAATGCAGCAAGTATCTAGTTATGTCATCACCTAATTACTTCACAGACAATGATTTTAACAAATATGCAGATGCCAAATTAACAAATTAGACAGTCAAAATGAGAGCCAAATGGTAAGTCAAATGTAAAACCTGATAGTTCTTGGAATGAGCAAAGGAGTGATCACTCAAGCTTGGGTGGACTTCATTGACTGTCTTGGAGAAATCAAGAAGCATGGCAACATGTGCGTCGTGGCCACATGACAGGACCCTGAATTTCCCAACCCGAGACGAATCTGCGGAGACCTCGGCATCACACCTGCCGGGTTCATTCCTTAAAACTATGTCCTCTTTTACCAAAGAGGATTAAGGGCACGAGACTTTCTGCAGAAAATTTGTGAGTCTCCCCTGTAAATTGAACATTCCCAAAATTTCCACCTGCATAAAACACATTTTATAACCCAACCAGCAGCACGCACAATATAATCTCATGCAATTTACATAAATGGCCTCCGGCCTTCAAATGATTCTAGCAGAACTGCCCACACTGTTTTTAAAATAACTTAATGCATCAAACATGCATATAACAAATTCAAAATCTATCTATGCACACATTCACTCACTCAGTCCACCGGACAAGCCTCAATTCAACCAAGTGTCGGGACCAACAACGAGGTCCGAACCAATCTCAATAAGACCACCTAAGTGGGGTCTAATCTGTGGCTGCACCTAATAACTTCAGGCTGCCTACGTACCCTACTAAGGGATCAAGCCACACGTAGCTCTTTCCTATCAATCCTGGCTCCTAATATCAAATAAACCATTACATCCATATAAATTCATACATTCTAGGGTTTATCCATCACAACACACCAAACACAATCACATAGTTCCTCCTCATCGACGGGACGCCGGCCTCGTATGGGGTCTGTCTACACGCCGGCTAATCCAAAGACGCGTGCGACCTCACACTAGGCCTGGCTACATTCTCACCAGCCATCACACAATCATATCTCCTCATACGTCGGGACGCACCCGCCACGTATGGGAGTCCGCATCACTTTGCCGGCTAATCCAAAGAGCGTGCGACCTCCTGGGCTGACTACATTCTCACCAGCCACGGCTACATTCTCACCAGCCATCACACAATCATATCTCCCCTCATACGTCGGGATGTCACTTGGGCTGCTACATTCTCACCACCATCATATCATCACTTGGGCTGGCTACATTCTCACCACCATCACATTGTCACTTGGGCCTCAACATAATCACAATATGGGGGGTACGTGGGGTAGTGCGTATAGCTCTGTAAACTAACATTCAATCTCTTTATATATCATTATACATCCACACAATTAAATATATACTATATAATTTCCAATCCTACAATAACATCAACCAATAAAACATTCCATAAAACCCCACATTAAATTCACCAATTTATATCCGAAACCCACAATATCCATTTAACTCAACAACTCTCAAGACCTGTCACTAAGGTCATCCTAACCCTCAAGGAAAGGTAAGACTATCTCGGGAGTCTCACGGTCAACCTAGGGTCAAACGGGCCTGCGGGGCCCACAACCTCCAAATTCCAATCCGAAAGTTCCTATAGGTTCTACAGGCTCTAGGACACATGTCCTGCAAGTTTGGTCCAGATCGGACGGTCGGATCGCTCACGATCGGATGATTACTAAACCTTACCCCTAGGGTTGACAATTCCGGAGTATCCGGGACTCCGTTTTACAATCCGTCGAATCCTATACAATCCTGGTAATACCTAGATCAACATATTATAATCTCAGGACCATCCAACGGTCCAAACCTAGTGAACCCGGAAAATACGCGATATGCGATATCCGTTCGGGACTCTAACGGTACCCAAAATGAGATCCGAGCACACCTACGCGCTCGTGAGAACCAGGAGATCATTTTAGAACCTCAAGCCGGTCCATTTTCCTAGCCCACGCGCCACCGCGCGCCGGGCGTGGGTGCCTTGAGTAATTTCCGGCGGCCGGAAAACTCCAAACCGCCGGCCAAGCTTCCTATCCTAGATGTAAAACCCTATTTTGAGCCACTTTTGTTCTTGGGCATACCCCAAAATCTGACCGGAAGTGGCCAAAATCGCGAACCCAAAACCGGCCGAACCCTAACTCGAAAATCAGATAATCTAGGCTCAAAATTACTGAAATCCTACCCATCCATCAGCTAGATCATGAGGAAAGGATGAATTTCCATACCTTGATCTCCAAAAATGGCGGCGGATGACGGAGAACGAAGCCGCGGTTTCACAAACCGAGCTTTTCTCTTCCATTTTCGACGAAATCTCGACGGGTGGCGGCGGGACACAGTGTTGCGTCTACCCAAGTGCAAGTAGTCACACGTAGTAATAATCTTGGAAGTCCAAGTATCGTATCCTCAAGGAGCAGGTAGGCAAATATCTGCACACAAAGAAATAATTAAACGTACCACAATAAAAGTGACAAGCAAAATGGAAAAGTAATTTAATTTGATTGTTGTGGAAAATTGAGTTTAAAAATGAAATATCAATAATGGAAATGCTGAGGCATCAAGGTTCAATTCTTTAAACAAAATATGTTCCATGCTCTTTAATCCAAATTATAACTCGATTAAAATCATCATTGAGAAACTTTAACCGGAAGATAAAGAAATTAAAACCACTTTAATTTTTCAATGTAATCTTTTATTAATGATTGTTTAGAAAATGGAGTTGCTTAATATCTACTCTTTTAATTTAAAAGCATGCCAAGTCAGTTCTTAACAATGAGAAAAATATAATTGAACTCATGAAAAGGTAATAGCACTTAACATCAATCAAAATAAAAGGATATGAAAATATTGAACAACCAAAAATAAAAGAATTTAGCAATTCATACCGTATATTGGATTAAAGAACAATTCACAAACTTACTCAAAGAACATTCCCTTTAGCCTTAGCTAGAGTTCTAGCAACTCATTACAAAAGAAAACATAAATTAAATGGATAAAGAAATCTGTCGTAGGGGTGCCCTTGCCAAATAAGTTGATGGGTGATTTATAGTAGTCAATGAGGTGAGTGGGAAGTTAATACATTCATGGTGGGTGATGAAGGGTTTAATTGAGGGATTAATTGGATTAAACATGTGTTGATGGTGAAGAGTTAGTGGAAAAGAAATAACGGTGAGGTAAGTGGGCGTTAAATGGCTGACATAAAATAGGCTCTTTAGCTTCAACGGTTTTGTCTTCTCTTCTCCCTCTTTACTTCTCTTTATAATCACAATAATCCCACAATCAATGCTTCAATTAAATCTGCCAGTAATTCTCTTCACACCTAGCTTGAACTTGGACAAATGTATGTCTTCATCTTTTGGCTTTCCAACTTCCTACAGAAGATAAATTCACCTAATAAGTTCACCAAATTAATATAGAAAATTCATAAATCCAGTTGGTGAGAATAAAATGTAACAACAAGTGAAATTATATTCATTAAGCCAAAATTATATCATAAAGTCTCCAAAATAATAGTAAAAAGATGTAATTTGAGACTCTCAGCACAACCCCAACCAGACTTATTGCTAGTCCCTAGCTATTCGAGCGACTAAAAGAAACTCAAATTTAAGTAAAAATGACAAACAAAAAAAAAAAAACAAATAAAACAGCTAAACCACTTTCGCGGGATACGATTGCATTTAGCGTATGCAACAAGCCTTTAAACCCTTAGGTTACCCCTAAAGGACGAGTTGTAGTCTCGTGAGGGTTTCCAAGGGATGATACCCACAAACATCAAGTATGAGGCTAGCACAATTATTCAGAAACATGAAATAAAATAAAATTTGGAAAATAATTTCAACATCTGTCACCAACAAAAAGGACAAAGCACAAAGTCCAAATTTTCAATTCATGAACAACGTTAAAAGAGAGAACACTTATTTAACATTTCAAGTTAATCCCACCTCGAAGTCCCAAATCATTTATAATTAGCTAGCAAAATTTTCACATGTTTCCTTTGGTGTAAAGTGAACCAACACAATTGAGTGGCATTAGCTAAATTCCAATCACACCACCCTTTTGATCTCAAGAGTTGTTGAACTCCCTTGCGAGAAACAAACCAAGGTTTTTATTTTTATTTTTATTTATTTTTAATATACTTTTTTTTCTTTATGTGGGCTGTGCAATGCTTAGCTCCATTAAGCTTTCTAATTAACCCATATAGCGAGTGTTAGGCTAGCGACTCTCAAACCAAAAAGGCTTTAAGGCACTAGGTGTAGAGACACCCCTAAGAGCTTACTAACTCGAGTTAAAAAGGCTACGAAACTAAACTAGCCACACAAAATTATTCACACCCAGAACTTCACCGTTTGACGCAAACACTCACTGCTGATTAGGCAAGAGGCCCGGTTACTAAGTAGAAGCTTGAGTAGAACACTATTATTTCATGAACCTTTTTTATTATTTATTTATAAATAAAAACCAAGATGAGTCAAAAGCAAGGTCGTCCAAGTTTACCAAAGACAAAAGATTAAGCACAATTGGTTTTTAACTTTATACCCCACAAAAGGTGTTAGTGTGCTTGTGTAAATTGTCAAAGTATAACTCATGAATCATCCACTAACTAGAAATAAATGAAAAAGACACAGAAGTGGGATAATTATCATATAATTCATATGTTCTCAATCTTAAAATCATTCATGAATATCAAATAAATCTAAGTGCAATGTAATCTTGTCATAGACAAACTGTGAAAAACAAACAACACAGTGCACTAACCTCATAAACATTTTTTTCTTCACACTTTTCAGTTTTTTAATATATATTTTTTTACAATTTAAATAAATGACGAAAATAAACAAAAACAAAATACAAAAACAAAACCAAACCAAAAAACAAAAACAAAAACAAAAATGAAAGGAAAACTAACATGTTGCAACAAGAAAATAATACAATAAACACATCTTCTCCACCCCCAACCAAAGATTGACATTGTCCTCAATGTTTAAACATATAAGCATAATAAAAAGAAGAGGGTAGCATTACCTGAGAATTGACATCCAAAGTGAAAGCCTGCAACGTGTTAGTGTAAAAACAAAACAAAAAAAACAGAAATGTCGAATTTTTTTTTTTAAATTTATTTTTATAGTAAGTGAACAAAAATTTCTAAACTAATTATATACAACAGATGGACTAAGGGAAGTCCAATCAATCCAGTAAAGCAGGTTCATTCAAAGAAACTGTCTCATCTTCTGGAACACATCTCCCCAAGTAAGGTTTAAGTCGTTGGCCATTAACCTTAAAAATATTTCCATTCTTGGGATCCTCAACTTCAACAGTCCCATATGGGAAAACTTTTTTAACAATGAAAGGCCCTGTCCATTTAGTTCTTAATTTTCCAGGAAACAAATGAAGTCTAGAATTATACAAAAGAACAAGTTGAGAAGGCTCAAAATTTTTCCTCAAAATATTTTTATCATGAAAAACTTTAGTACGTTCTTTGTAAATTCGTGAGTTCTCATATGCATCATTCCTGATTTCCTCAAGTTCATTCAATTGGAGTTTTCTCAAGGTACCTGCATCTCCAAGACTAAAGTTAAACAATTTGATAGCCCAATATGCTTTATGTTCTAATTCAACAGGTAAATGACAAGGTTTACCATAAACTAGCCTATATGGAGACATACCAAGAGGTGATTTGTATGCAGTACGGTATGCCCACAAGGCATCAGTTAGTCTCAATGACCAATCCTTCCGGGTTGGATTCACCGTCTTTTCCAAAATTTGCTTGATTTCCCTGTTTGCAAGTTCTGCTTGGCCATTTGTCTGTGGATGGTATGGAGTGGAAATCTTATGGGTTATCCCATATTTTTTCATCAAAGCTTCAAATGGTCGGTTGCAAAAATGTGATCCTCCATCACTGATGATCGCTCTAGGAATACCAAACCTGGACAATACATTTTCTTTCAAAAATTTCAAAACAGTTTTATGATCATTCTTCCGACATGGTATGGCCTCAATCCATTTTGAAACATAATCCACAGCAACAAGGATATATAAGTAACCAAAAGATGGAGGAAAAGGACCCATAAAATCAATGCCCCAACAGTCAAAAATTTCAATAATTAAAATTGGGTTAAGAGGCATCATATTACGTCGAGTAATTTTTCCCAACTTTTGACAACTTGGACAAGTTTTGCAAAATTCATACACATCTTTAAAAAGTCTAGGCCAATAAAAACCACATTGAAGAATTTTGGCCGAAGTCTTTTTGGAAGAAAAGTGACCTCCACAAGCCTCAGAATGACAAAAAGATATGACACTAAATATTTCATCATCAGGAACACATCTACGAATTACCTGGTCGGGACAATATTTGAAGAGATACGGGTCATCCCAAAAGAATTTTCTCACCTCAACCATAAATTTCTTTTTATCTTGTGAGGTCCAATGAGGTGGAATAAGACCTGTAGCAAGAAAATTCACAATGTTAGCAAACCATGGTAATGTAGAAACACTAAACAATTGTTCATCAGGAAATGAATCTTTTATAGGCAAATATTCATAAGGCTCCTCAAAAGATATCCTAGAAAGATGGTCTGCAACAACATTCTCCACTCCTTTCTTGTCCTTGATTGTAAGATCAAATTCTTGGAGAAGCAAAATCCATCTAATCAATCGTGATTTGGCTTCCTTCTTTGTCAATAAATACTTCAAGGCCGAATGATCTGTAAAAACAACAATTTGTGAGCCCAAAATATATGACCTAAACTTTTCCAAGGCAAAAACTACAGCAAGCAATTCTTTTTCAGTTGTAGTGTAATTTTTCTGTGCACTATTTAAAGTTCTGCTTGCGTAGCAGATGACAACAGGCTTCTTGTCTTTTCTTTGGCCTAGCACTGCACCAATAGCACCATCACTAGCATCACACATTATTTCAAACGGCATGGACCAATCTGGGGGCTGCATTACAGGAGTTGATGTTAGCATTTTAATCAATTTCTCAAATGCTTCTTGACATGCATAATTCCAATCAAATTTAGCATCTTTCTCCAAGAGATTATTCAATGGCCTTGCAATTGCACTAAAATTTTGTATGAATCTCCGATAAAAACCTGCATGTCCTAAAAAAGATCTAATATCTTTAACAGTTTTAGGAATAGGCAGATTAGCAATTAAATCAATTTTTGACTTATCTACTTCAATTCCTTTGTGAGAAACAATGTGTCCAAGTACTATGCCAGATGTGACCATGAATTGGCATTTCTCCCAGTTAAGCACCAAATTTTTCTCCTTACACCTGATAAGAACATTCTCCAAGTTAGATAAACAATCAGAAAATGAATCACCAAACACAGTAATATCATCCATGAAAACTTCTAAATATTTTTCTACCATGTCACTAAATATGCTTATCATGCAACGTTGGAATGTAGCTGGTGCATTGCAAAGACCAAAAGGCATTTTTCTAAAAGCGAAAGTTCCAAATGGGCAAGTAAAAGTTGTTTTTTCTTGATCTTCTAATGAAATCTCAATTTGATAATATCCTGAATAACCATCTAAAAAACAATAATACATATGCCCTGCAACTCTTTCCAAAATTTGGTCAAGAAATGGTAAAGGAAAATGATCCTTTCTTGTGACTGAGTTCAATTTACGATAATCAATACACATTCTCCATCCAGTAGTGACCCTAGTTGGTACCATTTCTCCATTATCATTTTCAACTACTGTGACTCCTGATTTTTTTGGAACAACCTGTGTAGGACTTACCCATTTGCTATCAGAAATTGGATATATGATACCTGCATCCCAAAGTTTAAGTACTTCTTTTTGCACAACTTCTTTCATTGTTGGGTTAAGTCTACGTTGAGCCTGCCTAACTGGTTTAGCATCTTCTTCAAGAAAAATTTTGTGTGTGCAAACCAAAGGACTAATACCTTTAATATCAGATAAAGTCCATCCAATAGCAGTCCTATGATCTTTCAAAACTTTAAGTAACATACCTTCATGCAAAAGCTCTAGTTTAGAAGATATTACCACAGGATAGGTCTCATCTTCTCCCAGAAAAGCATATTTAAGTCCAGCAGGAAGAGGCTTCAATTCACACTTTGGGGCTTCTTCTCTTGATGATTTTGTCTCATCACTCACAGTTGGCAGCTCCTCATATTTTGGTATCCAACCATTATGTTCTTGTACCTGCGCAGAATCCAACAAAGAACAAAGATATTGTACTTCAAAATCTTGTGCAAAATTACAATCCCCATTTACTAAACAAATTTACAATCCATCAGAAGGAAAAGAAGAATTAAAGCAATTTTGAACAATCGTCTCGATCATGTAAACTTCTTTGTCATCTTCATTGTTTGCTGGCTGCTTGCATATGTTGAATATGTTGAGCTCCAATGTCATGTTCCCAAATGATAGTTGCATAAGTCCATTCCTGCAATTTATATGAGCATTAGATGTAGCAAGAAATGGTCTTAAAAGAATAACAGGAATTTGAGAATTAGAATACACAACTGGTTCAGATATCCAAAACAATAAAATCAACTGGAAAATAAAATTTGTCTACTGAACAGCACATCTTCCACCATACCTCTTGGGATTTTGACTGAACGGTCAGCCAATTGCAATGTTATTGAGGTGGGTTTTAATTCACCAAGACCCAATTGCTTATAAACCGAGTAAGGCAACAAATTAACACTAGCACCCAAATCCAATAAAGCTTGTTCAATGATAAAATTTCCAATAATACAAGAAATTGTGGGACAACCTGGATCTTTGTACTTGGGTGGAGTATTAGTTTGAAGAATTGCACTTACATTTTCAGTTAAAAATGCGGTCTTATCAACATTGTGCTTTCTTTTGATAGTGCATAAATCCTTTAAAAATTTTGAATATGAAGGAATTTGTTTTATAGCATCCAAAAGAGGTATATTGATTTTCACTTGTTTAAAAACCTCCAAAATTTCAGGATTTTGATTTTTCTTTCCAACCTTAAGTGCTTGTGGGAATGGAGCAGGAAAAGGGCACTTAACAATTTCAGAATCATTATTTTCTTTTTCATTATTTTTGGATTTTTCTGAATTCTTTTTATTTTCAACTGTTACTAAATCATCTTTCCCAATTATTTTTCCACTACGAAGAGTAGTGACAGCCTTCACATATTCATGCTTATTTTCATTCAAAGAAGAAGAAGAAGAAGAAGAAGGGGTATTTACCTCTAACTGTGCATGTGGATTAGGTTGGACTTGAGAAGGAAATTTACCCTTTTCTTGAATTGATAGTGAAGAAGTGAGTTTGGAAAGAGTGCTCTTAATCTCACCAATGTCTTGTGCATTCTTTTGATTTGTGGCAGTTTGGCTTTGTATGAATTGCTTCATAACATCTTCCAAATTTGATGACGATGATTGCCCTTCCACCTGTGGAGAATAATAAAAAGAATTAGATTTTTGTTGAGGCACATTATTATTAGTATTATTTCTCCAACTGAAATTTGGGTGGTTTCTCCATCCTGGATTATAAGTTTCAGAAAAAGTGGATGGTTTTTTAAATTGATTCACAAAGTTTGCTTGATCATGCAACATTTCTCTGAAAGCTGGAAGTGTTGGACACTCTTTTGTTACATGTCCCATGACCCCGCAAACTTCACAAATCTCAAAAATTTCTTGACTTGCAATTGAATTAACTTTTTGAGGCAATTTTGATTTTAGAGTTTCAACTTCCCTAGCCATTGTTGCCAATTGAGCTTTGAGACTATCTTCCTCCTTAAGGTGATAAATACCGCCGCTAGAAGGATTAATGGAAGACTTTGCCTTTTGGGAATTAGGCTCAAATGTGTTGGGAGTGCTCCAAATCTGAGATTTCTCTGCAATTTCATCAAGAAAATCAAAAGCATCTTCAGGATCTTTATACATAAAATTTCCATTGCACATCATCTCAATAAATTGTCGATCTTTAGGTGTTAAACCATCATAAAAATGACTTACCACCCTCCATCTTTCAAAACCATGGTGAGGACATAACATTAACAAATCTTTAAATCTTTCCCAAGCTTGAGGTAAAGACTCAGTATCTTTTTGAGAAAATGTGGTCATCTGTCTTTTCAAAGAATTTGTCTTTTGAATTGGGAAAAATTTCTTGAAAAATTCAGTTTGCATTTCAAGCCATGTTCCAATTGTTCTTGGCCTTAGAGAATAAAGCCAAGTTTTCGCTTTATCTTTCAGTGAAAATGGAAAAAGTTTTAGCAAAACTGTATCAAGCCTACACCCTTGTGTTGGAAAAGTTCCACAAACTTCCTCAAACTCACGCACATGTGAATATGGATTTTCAGATTCCATTCCATGAAAAGTTGGTAAAAGTTGTATCATGCCCGGTTTAAAATCAAAAGTTTGACCATTCAACGGAAAAATGATACAAGATGGCACACTTGTACGAGCAGGATGCAAATAATCATGTAATGTCCTAACAAGTGGATTCTCATCATTATGAACACTACGATTCTCATCATTATGAACACTATGATTATCTTCATCATTTTGGGGGCCTTCCAATGCATTATTATTATTATTATTCTCAGCCATTTGTGATGAAATTTGGTCAAATTGAGGTTTCTTTGCAAATCTACCAAACCGATCACGATATCTCATAAACAAAATAAAGAAGTAACAAATAAATAAATAAAATCTAAACTAATTTTTTAAAATTTTTAATATTAAAAAAAAACTAAGACAAAAACAAACAAAAAACAACAAAAATAAAAACTGAAATGAAAAATTGAGTTTGATAAGCCTTATCGAATTAGCTTTGGAAACTAAAACCGCAAACCTTAACAATGAATTTCCTTGTGCTACTTTTCGCTTCACTGCTCCCGGCAACGGCGCCAAAAACTTGTTGCGTCTACCCAAGTGCAAGTAGTCACACGTAGTAATAATCTTGGAAGTCCAAGTATCGTATCCTCAAGGAGCAGGTAGGCAAATATCTGCACACAAAGAAATAATTAAACGTACCACAATAAAAATGACAAGCAAAATGGAAAAGTAATTTAATTTGATTGTTGTGGAAAATTGAGTTTAAAAATGAAATATCAATAATGGAAATGCTGAGGCATCAAGGTTCAATTCTTTAAACAAAATATGTTCCATGCTCTTTAATCCAAATTATAACTCGATTAAAATCATCATTGAGAAACTTTAACCGGAAGATAAAGAAATTAAAACCACTTTAATTTTTCAATGTAATCTTTTATTAATGATTGTTTAGAAAATGGAGTTGCTTAATATCTACTCTTTTAATTTAAAAGCATGCCAAGTCAGTTCTTAACAATGAGAAAAATATAATTGAACTCATGAAAAGGTAATAGCACTTAACATCAATCAAAATAAAAGGATATGAAAATATTGAACAACCAAAAATAAAAGAATTTAACAATTCATACCGTATATTGGATTAAAGAACAATTCACAAACTTACTCAAAGAACATTCCCTTTAGCCTTAGCTAGAGTTCTAGCAATTCATTACAAAAGAAAACATAAACTAAATGGATAAAGAAATCTGTCGTAGGGGTGCCCTTGCCAAATAAGTTGATGGGTGATTTATAGTAGTCAATGAGGTGAGTGGGAAGTTAATACATTCATGGTGGGTGATGAAGGGTTTAATTGAGGGATTAATTGGATTAAACATGTGTTGATGGTGAAGAGTTAGTGGAAAAGAAATAACAGTGAGGTAAGTGGGCGTTAAATGGCTGACATAAAATAGGCTCTTTAGCTTCAACGGTTTTGTCTTCTCTTCTCCCTCTTTACTTCTCTTTATAATCATAATAATCCCACAATCAATTCTTCAATTAAATCTGCCAGTAATTCTCTTCACACCTAGCTTGAACTTGGACAAATGTATGTCTTCAATCTTTTGGCTTTCCAACTTCCTACAGAAGATAAATTCACCTAATAAGTTCACCAAATTAATATAGAAAATTCATAAATCCAGTTGGTGAGAATAAAATGTAACAACAAGTGAAATTATATTCATTAAGCCAAAATTATATCATAAAGTCTCCAAAATAATAGTAAAAAGATGTAATTTGAGACTCTCACCTGGCGGGTAGGAAGAGGACGGCCCGATCATTTTGGTACCGGCCCCGTCGACTTTGGTGGCGGATGAGTGAACGGCCGGCCAAAAGCGTGGCGGCTATGGTGGTGATCGCGAACCGAGGAGAGAGAGGGCGCGGGAGAAAGAGAGAGAAAGACGGGGCAGTGCTGAAGATACTTAGTTAAAGTACAAATGCCAAAATATAGCGTGTGCTTTCAATATCATTTGTCATCTCAACTATTTACGAATATTTTCCGAAAAAAATTCATTTACTCATATCAATTCAGTTGATCCACAAAAGCCAGAGGAGCTTGGGAATTTTTTAACCAACAAAACTTTTTCTTTATTGGTTTCAGGGAGCAGAGATTTTATTAAATCAGAAATTACGCATTAGAAAATTACTTGTTGAATTCCATGTAATGATACTTGTAGCTGTTGTACCATGGGGCAGTAAGACAATCAACCATGGTTTCAACTTGATGGCGGAAAAGCAGAAACATGAATGATTTAACAAATGCAGCAAGTATCTAGTTATGTCATCACCTAATTACTTCACAGACAATGATTTTAACAAATATGCAGATGCCAAATTAACAAATTAGACAGTCAGAATGAGAGCCAAATGGTAAGTCAAATGTAAAACCTGAGAGTTCTTGGAATGAGCAAAGGAGTGATCACTCAAGCTTGGGTGGACTTCATTGACTGTCTTAGAGAAATCAAGAAGCATGGCAACATGTGCGTCGTGGCCACAAGCATGCATCTTTCCGTCCACTTTGCTCTTGTGTTCCCATTCCACCAATTCCTATACTCATATGCAGATGCAATGTTGTCAATACAAAGTTCTTTTTGATTAAGAACATCAAATTGAACACTGCACTTGATGCTTTTGATTATTTCTCTCTTTTCCTACATTATGATTTTGAGCTATATAAAGCTTAGCTTTTGTCATGTTCTGTATGACATTGCGGGGGAGATAAAAGGGTTCTCTGTTTCACTTCACATGCTCATCAACAAAAGCCCGAAAGGCTACGGTTCTATGGATCAAGGAAAAGTAGCCTGCTGTACCATTTATGTCTTAGTCGTTTTACCACAATTACTTGTCACAAGCACTTTGATTAAAAGCTAATGAAAACGAATACAGAGCAGAAATATACATCTATGTGATTAAAACCCAACAATTGAATTGCCCTTGCAAAAACAAGGGTAAAACATTTGTATCTGATTTCCTTGACACAAGTATAAGGATCAAAGCAACAGAGTATATCAATCTGATCAAACCCAACAATTAAGGTAAACGAATTTAAACTAAGTTGACTTAACTAACCTGAATGGGCAAAGCATCCATATCTTCTCAGAGCAACAAAGGGCAAAGTTCATGGATAGTGTTGACATGTGCGTCGACTTTCTGCAAAGGTAAAACCTGCACAAGGCACATCCAGAAATAAAAACAAGAAATTCAATTGCAAACACAAGAGAAATTCAAAACCCAAGTTAAATTTAAGATTATCTGTGAGTTCTGAACAAAATAAAAGCAAAAGGGTTAAAAAATGCAACCACTGAACCATATACAGCTTAAATCAAGTCAGATCCAACCACAAAAACATACATCAATAAGCATCGAAATTAAAGAACAAACAAATCGTAACCCTATATCTCAGACAAACAACCATCATAAACAAGAAAAAATAAAAATTGAAATCAAATAAGAAGAATCCAAAGTTAACCCTAGAAAAGTAGCTTCGTACCTTTCTGATCTATGAGGAAGAAGATCTAATCTAAAGCTCGTAAAATGGAAGATGGGAATGTATATGAGGGCTTAAAAATGGTCGCGACGAGGAAGGGTAACTGCCATGGGAAGCACAAGGGAGATGGTGAACGTAGGGAGCTTGGTGGACTGAACAGCGCGATAGAGATGGTGATCTCGGCGAACTTAGTGTCCTAAACGGCATGACAGAGATGGCGATCTCGGCTAGTTCGGTGGACGGCGAGAGGGAGATGTGCTTCATCGATGTGAGGGAGAGGGTTTTCTGAAAGGAATTTGAGATAGTACAGTACTTTGAGCGAGCGAGGGTTTTCTGAAAAGTTCCGCGCTCGCGAACTTAAAGTGAATTTTCGTTTAGCGCCTCCTAAAATCACGACGGTCCTAATAAGGTATTGTCGTAATTTTAAAAATCAACCCAATACATCAGCGTATTAGGTACCTTACAACGACGATTTTATAACATTCGTCGTCTTTTGAAACACCACGACAGTTTTTATATAAAGGGTCGTCTATTGGGTGTCGTAGTTTAACAAAATTGTAGTAGTGTTTGTGAAGTGCCTTATCCATAGCTAGATTCAGACTTGTGGATTCTCTAAGGAACTTTTCCGCGAATATTTTTTCTAGGACAAGCCCTGCACAAAAGAACAACTTTCTAAACATCCATCCAAGAAATCTGATTGATTTTTCATCCTAATAAACAGTCATGTTAAGCCAATGATATGCGAATAAGCCGACCGGCGAGGTAGTGGTGATCACTGCAGACGAGATCAGGGGCGAATAAGCCTAAGTCTCTTCTTTTACTTTCACCGTTTGTTTTGTAACTCCTGTAAACTATTTTGAACATTGTGCCGACCTTTGGTTGGCTCGATGTTGGTGTTGGACGTGCTTAGTATATGTTTTTGTTACAATGGTTTTACTTTGTTTAGATAATTGTTTTATTTACTGTTCAGTAAACATGCATGTGCGTTTTTGCATAAGCTGAGCCTACTAGAGGCTTTCAAAACAAAAAATAACTTGAACAAGACCACACAAGAAATAAAGTACTGACAAAAAATAAAAGAGAAACGTAACGCGTAACTTCATTAAGTACGAAAGTAGAGTTACAACGATTTCAAGCCAAGCACAGCACTGGGTTGGGTAGCTCAATATCGTGCACGTGCTAGAAAGGAAAACATAGTAGGCGATAAGTAAAAGACAAAAATAGTTTGCGCCTGTGTGAGGCCACATCTTGCTACCTAAGGGTAGTACTTCCTTAGGTGCTTGGCGTTCCATGGATGTGGCAATTTCTTCTGCATGGGTGCATGGATATAGTTGGATTCAGACAACAAGGATGCATTCTCCTTTTGTAAGTACTCAATCTGACCAAGCAAGTCCTTTAACAGTCGAGTAGCTTGACACAATATAGAGGCCTTTCCATTGTTCTGCTGATTTAATTTTGTGCAAGAGTTATCTCAAATTAAGAATGACCCAGTATCATATCAAAAACGATTACACTAAGAGCAATCATCTTGAACTTCTAACAAATAAAAGACTAGTTATACCAAGAGCATCAGCCAGCTCAACAAAAAGATTGTTAAAATGCTCACACTTCTGTTTCTCCCTCTCAGCCTTGTGGATTCTCTTTAAAAAACATTCCCCTGAATCGTTTTTGCAGAACAAGCCCTCCACATCAAACAGCTTTCTAAGCATCCAGCCACGAAATCTGAGTGATTTTTCTTCCTAATAAATAGTCATGTTAAGCCACTTGGATGTGTTACATCAATTATTCTAAATGACTTCATACAAGTGGTAAAAAACAGTATTATCACATCAGAGAGAGACTTATCTGAAGTACATCAGCTTTATCAACAGGGAATCAAATTCTTTGTTGATAAGAGAGTCTAAATGAACACTTCTGTCAAGATTTCAACCTTATTTGAATCTTCTAATCAGTTAGAAACGCCACCTCTCAACACTATTATTAACCCTGATAATGCAAGTCTATCAATCATAGGTTTTCTTTCCTTCACATAGATAATAGAAAATTTATAGCACTCATAACAATGCTTATGTGCTCATGTCAAAAGATCTGAATAACTTACCCGCGCACTGAGGCCTCCATCACATTAGCTTTGTCATCCGCTGTAACCGGATCTTGTGAACCCATGATCTGATAATCGTCTCTATCAACTAAATAGGGCCTTATACCCTATAATAAGAAGCAATACCAAATTCAGACATTCTTGAATCTTGTTAGATGATCGTCCAAAGAACAGTAGGCAACCATATTTATCGTTATTGGACCTGAATTTTTGCACGTTGTATATCAGTATTCAACATAAGTTTGAAGCATATAATTGAATTTTGAAATGAAACTCTAGTTTTCTTTCCAACAAGTAATTGTTCTACCTCATTGCTCAGTAAAGAAAAACCCTTAATCAACTGAACCAAAAAAACGTTACAATTAATAAATTCAAATGATAGCTAAACCCTTCTTGTAGAATGTTTATACCATATCTGACCAAGCAACTATAAGCAACTTTAAGCACAACAAAGAGTCTAACATTAGAATATTACAAGAAGCGAGGACTCTCCCTAACCTATAAAAGGAGACCACTCTCCACTTAGAAGAGGGTCTTCTCCCTTCTTCCCCTTATCTTTGGGTCCTACCCTTTGTACAAATGTAAATAAATATTATTATAATAAGAATATACTTCTTTGTGGACGTAGCCCATTCATTAAGGGTGAACCACGTACATCTGTCTTCTGTATATTTAATTACTTTCCCTCTATCATTACTTGCCTAAGGCAATCACTTGCCTCTTGCAGAAGGCGCAAGCCTTCACACACATACCGAAGGTCCTCATCTTCATCCATCATCCATCACACCTCGTCTCTAAGTTGGGCTCATTTTTGCCGTCCATTTTTTAGCATTAACAATTTGGTGTCGTCTGTGGGAATCGACACAAAAGGTTATGTCGTTCTCCGCTTCTTCAGTGCCCTTTGACACCCTTATAATAAGCATTCGGTGCTTGGGCATTTGACACCTAGATCTATAACGACATGCAGAAGATGCGCATTACCGTTAGACACCTGGATGGGAGCAACTTTTCAATCTGAAGCCCAACTGCGTGGGAGCAACTTTTCCAACCTGGCGCATAACACATCACACACTGAAGTCTCCACAAGATAAGTGGCATACAATCTTTCCTAGTATTTAAACAATATACTATATTATTGATAACATGTGTTGAGGCCCAAAATATCATGAGAAGTCCAAAGATATTTAAAGCCCAATATAATATATAATGTTAGTCATGCGTTAGTTGTATTTTAGGAATTAATTAATTTAATAAATATAAAAATAATGTACATGCCATGCCAACCCAATAATACATTTTTCTATGCTAAACCACCCGATAAGCTTAAGTGGGCCCAAGCCACATACATGCTTAGGGCTTACTGAGCGGTTTGTGGTGTGGATGGTTACAAGGATCGATGAGGCCCATCAAAAAGGTTCAAGAAATTGATGTTTTGGGCTGCTTGGGAGAACCAAAACCCAAGCCCATTTCTATTGAGCCTATTTATTGGGAAAGCGGAAAGCGTGTCTTCTTCCAGCACTTACCAACTGCCATCATTTATTACACAACCCCCAACTTCTTATCTTCCACCACTGAAACCATGCCACAAGCCACTCAAGCCAAGCCAAAATCTCAGTTCAAAACAATCATTATCTGCTCAGTGAGAAAAACCAAAGTACTCCCTAAGAACCAGCATTCTTTCGAGGTATTTTGGGGCCTAGTTCTTGAACCCAGGCAAATGGGCAACTTCACTCTCTTTTTATAGCAGCCCAAGTCCACCTAGAGCTATTGGAACAAACCACCCACTCCAGTCTCCAATTGTCGAACGGTACCTCCAAAATTGTTGGGTGACACCTCCCCAATTGATGATCAGCACCTCCCCAATTGATGATCGACACCTCTCCAATTGGCGAACGGTGCCTCTCCAATTGCCAAACGGTACCTCCAAAATTTTGGGTGACACCTGTTGTTAAAAATTGTGTTTTTCCTTTTCTGTAAAACTCTTATTCAAGCCTTGAGATATAAATAATATATAAAACAAAGCTTTAACCGTAAAGTAAAAATAAATAAACAAATAATGAATAAAATAAATCAAGAGTAAGAAAGCAAGGCTGGTATAGTAAAAGCACGTCAAAGACGCTGTACTAAAGTCTTTGTAGCCTCCTTACGTGCAGGTATTGACTGAATACAAGACTCCAAGATACGAACCCAATACACAGGCTCAAGGTCCACTATGAGCACGTTCACAGTCGGATAGGAATCTCCAAGCCACAGAATCGTTGCCCAAAAATATGGAAAGTAAAGAATATATGAAAGTAGGAGAATACAGAAATCAGATTGTGGTGTATTCAAATGTGAAGGAGGAGTGGTCTTTTATAGGCATCCAACACTTGTAACCTCCAAACACATTAAACCAGAAAAATTAAGGCAATGAATAGAAAATAAAAACTGAAAATTAAACAATTGTACCTCCCATAATAAATAAAAGAAAACAGCCAAAATATTAAAACAAAAAATAAAACGTTAAAAATTAAAAAGCCTTTCAAATAATAACAATACCTGCCCAATTGATGTTCAATACTCCAAATGTCGAATGGTACCTCCTAGTTGCTAGGCGAAACCTCCCAAATTGCCAAACGATACATTTCCAATTGCCGAACATCGCCTCGTCAATTGCTGGGTGGCACCTTCCCAACTTACCATCGACATATCTCCAATTGTCGAACAGTACCTCTCCAATTGCCAAACGGCACCTACCTACACCAATGTTATTTGCACTCATGCAACACCAAATGTCTCACCAGCGGGGGCCTGAATAACGGTACCACGCTAATGGCGAGTGATGCTGCTGGCATCACACCTTTACGACGTATGGCATTGTCGGCACCACCCCTATGACACATTGCGATACCATCAGCACCACGACCTCCAATATTATGATGTGATGTCATTCGACGCCACGTCCTGCTACGCGATGTTTTCACCAGTCTACTAATGGGGGACTGGATATGGTGTACTATACTGCTTAGAAGAAGACTAAGGGGTTGCTCGGCCAGTGCTCTGAAGATTACAAGTCCACAACTAAGGCGCACCACCTTACTTGAGAACTTGGGGGACTCTTGTTTATACCATAGAGGACCAAACAACTCTAAAATTGACCATGAAGTACCTCATTCAGCTCTCCCACCAATTTCTCCTTCATTGATACGAAGACTATTGCAGCATCAAGAAAATATAGTCTGTCATATGCGAACACAACCACTTCTACAAAATTGACCATAAGGCACAAGCAAAATAGCACAAATAAATTTTTACGGCATATTGTTCATCAGTAAGCACAAATGAGTCATATTTGTGCTGTTTTTAAGAAATCCACACTATAATCGTGTATATTCGAATAGGATAGAGATGAGATTGTGCTTTTATACTTATTTTATTTATGCCTTTATTGGAGCAAGCTAATAATTTATACAGTGCATCAATTTTGGTTTTTCGAGAAGATCCATCATATCAATATTCTGAGGGTTCTTTCTTTCCCGTAGGTTTCAAATTTCACCTAGGTGGTGGCTATATATCCAAACAAATTCCCAAAATCATTATAGTGTCCAGCAATTTGAAACGGGGTGATTTCTATATCAGTTCCCATATTAGTCCCAAACAGGTTCCCAAAACCATTATAGTGTCCAGCAAACAAACCAATTCAATCAAAATGAGCAGTAGGTCTTGTTAGAAATCATACAGAGGGTCCATAGGACAGAAAAAGGGAGACGCAAAAATAGAACCAGGTCACAGCTTTAGCAAAAATAATCCATAAAAGATTAGCACAGTACATAGTTTCCATCTCACTTTCGGAAGAATTAAGCCAAAATTATAATAAATATAAAATTAAAATAAGCCGAAGTCAACAAAGACAAATTCAAATGTCTCAAACTAAGTTATAGGAAATAGGAATTTTTTTATTCTAGGTGGTGGCTATCCAAAGCTTTTAATTTTTCACATTTCACAATTCCTGATTCGCAGATCATTGGCTTCTTCAAGCTGCATGCATGGCTTCTATTTCAAGCTTCATGGCATTTATTTCTTCTTGTTTTGGTTGATTCATATTCCAATAGGTTCATAATCCTTGCACTCACTGTCATAAGAACGAGAAACCTTGTTATATACAAAATGCAACAGAATTCCTAAGTACAAATTAAATGTTATTGACAAAAACACAAGAAAGGTGAAGGAAACTTACGGTGTGAAGCAACAAACAAGATCGAACCATTCAGATCCCTTGATATCCACAGAATGAACAATTGAATCTATGGTCTTGATCATATGTTTTCCTCCTTCAAGAACAATTTCAAACGTGGTGATACTAAGATATTGAACCTTGGGATGCGAATCGCACTTGCCAGTCTGGACATAGAAAAAGTCATGGTTTCCCAAATGAACCAAATATTGTGTCCTATCGTTAAGCCATGGCAGTGGAAGATGTGCGATATCAAGGCCTTGCACTATAAACAGTTGCCTGAGGGAATATGAAATACCATTAACATCAGATATTTCCCCCATAAAGGAGAATGCTTTAATCTTTGCATCCCCAGATAAGGCATAGATAGTCTCGTCTACAACCACGGCCCTCCCTTCGGAAGGAGGAGCACAATGAGCAGAAGTGTCAATTTTCACTCGATTCCAGTCCCTTCTACGCAGGTGAAAAGCAACGACACCAAAACTCCCGTCCCTTGGGCCAGACAATGAAAACAAAATAACTCCATAACAAACGGCATAACCAGTCACTTGCATAGTGTGGTCATAATCATCATAAAATGGAAAAGAAGTCATTTGTTCCCAAACCTTATGATCAGGATTATATCTCCCGAAGGAGTGCTCCGTAACTGGTGAGAAGGTTGACGAACATGCAAGATAATAAACCTTGTCATACGCACACACAATAGTTTCTACTGAGTTAGAGGATGGGATAGGAGGAATAGATGAACATTTCGACCAACTCCTCGTGTCAACAATAAATCCACCATCTTGTCCAATGCAGTATAATTCTGAGTGGTTGAAAATCCATGCAGAGTGAAGGCAAGAAACCTCGCGGAACTTGGCAACTTGTCTAACTACTGGGGGTTCATGAGTGACTTCTCTTCTGTGTTTGAATTTCACTTCATAGACTGTATTAGTGAATTCTTTGTCCTCACATGAAGACATGAATAAACATACAGATTTAGCTTCCTCTTGATTTACTGTCATTGATGTTTGCTTAGCTTCCTCTTGATTTACCGTCATTGATGTTTGTGTAGCTTCCTCTTCATTTACCGTCATTGATGTTTGCGTAGCTTCCTCTTCATTTACCGTCATTGATGTTTGCTCCCAATCCTCGGCCAAGCTGAGAGAAAATAGATGTATAGAACAAGTCGAGTTAATCATTTTTCAAAGATCTACCCTGCCTAGAGAGAATATATCTAGTAGGATTTTTTTTCTTGGGTCAAAATATCTTGTAGAAACTGATTATTATATATTTCAAGCAAATTATTCAAAATGCGTAGCAGGGAGAGAAACTAAACAAAAAAGAAAAGAAAAACAACAATGAGAATTCAGATCTGACCTTAGGTAAAAATCATCAGCCTCATGGTCAGAATTGCAGTCCTCAAACACCGCGGAAGGTGGAAGCGGCTTGGTCGTAGTTATGGCTGGACCGTGGCGTAGTAAGCCAAACTCCTGCGTTATTGATTTCGACCAATCCAACAGTTGGCCCACAGTTTTCTCGATCTGCGATATCTTGCCCAGTATCTCATCTTGGCATGAAAAAGCCATTTGACCCGAGGTATGCTCATCAACGGCGTCCACGGAAAATTGAGATATTTCCCCCATGATATGTCCTTTACTATTGGAATGCTGAAATTGAGGCAAAAGGGAATTTAGGGTTTGGGAATGCCAGGGCAAAAGGGATTTTGGGTATGCCGGATGCAAAGTAGGTATTTATATAATCACCTAATTAATCTTGCCCTGAACAGGAAACTAATCCTAAACCTACTAAGAATTCTCCAGAAGAGACAAGAAAGTGTAACTTTGAGTAAGTTATTAATCTTTCCTGAACTGAAATTTCCTAATTAATCACCTAATTAATCTTTCCTGAACTGAAATTTCCTAGCGCCACTGGAGCCTTGACGGCCTTTGATTTCTTTAAATTGCGCTGCACCCATGGATGTTGAGATTAACGAAACTGATACAGCGATACTTCTCCTCTTGACGGGAAGGTCCCACGATTTTGAGTTAGTTATTGCAACATTCGAATTCTTTTGGCAATCAAGGTGGTGAGACTTGGCCTTCTTTTCCTATATTATATACATATATTTATTTGCCTGACATAAACGCTCGTGCTGCAGTTCGCGAGTTTGCCAAAAGAACAAAAAAAGAACCCCAGTTTTGAGTTTAAATCAGGAAACCACGAAGCCAGACTTGCGTCTAATTGGAACGGTTGACGGTACCGAGGCCCGCCGCACTTCTTCTTCTTCTCAGTTTTCTTAGGATACTGCTCTTTTTTGACCTGTTGTTATAGGTTGGTAAATTTGTTGCTCATTAATTCCGTGGTTGGTGCATGTTTGTTTTCTTATTTATAAACGAGCTTTTGTTTTATTTTATTCCGAACATTGTCTTGTTTTTTTTGTTGTTGATTTTTTTGTTATAGTTGTGTATTACTGCTCAAGTGTTTTCTAAGGATGCTGTATCTTTGAAAGGATTTTGTTTCAATTATCATTATTAAGGGTCTTGGCAATATTTTTAGTTTTATGAGCACTGAAATCAAATAATCTAATAATTTTGAATCTCAAATTTTCAGGAAATGGAGGTTGATCGTGATTTAATTGACTACAATTACATTGATTACATTAAAAAACAATGGAGCGACAATAATTTAAAATACATTGTAATGGGTTCTTGTATTAGCTTTTACAATTTTCATGTTGATTATGCTAGCGAGAAACGACATTATGATGGTCAGCTGTTCTTGGAGGAAAATAAACAAGGTGGAATACCTGTGACATTTATGAATATGGATGCTGCTAGAACTAAATTGAGTGTCCCAAAAATATTTAGGTTGAACATTAGAGTATGTAATAAAAGGATTCTCCGCCCATGGATGTATACGTTTTGCAAACAGAAGAAATCACTGGGTGCCAGTGAGGCTGAAAAGAATATGGTGAAGGGATGGTGGAGCTTGTGTTATGACAAGTTTGATAACACACTTGCTGAATGGTTGATCAAATTACACAAGAACCAAATTCGTGACCGTGACAAGTTCCTCGTCAAAGCTGCAAATAATTGCCTATCTGATTTCTGGCAGAGTACAATACGGTGAGCGTACATAATAGTATTTTTGTTCGAGTGCGCTATTATCTTATGGTTTAGTTAACTAATTTATTTCATTCATGCTTTGACAGGGAATTAATAGAGGCAATTGTTCACATCCATGGTTGTGGGCTCTTCCATGGTTCGTTGAACGTATATGATAATTATGTTGTTGTTGGGGACCAACTGAAATTATTTAACGTCGGTGGTCGTTTGGAGAGCCTTAGAGTACAAGATCAACATGCAATGAAAATCCAAGATTTCCAAGAGTTCAGGGACACTCTGAAGATATTGATGCAAACTAAAATTACATGGCCTGAGCGTGATGGATTTTTTAAATGTTTTGACGAAAAATTTGACAGGTGAGTTCTTTTCAACTTTATTTTTTGGTGAAATATATGTTGTTATTTGTGTGTTTATGAGTGTTTTTTTTCTTGTCTTTTCAGCTATGAAAAATATGTTGAGAAATTGAAGAACCACCCTTTTTTATTGACTCCTCTTGAAGAGTAATGCTACTCTACCACATTCTATACCATCTTATGTGGCAGCTGAGGTGGACAGCTACATCAATTAAAATTATTTCTATTTTTTATTTCCTTTAACATTTATCAATTGACAAAAAAGAAAAAGAAAAAAGAAAAGGAAACAAAAAAACCCTAGCGAAAGTGAAACCCAAACGTGAAAACTGGTTCTCCCCTCCTCTCCATCGTTCCTCTCCTCTTCAACAGTCACCGTCTCCTTTCGCTTTCTTCATCGGCTATCCTCCTACACCATCAATTGGCACTCCACTGTCTCTCCTTTGGTTATTGGTGAGTATATATGATTCTTTTTTTTTTCTTGGCTAAGATAGTGAGATAAGCTAAGAAACAATAACAAAGACAGTCCAAAATGAAGCAGAGATACTTGGCTCACCAAGAGGACAAGATTACACGATTTACGTCTCATCTAATAGCTCTTAAACAAGAAAAAGGATTATGCACAAGTCAGACAAAGCACAATAGCATTCAACCTTCACACCATCAGAGATGAGAGATATGAACAGTGGCATATCAATTTCAAAACATATTTTTTCTTGGACTTGACTAGTCAACTACAAGCAGGATGACTAGTCAACTATTTTGGAATGTGCTGAAGACAAGGAACAAACAAGCTAATCAATCAATTGAGCAAAGGCCAATGGACTGCCTAAGTGTGACATGTTTCTGAAAATCAAAGGCCTTGGTGAGTATATCTGCTAGCTGTTTTTCAGAGGGGACAAATTCCAAAGATAAAATTTTGTCTTCCACAAGATCTCTAATAAAATGGTGCCTAATGTCTATATGCTTAGTTCTAGAGTGTTGAATAGAATTTTTTGAAATATCTATGGCACTTATGTTGTCACAATAGATTATAAAGCATGATTGAGCAAGACCATAGTCTTCCAACGTTTGTCTCATCCAAAGGAGTTGAGTGCAGCAACTCCCAGCTACAACATACTCCGCTTCAAGAGTGGATAAGGAGACAGAGTTCTGTTTTTTGCTATGCCAAGCAACAAGGTTGTTGCCTACATAGAAGACCCCCCCGGAAGTGCTTTTCCTATCATCACTACAACCTGCCCAATCGGCATCACTATACCCAACAAGATTGACACAAGTGTCATAGGTATACCACAACCCAAACTCAACAGCCCCACTAACATATTTTATGATTCTCTTAACAGCAAACAAGTGAGACTCTTTTGGGTCACTTTGAAACCTAGCACACACACCAACACTATAAGAAATGTCTGGTCTACTAGCAGTCAAGTAGAGGAGACTTCCTATCATGCTTTTATAGAGAGTTTGCTCCACACTTTTGCCATGCAAGTCTCTATGAATTTTAGCACTAATGCTCATTGGAGTTCTTGCAGATTTTGCGCCCTCCAAACCAAATTTTTTCACAATATTTTTTGCATATTTTGGTTGAGATACAAAGATCCCATCATGGCTTTGTTTGATTTGAAGACCTAAGAAATAGTTAAGCTCACCTACAAGACTCATTTCAAATTCACTAGTCATGACATGAATAAAATCTTGAACATGCAAGTAAGAGGTAGAACCAACCACAATATCATCAACATACACTTGAGCAATCAAGACATCCTTTTTGAACCTTTTTACAAACAAATTTTGTCAACTGACCATCTAACATACCAATTTCCTAGAAGATGAGACGATAACCTCTCATACCATGCTCTAGGAGCTTGTTTCAAACCATAGAGTGCCTTTTTTAACCGAAACACATCATTTGGATGATGTGGATCTTCAAAACCCTTTGGTTGCTCAACATAGACTTCTTCATTTAGGATACCATTCAAGAAGGCAGTTTTGACATACATTTGATAAAGTTTGAATTTCAAGTGACAAGCAATGGCAAGAAGTAATCTAACTGATTCTAATCTTGCAACAGAGGCAAAAGTTTCATCAAAGTCAACGCCTTTCATTTGAGTGTATCCTTGAGCAACCAATCTAGCCTTGTTTCTTACCACATTACCTTGCTCATTAGTTTTATTTTTGAAAATCCACTTAGTGCCTATGACATTTGTGTTGACTGGTCTAGGAACAAGGTACCAAACATCATTTCTCACAAATTGATTTAATTCTTCCTGAATTGTAAGAAACCATTCACCATGGTGCAAGGCTTCTTTCACATTTTTAGGCTCTTCCTTTGAGACATAACACACATGGCTAATTTCTTGAGCTAGTTGTTTCCTAGTTCTCACTCCCCGATTAAGAGGGCCAATAATGACACTCTCAGATTGAGTGAGAGGACTATGATCAGCATGAGAGCTGGCAGCCTGGACAGATGAGATGGAACTAGAAGTTGAAGGGGTGTGACAGTCAACCGGGACAGAATTTCCAAAAGTTGACAAGTCAACCACAAGATCCAGACCTGGAGATTCTTGCTCAAGAGGAGGAGGAAAAAGACCATCCTTATCTAATGCCATCTTCGTAGAGGCAGCAAAATCATCAATAGTGACATTTATGGATTCAATGATGGTTCTGGACCTACAGTTGTACACTCTATAGGCTCGACTTGAGGTGGAATACCCTAGAAATATTCCCTTATCACACTTAGAATCAAACTTAGCAAGATGCTCCCTATCTTTTAGAATATAGCATGTGCTACCAAAGACTCTAAAATATGACACATTAGGCTTCTTTCCTTTCCAAATCTCATAGGGAGTTTGTTTGGTACCAGACCTCACGAAACCCTGTTTGAGATGTAACAAGCTGTATTTACAGCTTCAACCCAAAAATGTTTAACAAGATTTTTGCTATTTAGCATCACCCTTGCCATCTCAACAAGAACTCTATTCTTTCTCTCCACAACACCATTTTGCTGAGGTGTAATAGGTGCAGAGAACTCATGTTTAATTCCCATCTCTTCACAAAATTTCAGAAACTGAGAATTCTCAAACTCAGAGCCATGATCTGTTCTAATTCTAACAAGAGGCAGATGACTAGTCATCTTCTCTTTTTGCAAAAGATGACAAATAGACTTAAACCTTTGAAAAGTTTCAGATTTCTCACGTAAGAATGAGACCCAAGTGAACCTAGAGAAATCATCAACCCTGACAAGAATATATTTCTTTCCACCAAGGGACACGGTTTAGATAGGACCAACAAAGTTCATGTGAACAAGTTCAAGACTTACATTTGTTTGAATGTGTTTGACCTTTTTGTGTGACACTCTAACTTGTTTGCCCAATTGACATCCTTCACAAACATGCTGATCAGATTTGTCAAGCTTTGGTAGACCACTTACTAACTCTCTCTTGGACAATTTATGCAAGTCTCTAAAATTCACATGTCCAAGTCTTTGATGCCACAAAACACTTGTTTCATTCACAACCTTGTTGCAAACTACTTCTTTTGCATCAGTGACACCATCAATGCAATAGCAATTGTCCCTAGACCTTGCCACACTCACAATCTCATTGCCACATTTTCCAATGATTTTGCAGCCATGCTTGGAGAATCTAACTTCTACTATTCCACTAATGAGATTGGATGTGAGACCCTCAACAAATCCTTGAGTTCTGGAAACCAATGTTACTTTCCTTGAGCACATTAACTTGATTATCAAGATTACTCCTAATTGACACAAGAGCAACAATTTCTTTTTCTAGAGACTCAAATTTGTCACTCAACTCCTTTTTGGTTTCTTTTAAGATAAGAATTTCATGTTGAAGATCTTGGTTATTGGCCTCAAGTTTGAGACTCTCTTCTTTCAAAGACAAGGTCTCTTTGAACAAGTAATCATATTTTGTTCCTAATGACTCGTATGACAGGTCATCTGACTCAGAATCAGATTCATGAGACACGGGCTGCACAGAGGCAACAAAGGCAACTTGTTGGTCATCATCATCAGAGGAAGATGAATACTCTTGAGACACTTCACTTTCGCTCTCACTCCAGCTCACTTTCACTCTCACTCCAGCTCACTTTCATGGCCTTGTCCTTTCCTTTGGAGTATTTTTTTTTATTGTTTGTACAGTCAGCAGCATAGTGCCCAATGCCTCCACATGTGAAGCACATGACATATTTTCTAAAATCTTTAGTGAAAGGTTTGACATCCTTGTTCCCCTCATTAAACCGATCAATTGATGGTCTAAACGGTTTCTCACTACCAGAGCTGCCCTCTCTAGCAAACTTTCCCTTATCCTTAAGAATTCAACTAAAATTTTTGACAAACAAGGCCATCTCATCCTCAAAACCTGAGGATTTTTCACCACCTTTCAGAGAGGAAACATGCACTCCTTGAAGTGCAACATTTTTTTATTTTTTAGTGTCATTTTCTTCCATATTCAACTCCATCTCATAGGTTTTCAATTTTCCTACAAGCTTGCCAAGCTTAATTTCATTTAAGTTTTGGACCTCTATGATTGCGGTTTTCTTTGCTCTAAACCTAGATGGTAGAACACGAAGAATTTTTCTGAACAACAAGAAGCTCTTCAATAGGTTGACCAAGACTCATGGCTTCATTTTTGATCATCTCAACTCTCCCATAGAACTCAGAAATAAACTCAGCTTCAGACATCCTAAGTTCTTCAAATTGTGCAAGCACCATATGAAGTTTTAGGGTTCTAACTTGGTCATCCCCTTCATAAACCACCCTTTGTTTATCCCAAGCCTGTTTAGCATTAGGAATGTGTTGTATATGTGCAAACTGTGTGCTAGAAAAGGTTGTAACTAAGGCATTTCTGGCCTTCTTGTTTGAATATGCAGCAAACACCTCAGCTTCAGTCCATTCTGACCTAGGTTTGGGCACAACTTCACCCTCAACAGTCTTGACCGGAGCAACCCACTCTTTTGTGAGATACCCACTTCCATACTCATCAAGAGCATCAAGGAACATCTCAAATTTTTCTCTCCATGCAACGTAGTTATTGCCGTCAAAACAAGGAGGGGAGTTGCAAGATCCAGCAACTCGATCCCTTTCCATAGTGAGCACACCTAAACACCAAAACAAATCCTAGGATCTCTCTATTTGTGTTAAGAGCTGACGCTTTGATACCAATTGAAATTGGTACTTAGGTGACGTGGGGTAAATGTAACGACAGAAACAAGACACAACAACACAACAATCTTCACACACTTTAGACTTTGACCAAATACACATATGACTAGTCAACTGCTAGTAATGAACAACCACAATCAAGAGAAACACACAGAGCATGCCACAAAGTACCTGCAACCCTAGAAGATTACTAGTGACAACCTAGGCACTCAGAAGGACCCGTCAATCTAGGTATCCTTTGTGTTAGCAACAACTATGGTGAAAGTGTGTGAAATCATCATTATCAAGTAAACACCAAACAGCAGATGAAGATGACTAGTCAACCACCAAGATCACAAACCCAGAAAAATTACAGATATGCAAAACAGAATTTGTTCACCTAGAAACCCACCATTGGGAAAAACTGGGAGTCATCAACCGACTAGGCACTCCACTAACTAGAAAAAGATTCTTACAAAGGAAACACAACCAAGCTCAAGAAACACCAAGATCTATTTAGGAATATGAGCTATACCTCCTTCATGCAATCTTCTTCTCCAACTTAGCAAAACTTGAAGCTCAGTTCTTCATGGCAATGGCAGCACCTTCTCCAGCTCTTTCATTCCATGGCACTAGCTTGCAAGCTCCAACACAGACTGAAACCAAAATTTGGATTCAAAGGAGAATGTCCAATTTCTTCAAGAAACCATACTCTTGAAGAAATCAGTCTTGAATATGACCTAGATATAAATGAGAGAAAGATTTAAGTAGCTAGATGCAAATTCGTGTTTCAAATGCAGTTTTTCAAAAAAGAAATCAATTGGAAAAACTCATAGATGAAACATTTGGTTCTCTCTTGAGGAAGAAGAAGAGAAAGATAGCAAACCAATCTTTCCAAAACTTCCACACAAAAGAGACAACCGCCAAAAGAGTAAATTCGTAGCCTTTACAGACAAAAAATTCCCTTAGGTCAGCATCACACATGGCAGCAGAGAGAGAAAAGAGAATAGGACAAAAAGGTTTGTTATCTAGTTGGAAATCCTACAAAGCAAAGATGACTAGTCATCATTGTATGAAGATAGTTTAATGTAATGATATGCAATGCACAATTTACCTTTGTCAATTTGCTTAAACCTCCATAGAACAGAAGTTAGATCAAAACACCAAGAGAAGCTTTTCTTAATCTAAAATTGAGCTTGATAAGTGACAATACAAATCCTATTACAAAGTTGACAAGGGAAGCCAAAAGAAAAACTCAAAATGTATACATTATCAGTATATCATTTGGTTCGTGATTTTGGATGGAAGATTTACGTATGGCTTGATCCCTAAATAAGGGTACGTAGGTAGCCTGGAGTCCCACCCAGGTGCAGCCGCAAACTAAAGATAATTCTGGAACTTTAATTTAGTCGTTTGGATATAGTCTCACTTCTTAAGCTCGTTTGGATATAGTCTCACTTCTTAGTCGTAAACTGCATGAAATTATCTTGTGCATGCTGCTGGTTGGTGATATTAAATGTGTTTTAACAGGTTGAGAAAATTTGAGAAATGTCCATTTTTCAGGGGAGATTTTGCCGAAATTTCGGCAGAAAGTCTCGTGCCCTTTTTTCTTAATTTTGGAAAAGAGGATATAGTATAGGAAGTGGGCCCGGCATCGGTGTGATGTCGGAATTTCCACAGAATTCGTCCTAGGTTCCAAGGAATTCGGGGCGGGTCTTGTCAATTTTGGTTAGACTATGTAACTTTTAAATAGGCATATGAACCGAATCATCAATGTAAGGTTATACATTTTTAGTATAAAAACCAAACCACACAGCTCAAATTGGGTTAGTATAACATACTCTTGATATAAAAGAATTAAGAATTTAAATATCTTCTAATTCAAGACAAAACTTTGAAAGTAAAGTCAAATAACTTGGGAAAATATAAAAATGAAAGAACAAATCGAATCACTGCACTAGCACTACACTCACCCGTGACTATTCAGATTAGTGGCACTAAATTTTCACGTCTCTTTCTATCTTTATCATCATGTCACACTTTCCCTCAAGCTCTCTAATTATATGCCATCACTATAACTCATGATGGGCAATATTAGAATTACGCTAGTACTTAAAAAGAAGTTCCTCCGTTGTTTTTCTTTTACATTTATATGTGTCACGAAGTGCCAAACATTCGTCTTCCGTCATATGGACATTTTCCTCCTCTTTCAAAATTGTTTGTTGTTTGTCCACTAAAAAAGTTATTATCCTGAACAGTGTCTATATAAACCCAAGGATTTGACAATATATGTTCCTACTTTGCTTGTTTTTCCTTAAGAATAAAGAACAAATGTCGGATGGACAGGGAACAACTGTAATCAACATAAGACAATACGAATATCGTCCTTTGGATAATAGCAATGCGATCAAGCATCTTTTTAGCTTTATCATTTGAAATTATTCATTTCTACACATATGAGAGGTTTTTGTTTTTTTAAAAGTAAAAAAAGATAGTATAATCTACAAGGGAAGGGGATTTCTCACACACACAACTATGATGTCATAGGTATTCGAATATGAGACTCCTAATAGTCAATGCCCTTTTCTACTGGGCTACCTGTTGGCCTACACGTATATAAAGGTTTATTCAACCGTCTAACCAAGAGATATAATTTTATTTATTTATTTATCTCTTTAATATAAGCGATAATGATAAATGAGGATTCAAATACAAAACCTTAATTATACATTACTCTTAATCATTCGAGTTACAAACCCCTTGCATTTAATTTAATTTAATTCATTTATTTATTTATTAACGTTTATGACAAGGAAATCAAAACGCATCAAATGAACCCGAAAAAAAAACTTGGCTCCTTATTTGAGCTGGCCTACAAAGGCTTTGAATGCTCGCTGGCTTTCGTTTTCTGTCTGCAACTAAGAATGAATTATATCCATATTGAAGTTTTTTGTTTTGATATATCAGCAGAGAAAGAAACAGCAATGAAGAAATTATGACGAAGGTTCAAATATTTACCAACTGCATCATAGACTACATCAAATTTCTCTGGCAGGTCTTCGAAGTTGTCCTTCGTATAATCAATAGCAAGATCAGCACCCAAGCTCCTCAACCAATCCAGTTTTTTAGTGTTGCTGTAGCTGCCACTCTGGAAGCACCAAAAACATGCTTTGCTAGACATCAAGTATTTGATAATCAGTCGTACTTAATTAGAGCAAGCAAGATTATTGAAGCCTAAATTAATGGAATATATGCCCTTCTTGACTAATTCCATATTATATTAGAAATAAAAGTATTGACTATATACCTGAATAACATGGGGTTCCTACACCCCCAGCACCTCCTAAAACAAGAATGGATTTACCAGCTGAAATTTGAGCTCGTTCGAGCCCTTCATAGGCAGTCTCAATAGCCACAGGAAGGCTAGCAGCCTCAGCAAAACTCAGATTTTTGGGTTTCACAGCCAACGATGTTTATTCCACAGCCCTGTACTCTGCTAACGACCCAACTTTCTTTAGGTTTATTAGACCTTGCTCATTGATAGTCCTACATACTTCATCCCCGCCTTAAATTTCCTTGCTTGGCTTCCAAGCTTCACCACAACACCAGCAACATCATACCCTGGAACTGTCTGCAAAATAAATATTCGAAAAAGACGAAGAAAGTTACAAATGCAGCCATTAAAGAAATGGAAAAGAGAAACTGAAAGGCAGCAAGCTCACAGGTAGAGCAATGTCAGTGTCCTTGAAATACCCAAGAAACCTCATGTGATCAGTGGGGTTAAGTGCTGCAGCAACCACCTCGATGAGCACCTGGTCTTCCTTTACTTGAGGAAGACGCATGTTTGGATCAAGTTTCAACACATCTGCAGGTTTTTCCGTACTCCGCGTACACCCAAGCCTTGTTTACAGAGGAAAGGTTTGCTTCAGCAGCCATATTGTGTACAAGAAAGAAACCATCTGTTCTTTCTATTTGTGATGGAAAGAGGGACGGAAAACTGGGTATTTATTTATAAGTTTGAAGTTTGAAATTTGTATTTATGCCTGTAGATGCATATTATTTTATGGTACATTCATGGTTTGATATTACCTCAACTAAGTCAAATATGTCATTACTTTAATGGCGGATATGACGAAAGCTGTGACAATTTGCAGTTTAATACGTTCTTGTTCAATGCTGATTTCCTGAGTTAGGTTTTTCCAGTTTGGGTCATTTTTGTTTACAGAGTTAACCAAAACATCTGCTGTCCCCAAAGTTGGTGGCTAATTCATTGTTTATACCATACCAAGCAACTAGAAGCAATTCTAAAATTGACCATAAAGTACCTCCTTCAACTCAACCACTAGTTTCTCCTTCATTGGTACAAAGACTGTTGCAGCATAAGAAAATATAGTCTGTCATATGCGAACACGAACACTTCTACAAAATTGACCATAAGGCATGAGCAAAATAGCCTATTTGTCCATCATATTTGTGCTCTTATACTTATTTTATTTATGCCTTTATTAGAGCAAGCTAATAATTTACGCAGTGCATCAATTTTTGTTTTTCCGAGAAGATGTTAGAGTTCTTAGTTTATATATGTATTTTCAGATTTTGGAAGAGATGTATTTTCTGGAGATTTCAGCTAGAGAGAATGAAGAGAAAAATGATGCAATCACTGTTCTATTGAATTCTTGCAAAACTGCAGCTTACATAGTGTGACTGACGTAGAGAGAAATGTGATTCTCTTCTAACAATATTACAACTGTCACCCTATTAGGTGCTTACACGTGTCATACCAGATCTAAGCTAGAGAATCCACCTAGACTATGATCTAATGGCTCTCGTTACATAATTTAAAATAGACAGAACAAGAAAATAGAAAATTACTTCTGCTTTAACAAATCAGCAGCCCGAACAGCGATGGAATACTCGGCCAGGCGGCGAATCAGCAGGCGGGACGAATCAGCGAGCGGAAGTAAATCAGCGAGCGAGTAAATCAGCGAGCAGGATTATATTTCAACACTCCCTTCTAATCCTTTAGCTGATTTCCTCCAAGCAAGCTTCTCAACCTCACAAACCGATCCTTAGGCAGAGCCTTAGTCAAAATATACGCTTCTCGATCTTGTCTTGCGATACACCAGTTCGATTTCTTTTGCTTGAATGGCTTCCCTTATGAAATGAAATTTCCTGCTGATGTGCCTTGTCTTTTGGTGATGAACTGGATTCCTTGCCATTGCAATTGCAGAGGTGTTGTCACATAGAATTGGAGTCCCTTCTACCTGTTCTTCACCAAAATCTTCAAGCACAAATCTAAGCCACTTAGCTTGTGAAGTTGCTTCTGCAGCGCTCACATACTCAGCTTCGGCTGTAGATAAAGCAACTGTGTTTTGCTTGATGGAAGCCCAAGAGAACATGCCAGCCTAGTGTGAAGGCATATCCTGAGTGCTCCTCATATCATCCTCACTCCCAGCCCAGTCACTATCACAGTACCCAATTAGAGTAGCTGTTTTCCCCTTTTCAAACTCAATTCCAAAATCTAATGTGCCTTGTATGTATCTCAGCACCCTTTTAGCAGTTCCCATGTGTTTCTTTGAGGGTTTGTGCATAAACCTAGCAAGCAAGCTAGATGCAAACATGACATCTGGTCTTGTGGCGGTCAGATAGCAGACTCCCTACAATCTGTCTGAATTCATTTTCATCTGCTGCTTCACTTCCATCTTCTCTACACAATTTCTCATTCACCACTAATGGAATTGCCACTGACTTGCAATCTCTCATTCCAAACTTCTCAAGAATTTTCATGGCATATTTCTTTTGATGAATGAAAATATGCTTATCAGTTTGTTCCACTCCCATGCCAAGAAAATGGTGCAACATACCCAAGTCTGTCATCTCATAGTGTTGCATCATATCTTGTTTAAACTCTTCAAGCATTTTAGGACAGCTTCCAGTATATATAATGTCATCTACATAGAGTGAGACAATGATAATACCTGAGGTGTCACTTGTTTTGATATAGAGAGTAGCTTCACTTAAGCTCTTCTTAAAACCTGCAGTGTTGAAATAGGCATCTATTTCATCATACCAGGCCCTTGGGGCTTGTTTGATCCATATAGAGCCTTGTTCAACCTGTACACCTTGGTTTCCTTGCTCTCTTGTACATATCCTTGAGGTTGTTCAACATAAACTTCCTCCTTTAGAATGCCATTGAGAAAGGCAGACTTCACATCCAGTTGAAATAGGTACCATTCCTTTTGTGCTGCAAGAGCAATCAAAGTCCTAATGGTGTCTAGCCTTGCCACAGGGGCAAAAGTCTCATTGTAATCAATACCGGGCTTTTGTGAGTAGCCTTTAGCCACTAACGAGCCTTGTTTTCTGCAGTACCATCCAGTTCAGTTTAGTCTTGTAGACCCACTTAACACCAATCACAGGTTTAGCAAATGGTCTCTCGACAAGTTTCCAAGTGTCATTTTTTTCTATCATTTCCAGTTCAGCTTCCATTGCCTTTCTCCATGACTCATCTTGAGTTGCATCTTCATAATTTTCAGGTTCCACAATACACACATTACATTCAGCCATGATTTCACTTACACTTCTCCATTTCTTTGGTGTGTGATCAAAGAAATGAGAACTTTCACCCATGCCTTCATCTTGCAGAGTGGTATCTTCAACTATTTGAATTTGTGTATCCAAGCTTTGACTTGGTTCAGCTCGTAATGTGACTTCTTCATTCATTTGCAGTGATGTATCCAAGCTTTGACTTGGTTCACAGCTTTGATTCTCAGTAGGCAAAGGGACTACCATCTCTTCTTCATTTGTATTTTCCCACTTCCATAAGCCATTTTCATCAAATTGCACATCTCTGGACAGAATTATCTTACTAGTACTTGGATCAAACAGCCTATATCCCTTTTCACAGAGACCATAGCCTACAAAAATACACTTGTGACTGTTTTCTTCAAGCTTATGCCTCAATCTGAAGGAATAAGCACATGACAAGGTGATCAAATATTTTTAAATGGGCAATTCTGGTTTTCTGCCAGTATAAGCTTCAAATGGTGTTATCTTGTTAAGAGCCTTGGTAGGACATCTATTTAGCAAATAGACTGCTGTATTTACAGCTTCTGCCCAAAACTCATAGGGAACACCTTTCTCATGCAACATGGACTTGGCCATTTCCACTACTGTCTGTTCTTCCTCTCGGCCACTCCATTTTGCTGTGGAGAATATGCCATAGTTAGCTGCCTTTGAATACCAGATTCCTCACAAAACTTGTTGAATTCTCCAGATAGAAACTCTCCACCCCTGTCACTTCTCAAGCCTTTTATCTTATACCCACTTTGCAGCTCAGTCATAGCTTTGAATTTTCTAAAACATTCCAATGCACTTGACTTATTTCTGATGAAGTACACCCATGACATTCTAGTAAAATCATCTGTAAACAGTAGAAAGTACTGTTTCGGATAATGATTCTGTTTTCATTGGTCCACAGATGTCTGTGTGAACCAATTCCAAGGGGTTTGAAGCTCTCAAGTGGATTCCAAAGGAAAGAATCCTATCTGTTTTCCAAGCATACAACCATCACATACAACTGACTTCTGCTCCAAGTGAGGTAAGCCATGAACCATCCCTTGATTCTCAAGCAATTTTATACTTCTTTCATTTAAATGCCTAGCCTTTTATGCCATGTCTGCAAGCAATGGGTGACACTTGCTTTTAGAACCAACTCACTCGCAGGCATCATCGTCAATGGAAAGCATCATTATTTGTCATCTGCACCTTCACAATCAGATTTTCTAGTGTGATTGTCATAAACACTCACCTCATTTCCTCCAAACACAAGGTGATAGCCATGTTCCATCATTTGCCCAACACTAAGCAGATTTTCTTCAAGGCCAGGTACAAGCATTACTTCATGAATGTGCTTCTTGCCTAACTTAGTTTTATCACCAAACTCCTTTTCCCAAGCTGGGACCACTTCTCCAGTTCCATCTTTACCTTAGAGCTCAAATTCCTTTGAATATTGACCAAAAGTCCCTCATCTCCTGTCATGTGGTTACTACAACCACTGTCAATATACCAGAGTGATTTACCTTCACATCGATTGCAGCATTACACACATAAAAGAGTGCCACAATCTTCCTCCTGATTTGCATAATTCACTTTCTGCACATTCTTGTGTCCATAGCAATCTCTGATCATATGTCCAGGCTTCCCACAACCATGGCATTTAGGTTTTCCTTCATACCAACATTTTCCATAATGAAATCTGTCACAATTTTTGCAGGCCATTTTGTTTCCATCGTTGGATTTCCAATTTCTGAGATATTTGATCTGCAGACGCAATTCCATTTTCAAGGTTTTTTCTACCAACATTCAGACTAGGGTCAGGTTTTTTCTACCAACATTCGGACTAGTGAAGGCCTTTTCTGTAGAATTCTCATGTCTATCCATCTGAGCTCAAAGCTCTTCGGTGAAGCAACAACCTCTTGAACCTCAAGTGTTTCAAGGTCCTTAGAGTGTTCAATTACAGAGCAGATAGAATCATAAGATTTAGGTAAACTAAACAATAGTTTCTGGACAATTCTCTCTCTAGATAGTTCCTCACCATAACTCTTCATATGATTTACTATATCAAACAACTTAACCAGATATACAGATAAAGATTCACTATCCTTCATGCGGGTATATTCAAATTCCCTACGTAGCCCTTGCAATTTGACATTTCGTACCTGTTTATCTCCTCCTGAATTCCAAAATATCCGGCACCCTTTGAGGTCTCCTCATTCACAATCTGGGAACAAGCTGATCTGAAACGCACTTTGGATCAATCCAAGTGCACGAGCATCCTTCATCAGAACCATCATAGACTTCTCGGTGTCTCATTCCTCTTTCTCCTTCTTCGGATCTAGGTCACTTAACCCATTCTCAACCGGATCCCATAAACCATGAGATTTGAGAATAGTTTTCATTCGATACTGAACTCATAATTTTCTCCATTGAAAATTGGAGTTCGCAGCTCAGAGGTACTCGATCCTGCCATATTAGACATTGGATTTGAGAAATCGCGATCTTCGGATGAGCTCAAGTTCTAGCTCAAACAAAACCAATTTCTCCGATTCAATCACAGATTCACGCCCAGCTCAAGCAATCGAACCTGGCTCGCGATACCATGTTGAAAATTTGGATCTGCCCGTTGGGTCCCACTCTAACAACACCGATATCTGTCCACTTTACCACCCGCCCAATCCGTCGGTGTGGAAGAGATGTATTTTCTGGAGATTTATTTTCAGATTTTGGAAGAGATGTATTTTCTGGAGATTTCAGCTAGAGAGAATGAAGAGAAAAATGATGCAATCAACATTCTATTGAATTCTTGCAAAACTGCAGCTTACATAGTGTGTGACGTAGAGAGAAATGTGATTCTCTTCTAACAATATTACAATCACCCTATTAGGTGCTTACACGTGTCATACCAGATCTAAGCTAGAGAATCCACCTAGACTATGATCTAATGGCTCTCGTTACATCATTTAAAATAGACAGAACAAGAACATAGAAAATTACTTTAACAAATCAGCCCAACACTTGAATCGAATACTCGGCCGAGCGGGCGAATCGGAGCGAATCTGAAGTAAATCAGCGAGCGAGTAAATCAGCGAGCAGATTATATTTCAATGAAGATCCATCGTATCAATATAATGAGACATAATTCTTTCTTTCACGTATGTGTTTCAAACAAATTCCCAAAATCATTACAGTGTCCAGCAATTTGAACGTGATGGTTTTTATATGAGTTCCCATCTTAGTCACAAACAGATACCCAAAACCATTATAGTGTCCAGCAAACAAACCAATTCAATCAAAATGACCAGTAGGTCTTGTTAGAAACTGAATAATCCAAACATCATATAACAAAAGAGGAGAAGCAAAAATGGAACAGTCACGCTTTAGCAAAAATAATCCATAAAAGATTAGCACAGTACCATACTTTCAATCTCACTTTCGGAAGAATTATGCCAAAATTATAATAAATATAAAATTAAAATAAGCGGAAGTCAACAAAGACAAATTCGAATGTCTCAAACTAAATTATAGGAAATAGGAATCTTTTTATTCTAGGTGTTGGCTATCCAAGGCTTTTAAAGTTTTATATTTCACAATTCCTGATATTCGATTCGCATATCATTGGCTTCTTCAAGTTGCATGCATGGCTTCTATTTCGAGCTTCATGGCATTTATTTCTTCTTGTTTTGACCGATTCATAATACTTCAATGGGTTCATAATCCTCGCACTCACTGAGTCATAAGAATGAGAAACCTTGTTATATACAAAATGCACCAGAATTCCTAGGTACAAATTAAATGTTATTGATAAAAACACAAGAAACGTGAAGGAAACTTACGGTGTGAAGCAAAAAACAAGATTGAACCATTCAGAGCCCTTGATATCCACAGAATGAACAAATGAATCTATGATCTTGATAATATGTTTTCCTCCTTTTCCAAGAACAATTTCAAACGTGGTGATACTAAGATATTGAACCTTGGGATGTGAATCGCACCAGCCAGTCTGGACATAGAAAAAGTCATGGTTTCCCAAATGAACCAAATAGTGTGTCATTTCGTTAAACCATGGCAGCAGTGGACGCGCGATATCAAGGCCTTGCACCACAAACAGTTGCCTTAGGGAATATGAAATACCATTAACATCACATTGTTCCCCTATAAAGGAGAATGCTTTAATCTTTGCATCCCCATATAAGGCATATATAGTCTCGTTTACAACCATGGCCCTTCCCTTCGAAAAGAGGAGCACAATGAGCAGAAGTGTCAATTTTCACTCGATTCCAATCCCTTCTACCCACGTGAAAAGCAACGACACTGAAACTCTCGTCCTTCAAGCCAGACAATGAAAACAAAATAACTCCATAACAAACGGCATAACCAGTCATTTCCATAGTGAGGTCATAATCATCATAAAATGGAAAAGAAGTCATTTGTTCCCAAACCTTATGATCAGGATTATATCTCCCAAACGAGTGTCCCGTAATTGGTGAGAAGGGTGACGAACATGCTAAATAATAAACCTTGCCATACGCACACACAATATTTTCTAGTAAGTTAGAGGACGGGATAGGAGGAAGAGATGAACATTTTGACCAACTCCTCGTGTCAACAATAAATCCACTATCTTGTCCAATGCAGTATAATTTGGAATGGTTGAAAATCCGTGCAGCGTTAAGGCAAAAACCCTCGTGGAACTTGGCAACTTGTCTAACTACTGGGGGTTCATGCTTGACTTCTCCTCTGTGTGTGAATTTCACTTCATAGACTGAATTAGTGCATTCTCTGTCCTCACAAGAAGACACGAATAAACATACAGATCTAGCTTCCTCTTGATATACCGTCATTGATGTTTGCTCCCAATCCTCAGGCAAGCTGAGAGAAAAGAGATGTATAGAACAAGTCAAGTTAATCATTTTTCAAAGATCTACCCTGCCTAGAGAGAATATATCTAGTATAATTTTTTTTCTTGGGCCAAAATATCTAGTAGAAACTGGTTATTATATATATATATATATATATATATATATATTTCAAGCAAATTATTCAAAATGCATAGCAGGGAGAGAAACTAAACAAAAAAGAAAAGAAAAACAACAATGAGAATTCAGAACTGACCTTGGGTAAAAATCATCAGCCTCATGGTCAGAATTGCAGTCCTCAAGCACCGCGGAAGGTGGAAGCGGCGTGGTCGTAGTTATGGCTGGATCGGGGCGTAGTAAGCCAAACTTCTGCGTTATTGATTTCGACCAATCCAACAGTTGGCCCACAGTTTTCTCGATCTGCAGTATCTTGCCCAGTAGCTCATCTTGACATGAAAAATCCATTTGACCCGAGGTATGCTCATCAACGGCGGCCACGGAAAATTGAGATATTTCGCCCATGATATGTCCTTTGCTATTGGAATGCTTAAATTGAGGCAAAAGGGAATTTAGGGGTTGAGAATGCCGCGGCAGAAGGGGTTTTGGGTATGCCGAATGCAAAGTAGGTATTTATATAATCACCTAATTAATCTTGTCCTGAAACAGGAAACTAATCCTATACCTACTAGAAATTCTCCAAAAGAGGACATTTATTTTTTTGGTACGTAATAGGACATTTATTAGTACGTAATTTTCTATTTTCTTTTTATTTTTTGGAAGGAACAAACAGCAAACCCAAACCTTTCTATTTATTTTTTTGGAAGGAAGAAACGGGAGACTTACAAGAAACAGGAAAACTATATGAAGCTTTTTGTTTGTTACCCCTTTTTATGATTTTTTGGTTTGTTACTCTTTTTTTTATGAGATTGGGTTTTAGGGCCAATTTAAGTAAGTGGTTTAGTTCAAAACCATATATAATGTACCGTCTTCTCTCCCTCCCTCCCTCCTCTTGGATTTCTTTTTCACTCAGTATCTTTGTTTTTTTTTTTTTTGCTTCTCACTCATCAAAGGTGCCATTGGAGGACTACTCCTTATATCGTACGTTTTTGCTTCATCGTCAACGACAATCTAAGGTTACCTATTATGTTTTCTCGTTTACAACATAGCTTTACCTATTATGCTTTCTCCATATATCGTATGTTTTTGTTATTGCACCTGTTATGAGAATTGAAATCAAATAATCTAATAGTTTTGAATCTTAATTTTCAGGAAATGGAGGTTGATCGTGATTTAATTGACTACGATTACATCGATTACATTAAAAAACAATGGAGCGACAATAATTTAACATACATTGTAATGGGTTCTTGTATTAGCTTTTACAATTTTCGTGTCGATTATGCTAGCAAGAAACAACATTATGATGGTGAGCTGTTCTTGGAGGAAAATAATCAAGGTGGAATGTTCGTTACATTTATGAATATGGATGCTGTTAGAACTAAATTGAGTGTCGGAGAAATTTTTAGGTTGAACGTTAAAGTATCTAATGAAAGGATTCTCCGTCCATGGATGTATACGTTTTGCAAACAGAAGAAATCATTGGGTGATGTATGCAGTGCCAGTGAGGCTGAAAAGAATATGGCGAAGGGATGGTGGGGCTTGTGTTCTGACAAGTTTGATAACACCCTCAATGAATGGTTGGTCAAATTACAAGGCAACGTCGACATTAGTGATTGTGAAAAGTTAAACTCCAAAGTTCGAAATAATTGCTTATCTGATTTCTGGCGGCATACAATACGGTGAGCGTAATAGTATTTTTGTTCTAGTGCTATTATCTTATGGTTTAGTTAACTAATGTATTTCATGATATGACAGGGAATTAATAGAGGCAATTGCTCACATTCATGATTGTCGACTGTTCCATGGTTCGTTGAACGAATATGATAATTATGTTGTTGTTGGAGACCAACTGAAACTATTTAACATCAATGGTTGCTTGGAGGGCCTTGGAGTACAAGATCAACATTCAAGGAAAATCCAAGATTTCCAAGAGTTCAGGGACACTCTGAAGAAGCTGCTGGAACCTAGTACTAAATGGCTTGAGCGTGATGGATTTCTTAATTGTTTTGACGCAGCTACAGTGTTCAGGTGTGAGTTCTTTTGAACGTTATTTTTTTGGTGAAATATTTGTTCTTATTTGTGTGTTTATGAGTGTTTTTTTTTTTTTTTTTTTGTCTTTTTAGCTATAAAAAATATGTTGAGAAATTGAAGAAGCACCCCTTTTTATTGACTCCTCATGAAAGGGTAAAACATGTTACTAGTGTTTTTCATGACAATATATTTCATATAGACAGGAAGATGAACAAGGGTAGTATGTTTCGAGCGTTCTTTGGTTGGGACACAGACAGAGAAAAGTGGGAGAAGTTTTTGTCTGATATATATGAGTCTACACTGAGTAAATCATATAGTTATCGCCCATCGGAGCTTTTAAGGTTTATGCGAAACACCTATGAACATTATAGGAAACATAGTAACAGAACGATCGAGGACGTGGACAATATTCTGAGGACACGCTGGCATGGGTTTTTTGATCTGGTTCATCTGATTTAAGATTGGAGGTGAATGAGGCATGTTGTTCGTGATCATAGCTTTTAAGTACTTTCTTACACAATTACGACTAATTTCAATTTGTACAAGATATATATATATATATATTATCAAATTTGTACAAGATTTTTTTAATGCTTGTGGTTGTTGTTCTTGTTTTTTTTCTTTTCTTTTGGTCTTATAGACTATTACAACAATCATTAATATATATACAAATTTTCTACTATGTTGACGTTCGAACATTATTACCATGTGGATGCCATGTATTTTCTACTAGCCCTCCCTGCTTTCCTCCTCTTTACAATGGCATCCGCACGTTAATAACGTGAGGACATCCGAATGTGAGAATAACTATATTTCACTAAATCCAAACTGTCTATTTTGTAGATATTCCTATGAAATTTTTTGTAGAGTTGATCTTTGAATGAATATCTACAAAATAAACGGGAGGGTCACATACCACTGTGGCTAAATATTGTTTGATTGCTCATTATAAAAGCCCAAATTTTATTATAAAACCCAAATTCGTGCCTAAACTAAAAAGAACCAAAATTGGGGACTCGTTTAAGCCACTTGGATGTATTACATACATTATTCGCTTGCTCATATAAAAGCCCAAATTTTATTATAAAACCCAAATACGTGCTTAAACTAAAAAGAACCAAAACTGGGGACTCGTTTAAGCCACTTGTATGTATTACATACATTATTCTAAATGATTTCAAACAAGTTGATAATGGCCCAAGGAAATTCTGTTGGAAGACCACCTAAAGTAAGCCATTGACGATCGTCATCAGGAGACTCTGTCAGCGCGCGGAATTATCCTCTCTAAGCTCATTCTGCTCATGGGTCATCTGTTCAATTTTCAAAGAACTTGCATGAAAAAATCGTTGATTAAAAAGATGCACTATTACATGTACAAGTATCTTCTCATCAGCTCTAACCTACTGATGCATAAGGAATGATCTGCAGAATTAAGTATGCATATATATTGTTTGAATCTTCTACACAAATTACAGTAGCAAAATATTTTGGGGCACAGAAATTTGTGAAGTGCCTTATACATAGCCAGATTCAGACTTGTGGATTCTCCAAGGAACTTTCCCGTGAATCTTTTTCCTAGGACAAGCCCTGCACAAAAAAACAGCTTTCTAAACATCTATCCAAGAAATCTGACTGATTTTTCATCCTAATAAACAGTCATGTTAAGCCACTAGGATGTGTTGCATCCAATATTCTAAATGACTTCACATAAGTTCATAATGGCCAGACGAAATTCTGTTGGAAGACCCTCTAAAATCTTTTATAAAGCATGAGCAGACAAGGCATGAAAGGGTGGGATGGGTTGTCAGAACTGATGTGGGGCTGCTGCTGCAAGCTGGTGGAAAAGGAGGTTTGTGGGGTGGGACTGCTACTGCAATGGAAGCGGAGGCCATTCGAAAGGCAACGGTGGCATGTATTAGCAGTGGCGTAAACAAAGTGGAGGTGGAATCGGATGCTATGGCAATTATTCAAATGATACGGGGTGAAAGAGGAGCCGATATGGAGGAGGTAGCCATCATTTTTTATATGCAAGTGCTGGCTACCGAATTCCAGCAGGTGGCGTTTCTCCACACTTCACGGCGGTGCAACAAGGTAGCGCATGAAGTTGCGGCCTTTGTGACCAGATATGGTGGTAATAATGCCTGCTTTATTGGGTAGTATATGTTTGTAAGCAAATATTGAGTAAATATTGATTCAAACAAACCAGTATGGATTTAGCTAGACAGCTAAAGCATAAAATAAACATTGTTTCAATCTTCTACATACACGACCGTAGTTGGATTCAGACAACAAATTTATGCATTCTCCTTTTGTAAGTACTCAATCTGACCAAACAAGTTCTTTAACAGTCGAGTAGCTTGACACAATATAGAGGCCTTTCCATTGTTCTGCTGATTTAATTCTGTGCAAGAGTTATCTCAAATTAAGAATGACCCAGTATCATATAAAAAACGATTACACTAAGAGCAAACATCTTGAACTTCTAACAAATAAAAGACTAGTTATACCAAGAGCATCAGCCAGCTCAACAAAAAGATTGTTAAAATGCTCACACTTCTGTTTCTCCCTCTCAGCCTTGTGGTTCTCTTTGAAAAAACATTCCCCTGAATCGTTTTTGCAGAACAACCCCTCCACATCAAACAGCTTTCTAAACATCCAGCCACGAAATCTGAGTGATTTTTCTTCCTAATAAATAGTCATGTTAAGCCACTTGGATGTGTTACATCAATTATTCTAAATGACTTCATGCAAGTCGATAATGGCCAGAGGAAATTATTCTAAAATTTCTTATAAAGCATGAGCAGTATGAAGTTCAAAATAATGCAAGTGGTAAAAAACAGTATTATCACATCAGAGAGAGACTTATCCGAAGTACATCAGCTGTATCAACAGGAAATCAAATTCTTTGCTGATAAGAGAGCCTATATGAACACTTTTGTCAAGATTTCAACCTTATTTGAATCTTCTAATCAGTCAGAAACGCCACCTCTCAACACTATTATTAACCCTGATAATGCAAGTCTATCAATCGTGGGTTTTCTTTCCTTCACATAGATAATAGAAAATTTCTAGCACTCATAACAATGCTTATGTGTGCTCATGTCAAAAGATCTGAACAACTTACCCGCGCACTGAGGCCTCCATCACATTAGCTTTGTCATCCGCCATAACAGGATCCTGTGAACCCATGATCTGATAATCGTCTCTATCAACTAAATAGGGCCTTATACCCAATAATAAGAAGCAACACCAAATTCAGACATTCTTGAATCTTGTCAGATGATCGTCCAAAGAACAGTAGGCAACCATATTTATCGTTATTGGACCTGAATTTTTGCACGTTATATATCAGTATTCAACATAAGTTTGAAGCACATAATTGAATTTTGAAATGAAACTCTAGCTTTCTTTCCAACAAGTAATTGTTCTACCTCATTGCTCAGTAAAGAAAAACCCTTAATCAACTGAACCAAAAAAACGTTACAATTAATAAATTCAAATGATAGCTAAACCCTTCTTGTAGAATGTTTATACCATATTTGACCAAGCAACTAGAAGCAACTCTAAGCACAACAAAGAGTCCAACATTAGAATATTACAAGAAGTGAGGACTCTCCCTAACCTATAAAAGGAGACCACTCTCCACTTAGAAGAGGGTCTTCTCCCTTCTTCCCCTTATCTTTGGGTCCTACCCTTTGTACAAATGTAAATACATATTATTATAATAAAAATATACTTATTTGTGGACGTAGTCCATTCATTAAGGGTGAACCATGTATATCTGTCTTCGGTATATTTAATTACTTTCCCTCTATCATTACCTGCCAAAGGCAATCACTTGCCTCTTGCAGAAGGCGAAAGCCTTCACACACCTATCGAAGGTCCTCATTTTCATCCATCATTCATCACACCTCATCTCTAAGTTGGGCTCAATTTTGGCCGTCCATTTTTTAGCATTAACAGTTTAGTGCAGTATGTGGGAATCGACACAAAAGGTTATGTCGTTCTCCGCTTCTTCAGTGCCCTTTGACACCCTTATAATAAGCATTCGGTACTTGGGCATTTGACACCTAGATCTATAACGACATGCAAAAGATGCGCATTACCGTTAGACACCTGGATGGGAGCAACTTTCCAATTTGAAGCCAAACTGCGTGGGAGCAACTTTCTCCAACTTGGAGCCTAACACATCACATACTGAAGTCTCCACAAGATAAGTGGCATATAGTCTTTCCTAGTATTTAAACAATATACTATATTATTGATAACATGTGTTGAGGCCCAAAATATCACGAGAAGTCCAAAGATATTTAAAGCCCAATATAACATATAATGTTAGTCATACGTTAGCTGTATTTTAGGAATTAATTGATTTAATAAATATAAAAATAATGTACATGCCATGTCAACCCAATAATACATTTTTCTACGCTAAACCACCCGATAAGCTTAAGTGGGCCCAAGCCACATACATGCCTAGGGCTTATTGAGCGGTTTGTGGCGTGGATGATTCAAGGATCGATGAGGCCCATCAAAAGGTTCAAGAAATGGATGCTTTGGGCTGCTTGGGAGCACCAAAACCCAAGCCCATTTCTATTGAGCCTATTGATTGGGAAAGCAGAAAGCGTGTCTTCTTCCAGCACTTACCAACTGCCATCATTTATTACACAACCCCCAACTTCTTATTTTCCACCACCGAAACCATGCCACAAGCCACTCAAGCCAAGCCAAAATCTCAGTTCAAAACAATCATTATCCACTTGGTGAGAAAAACCTGAGTACTCCCTAAGAACTAGCATTCTTTCGAGGTATTTTGGGGCCTAGTTCTTGAACCCAGGCAAAGGAGCAATTTCACTCTCTTTTTATAGCAGCCCAAGTCCACCTAGAGCTGCTGGAACAGACCACCCACAACAGGATACCTGTTCGGTACTTGTGGTTTAATCATTATGCTTTTTTATGGCTCTAGTAGCTACAATTGGCATCTCCAGTCTCCAATTGTCGAACTGTATCTCCAAAATTGTTGGCGACACCTCCCCAATTGATGATAAGCACCTCCCCAATTGACGAATTGTGCCTCTCCAATTGCCAAACGGTACCTCCAAAATTTTGGGCAACACCTGTTGTTAAAAATTGTGTTTTTCCTTTTCTGTAAAACTCTTATTCAAGCCTTTAGATATAAATAATACATAAAGCAAAGCTTTAACAGTAAAATAAAAATAAAGAAACAAATCATAAATAAAATAAATCAAGAGTAAGAAAACAAGCCTGGTATAGTGAAAGCACGTCAAAGACGCTGTACTAAAGCCTTTGTAGCCTCCTTACGTGTAGATAGTGACGGTATACAAGACTTCAAGATACGACCCCAATACACAGGCTCAAGGTTCACTATGAGCACGTTCACAGTCTGATAGGAATCTCCAAGCCACAGAACCGTTGCCCAAAAATATGGAAAGTAAAGAATATATGAAAGTAGGAGAATATTGAAATCAGATTGTGGTGTATTCAAATGTGAAGGGGGAGTGGCCTTTTATAGGCATCCAACACTTGTAACCTCCAAGAACATTAAACCAGAAAAATTAAGGCAATGAATAGAAAATAAAAACTGAAAATTAAACAATTGTAACTCCCATAATAAATAAAAGAAAATAGCCAAAATATTAAAACAAAAAATAAAACGTTAAAAATTAAAAAGCCTTTCAAATAATAACAACACCTGCCCAATTGATGTTCAATACTCCAAATGTCCAACGGTACCTCCTTAGTTGCTAGGCGACACCTCCTCAATTGCTGGGTGGCACCTTCCCAACTTACCATCGACATATCTCCAATTGTCGAATGCTACCTCTCCAATTGCCAAACGACACCTACCTACACCAATGTTATTAGCACTCGTGCAACACCAAATGTCTCACCAGCGGGGGCCTGATGAACGGTACCACTCTAATGGCGAGTGTTGCTGATGGTATCACGCCTTTATGACGTATGGCATTGTCGGCACCACCCCTATGGCACATTGCGATACCATCAGCACCACGACCTCCTATAGTGTGCTGTGATGTCATTCGGCACCACATCCTGCTATCCGATATTTTCACCAGTCTACTAATGGGGGACTGGATATGGTGTACTATACTGATTAGAAGAAGACTAAGGAGTTGCTCGATCAGTGCACTGAAGATTACAAGTCCACAACTAAGAAGCACCTCCTTACTTGAGAACTTGGGGGACTCTTGTTTATACCATATAGGACCAAACAACTCTAAAATTGACCATGAAGTACCTCATTCAGCTCTCCCACCAAGTTCTCCTTCATTGGTACGAAGACTGTTGCAGCATCAAGAAAATATAGTCTGTCATAAGCGAACACAACCACTTCTACAAAATTGACCATAAGGCACAAGCAAAATAGCACAAATAAATTTTTACGGCATATTGTTCGTCAGTAAGCACAAATGAGTCATATTTGTGCTGTTTTTAAGAAAGCCACACTACAATCGTGTATATTCGAATAGGATAGAGATGAGATTGTGCTCTTATACTTATTTTATTTATGCCTTTATTAGAGCAAGCTAATAATTTATGCAGTGCATCAATTTTTGTTTTTTCGAGAAGATCCATCATATCAATATTCTGAGGGTTCTTTCTTTCCCATAGGTTTCAAATTTCACCTAGGTGGTGGCTATATATCCAAACAAATTCCCAAAATCATTATAGTGTCCAGCAATTTGAAACGGGGTGATTTCTATATCAGTTCCCATATTAGTCCCAAACAGTTCCCAAAACCATTATAGTGTCCAGCAAACAAACCAATTCAATCAAAATGAGCAGTAGGTCTTGTTAGAAACTGAATAATCCAAACATCAGATAACATACAGAGGATCCAGTATATTGGTCCGTAGGACTGAAAAAGGGAGAAGCAAAAATACAACTAGGTCACAGCTTTAGCAAAAATAATGCATAAAATATTAGCACAGTACCATAGTTTCCATCTCACTTTCGGAAGAATTATGCCAAAATTATAATAAATAAAAAATAAAAAATAAACAGAAGTCAGCAAAGACAAATTCGAATGTCTCAAACCAAGTTATAGGAATTAGGAATTTTTTTTATTCTAGGTGGTGGCTATCCAAGGCTTTTAAATTTTCATATTTCACAATTCCTGATATCCGATTCGCAAATCATTGGCTTCTTCAAGCTGCATGCATGGCTTCTATTTCAAGCTTCATGGCATTTATTTCTTCTTGTTTTGGTTGATTCATATTCCAATCCCAATGGGTTCATAATCCTTGCACTCACTGTCATAAGAATGAGAAACCATGTTATATACAAAATGCACCAGAATTCCTAGGTACAAATTAAATGTTATTGATAAAAACACAAGAAACGCGAGGGAAACTTACGATGTGAAGCAGAAAACAAGATCGAACCATTCAGAGCCCTTGATATCCACAGAATGAACAATTGAATCTATGGTCTTGATCATATGTTTTCCTTCTTCAAGAACAATTTCAAACGTGGTGATACTAAGATATTGAACCTTGGGATGTGAATCGCACTTGCCAGTCTGGACATAGAAAAAGTCATGGTTTCCCAAATGAACCAAATATTGTGTCCTATCGTTAAGCCGTGGCAGCGGCGGATGCGCGATATCAAGGCCTTGCACTATAAACAGTTGCCTAAGGGAATATGAAATACCATTAACATCAGATTTTTCCCCCATAAAGGAGAATGCTTTAATCTTTGCATCCCCAGATAAGGCATAGATAGTCTCGTCTACAACCACGGCCCTCCTTGAAAGGAGGAGCACAATGAGCAGAAGTGTCAATTTTCACTCGATTCCAATCCCTTCTACGCAGGTGAAAAGCAACGACACCAAAACCCCGTCCCTCAAGCCAGACAATGAAAACAAAATAACTCCATAACAAACGGCATAACCAGTCACTTGCATAGTGTGGTCATAATCATCATAAAATGGAAAAGAAGTCATTTGTTCCCAAACCTTATGATCAGGATTATATCTCCCGAAGGAGTGCTCCGTAACTGGTGAGATGGTTGATGAACATGCAAGATAATAAACCTTGCCATACGCACACACAATAGTTTCTACTGAGTTAGAGGATGGGATAGGAGGAATAGATGAACATTTTGACCAACTCCTCGTGTCAACAATAAATCCACCATCTTGTCCAATGCAGTATAATTCTGAGTGGTTGAAAATCCGTGCGGAGTGAAGGCAAGAACCCTCACGGAACTTGGCAAGTTGTCTAACTACTGGGGGTTCATGAGTGACTTCTCTTCTGTGTTTGAATTTCACTTCATAAACTGTATTAGTGTATTCTTTGTCCTCACAAGAAGACACGAATAAACATACAGATTTAGCTTCCTCTTGATTTATCGTCATTGATGTTTGCTTAGCTTCCTCTTGATTTACTATCATTGGTGTTTGCTTAGCTTCCTCTTGATTTACTATCATTGGTGCTTAGCTTCCTCTTGATTTAACTTCATTGATGTTTGCTCCCAATCCTCGGGCAATCTGAGAGAAAATAGATGTATAGAACAAGTCAAGTTAATCATTTTTCAAAGATCTACCCTGCCTAGAGAGAATATATCTAGTAGGATTTTTTTTCTTGGGTCAAAATATCTAGTAGAAACTGGTTATTATATATTTCAAACAAATTATTCAAAATGCATGCAGCAGGGAGAGAAACTAAACAAAAAAGAAAAGAAAAACAACAATGAGAATTCAGAACTGACTTTGGGTAAAAATCATCAGCCTCATGGTCAGAATTGCAGTCCTCAAACACCGCGGAAGGTGGAAGCCGCGTGGTCGTAGTTATGGCTGGACCGGGGCGTAGTAAGCCAAACTCCTGCGTTATTGATTTCGACCAATCCAACAGTTGTCCCACACTTTTCTCGATCTGCGATATCTTGCGCAGTAGCTCATCTTGGCATGAAAAAGCCATTTGACCCGAGGTATGCTCATCAACGGCGGCCACGGAAAATTGAGATATTTCCCCCATGATATGTCCTTTGCTATTGGAATGCTTAAATTGAGGCAAGAGGGAATTTAGGGTTTGTGAATGCTGCGGCAGAAGGGGTTTTGGGGATGCCGAATGCAAAGTATGTATTTATATAATCACCTTATTACTCTTGCCCTGAAACAGGAAACTAATCCTAAACCTACTAAGAATTCTCCAGAAGAGACAAGAAAGTGTAACTTTGAGTAAGTTATATTTGCGCGACGAAAAAATATTTGTTGCACAAAGCGACTTTGCGAGACGAAAAATATTGGTCGCACAAAACTTTGCGCGACGAAATTTTTTAAAAAAATTCAGCGTCCCTTTTTTTGTACCTGCCCAAATTTTTAGAGTTTTGCGCGATTTAATATTAATGTCGAGCAAATATTTGCGCGACGAAATATTTTGGTTTTTGACTTTTTGTTTTATTATTTCTTTAATATTAATTTAATTATATTAATTATTTTGAATTTTGAATTTTTAAATTTAATTTAATTGTATGATTTTTTTCGTTACTTTAATTTAAATTGATATTAATTTAATTATATTAATTTATTCAAATTTTTACTTTTTAAATTTAATTTAATTACTTTAATTTAAATTGATATATTCAAAATAAAATTACATATGAAAAATAGTGATCAAATTATCCAATAAATATATATATATAATATTCAAAATGTACACATAAATTAACAAAGTACAATAAAAAAAAAGGGATAATCTCCTTGCGCGACGAAATATTTTGGTTTTTGAATTTTTGTTTTATTATTTCTTTAATATTAATTTAATTATATTAATTATTTCAAATTTTTAAATTTTAAATTTAATTTAATTGTATGATTTTTTTCATTACTTTAATTTAAATTGATATTAATTTAATTATATTAATTTATTCAAATTTTTACTTTTTAATTTTAATTTAATTACTTTAATTTAAATTGACATATTCAAAATAAAATTACATATGAAAAATAGTGATCAAATTATCCAATAAATATATATATATATATATATATAATATTCAAAATGTACACATAAATTAACAAAGTACAATAAAAAAAAAGGGATAATCTCCTCTAAAATTGTTATACCACAAATCCAACCCAAACTCCAATCCCTCCCCTTTACTCAACCCCAAACCCCACACAAACTCAAAACTAACTCCAAAAACACATATTAATGAAAAAATTAAAATTTGGAGAGAATCTACCTTTTGGCAAGATTGAGAGTGAGTGAGAATGAGAGAGAGAAATGAGTGTGAGAGAATTAGAGAAGATAGTGATAGAGAGATGAGAGAGTGAGTGAGAGTGAGAGATAGTGAAAAGAGAGATGAGAGAGTGAGTGAGAGTGAGAGATAGTGAAGAGAGAGATGATGAGAGATTAAGTGAGAGGAGTGAGTGTGAGAGAAATGGTGGGATTTGGGGAGAGGGAAAGAGAGAGGAGAGGAAAGAGTAGAGCAAGGCATTGAGAAAATGGTGGAGGAGTTATTTTCATTTTAAAAACCGTATCACTTTGCGCGACGAACGACATTGTTGGTCGCGCAAAGTTTTGCGCGACGAAAAATATTAGAGTATTGGTCGCTCAAAGTTTTGCGCGACGAATATTAGTATATTGGTCGCGCAAAGTCAACAAAAAAAAAATCCCGCGTCCCATTTTTGGTACCGCCCAAATTTTGAAATTTTTACGCGACGAAAAATACATATTGGTTGCAAAGTCTAAAAATATATATAAAAATTCCGCGTCCCATTTTTGGTACCAAATTTTTGCACGAAGAAAAAATATATTGGTCGCGCAAAGTCTATAAAAATTTTTTTTCATCCCGCATCCCATTTTTAGTACCCGACCAAATTTTTAGAGTTTTGCGCGACAAATTGTTGGTCGCGCAAACTTTTGAGAGACGAAAAATTGGTTCGTAGCACGATATTTATAAAAATAATTGTTATGAATAATAAAATTATTTTTTTTACGATTTAAAATATAAATAAGGTTAAAGCTACTTAATAAATGTATATATCAATTTCTTAAGTGTTATACGTACAAAATAAATAAATTTAAAGCTACTTAATAAGTAAATAAATATATATATATATATATATACACACACCATTCAACGATCCGACCGTCAGACTTGTTTGTATATACTTCAACATCGTATACCCCAAAAATCGTAAAAAACAAACATTCGGAGACCTAGTAACGGGACAAAATTTCAACGGTTCTTAATGAAAAATCACGATTTAACGGTTATTTTAACTCCGATTTTGATGATTTTTTACAGCTACACTCCTTGACCCTATATGAATACAATGAACTAATTCGATCGTCAATTTAAAATATTTACACTAGTGGATACCACAAAATCTTATGTTATATTTAACAAAAGTATAAATAAACTCTTAATTGTTAGTGAATATATTATTTTGATGGCATACACATTCAACAAAACTAGTTTCAACGATCCAACCATCAAACTTATTTGTTTATACTTCGAGATCATATACGCCAAAAATCGCAAAAAATAAACATTCAAAGATCAAGTAACGGAACAAAACTTTTCGACGGTTATAAATGAAAAATCTTGATTCAACGGTTATTTTAACTCCGATTTTGATGATTTTTTACCGCTACACTCCTTTACCCTATATGAATACAATAACTGAATTTGATCTTCAATTTAAAATATTTACACTAGTGGATACCACAAAATCTTATGTTATATTTAACAAAAGTATAAATAAACTCTTAATTGTTAGTGAATATATTGTTTTGATGGCATACGCATTCTACAAAACTAGTTTGAACGATCCAACCGTCAAACTTATTTGTTTATACTTCGAGATCATATACGCCAAAAATCACAAAAAATAAACATTCAGAGATCAAGTAACGGGACAAAACTTTTCGACGGTTATAAATGAAAAATCATGATTCAACGGTTATTTTAACTCCGATTTTGATGATTTTTTACCGCTACACTCCTTTACCCTATATGAATACAATGACTGAATTTGATCTTCAATTTAAAATTTTTACACTAGTGGATACCACAAAATCTTATATTATATTTAACAAAAGTATAAATAAACTCTTAATTGTTAGTGAATATATTGTTTTGATGGCATACACATTCTATGAAACTAGTTTGAACGATCCAACCATCAAACTTGTTTGTTTATACTTCGAGATCATATAAGCCAAAAATCGCAAAAAATAAACATTCAGAGGTCAAGTAATGAGACAAAACTTTTCGACGGTTATAAATGAAAAATCACGATTTAACGGTTATTTTAACTCTGATTTTGATGATTTTTTATAGCTACACTCTTTGACCCTATATGAATACAATGAACTAATTCGATCGTCAATTTAAAAAATATATTTTCTAATAAAAACTCAATCCAAACAACAATAATATATTTTTCTAACAAAGATTTTAAAAAATAATTTTTTTATTATTTATTTTTATAAGGACTTTGCGCGACGAAGTTAATTGTTTAAATCGTAAAGTCGCTGCGCCATTAACTGTTTTTCGTCGCGCAAAGTTACTTAGAGCGACGAATTATTTTTCGTCGCGCAAAATTTGGTCGCAAGAAGACTTTGAGCGACGACGTATTGTCGTCGCACAAAGTCACTTTGAGCGACGAATTATTTTTCGTCGCGCAAAATATGGTCGCGCAAGGGTTATTTTGTAGTAGTGATGGATGTATAGGTTTTGCAAACAGAAGAAATCATTGGGTGCCAGTGAGGCTGAAAAGAATATGGTGAAGGGATGGTGGAGCTTGTGTTATGACAAGTTTGATAACACACTTGCTGAATGGTTGATCAAATTACACAACAACCAAATTCGTGACCGTGAAATGTACAACCTCAAAGCTGCAAATAATTGCCTATCTGATTTCTGGCAGAGTACAATACGGTGAGCGTACGTAATAGTATTTTTGTTCGAGTGCGCTATTATCTTATGGTTTAGTTGACTAATGTATTTCATTCATGCTTTGACAGGGAATTAATAGAGGCAATTGTTCACATCCATGATTGTGGGCTCTTCCATGGTTCGTTGAACGTATATGATAATTATGTTGTTGTTGGGGACCAACTGAAACTATTTAACATCGGTGGTCGTTTGGAGAGCCTTAGAGTTCAAGATCAACATTCAAGGAAAATCCAAGATTTCCAAGAGTTCAGGAACACTCTGAAGATATTGATGCGAACTAAAATTACATGGTTTGAGCGTGATGGATTTTTTAAATGTTTTGACGAAAAAATTGACAGGTGAGTTCTTTTCAACTTTATTTTTTTGGTGAAATACATGTTGTTATTTGTGTGTTTATGAGTGTTTTTTTTTTTGTCTTTTCAGCTATGTAAAATATGTTGAGAAATTGAAGAACCACCCCTTCTTATTGAGTCCTCTTGAAAGGCTGAAATATATTACCAGTATTTATTATGATGATAAGTTTGGTGTGGAGACGAAGTTGAATGAGGATACTAATTTCAGCAAATTCCAAGATTGGCCCAAATACAGACATAAGTTCAAGCCGTTATTGCTTAAAGTACTTGAGACTCGTACTGGTAAACCATATGGTGATAGCCTGTCAGAGCTTTTAAGGTTCCTGCGAAACACCTATATACATTATAGGCAATATAGTAAGAAGGGTGAACATATCCTGAACGTGGACACTTTTTTCAGGACACGCTGGGTTGGTTTTTTTGATATGGTTCATCTTATCAACTAGATTGGAAGTGGATGAGGCATCTTGTTCGTGAATCGTGATCATAGCTTATAACATCAATTTGTAGAAGATACTTTAATTCGTCTATTTTTTTTTTCTTTCTTTTTTTGGGGTCTTCTGACATGATATATATATATATATATATATATATGATATGTTGTTAAAAATAAATTAAGCTGTATTGCTTGCAATCAAGATATAATATTTTTTTCCCAATAGTTTGAATAAATGCTCTCCCTAAGGGTTCGAGTCCTAGCATCCGTGTAGTTTGTGTGAGTTTAGTATGTTATCACTCATCTCAATAGGAGATGTCCAAATATATATATATATATATATATATAATATTTTTTTGGGAGCTTTGGTTTATAGTCATTATATAGTTTAATATTGTGATACATAGTAAAGCAAATTACACACAAGGCCACATGTCCAGCGAGCCACCGCCTCCTGCCGCCGTAAGGTTCCTTGCATGTGCTTATCCCTATAATCACTTTAATTGATTATTTTCCTCATAATCACTTAAAATTTAAAGTAATTATATAGAGAAGTTTTGCCTACCCAGAATCATTCCCAAACAAGCCTTTATTCACCCTTTTAAAAAAGAAGAAAATTTTGTGCACTTATTGACTCAAACCTTGAACCTCAAAAGGAGAAAACCTCAAACATAAACCACTACACCAACCTTATTTTTGTAATATTTATTATGTAACATAATATTTATACTAGCCCCTTGGCACATACTCACGTATTTGCTAATTGGTTTCTTTTTTTGTAAATTTTTTTTAATTTTATATTAATTTTAATTTTTTAGAATTAAGAAAAGATAATATGGGTAGTTATGTTCCATAAAAGTAGGACCTATTATCTGATTTTGTTTTTAATTTTAATTTTTTTAAATATGAAAAAAATATGAATTTACCATATTATCCTCATTTAATTAATAACTTTAATTCTTAATGTTTGAATTAACAAAGGGCATTTTTTGGTATTTTGAATGTTTCACAATTCTCTACCTTTTGTTTTATATATAGAGATTAACAATCAAAGATTTTTTGTTTAAAAAAAATTCATTTCAACATTGAGTCGCGCATACATAAAATGCAATCAACTACTACTCTAGAACAAAACAATGTAGATATCAATGAACAAAAAACAAACACAAAAACTTCAATTGTAATAACCCAAACCCAAAATTAATATTTAATTATTAATTTATTTGAGAAAAAGACAAAAATACCCCTAGAATATTTTATTAGTTTAAAAGTTGACTTTTTGACCAGGAAGGAATTTGGGGATTTTAGTTGTACCGTTGCATAGAGCGCGACGATTTAAACGAGTTCGTAGACATTAGTGGACTCAAATCGGAATTGTAACGAAGGAGTTACGATCAAAAGTAGTTCAGTGGCATAACCGTAAATATTTCGAAATTCAGATTTTATAAACCCAGATTTTCTGGTTTTCGGAGGGGACCACCGACTTTGGGAGCTGTTTTCTCACTCCGACCTCCGATTCAGGCAAGACCAGTGCCAGACGAACCACCAAACTTCCCTCTTCCAACTTCAGCCCTTCCCGCCTCTATCTGCCCCATAGTCGCCGGAAACAGCCGCGAAACAGCGGTGTTCGGCAGCTTTTTCAGAACTTTCACCGGCTCGTTCTCCGTCATCCGCCACCATTTCCGGTGATCCAGGTATGGAAACTCATCTATTTCTCGAGCCCTAGCTGCTGGTTGGGTAGGATTTCAAAAATTTCTAGTGTAGATAACTCGATCTTGGATCCAAAGTTTAGCCGAATTTCGGGTTGAGATTCCGCCACTTCCGGCCAGTTTTTGGGGTAGGTCCAAACTAAAGTGGCTCCAAATAGGGTGTTTTACCTAGGATAGGAGTCTTGAGCCGAGATGTTGAGATTTTCCGCGAAGCGTTATCGCTTTAGGCACCACGCGCTGCCGGCGCGTGGGCGGCACGTGAGCAGTAGGGTGGAGACCACAGTCAGTCCTAGAATGATCTCCTAGTCCTCACGAGCGCGTGGGATTTTGCGGATCTTAATTCGGACATCGCTTGAACCCCGAACGGATCTCGCCTACTGTGCGATTTCCGGGTTTAATACGTTTGAACCGTTGGATCGTAGTTAATTCCAAGTATGTTAATCTAGACTTTCCCAGGATCGTATAGTATTTGACAGATCGTAAAACGGAGTCCCGGATACTCCAGAAACGTCAGCCCTAAAGTGAGGTTTACAATAAAACAAACCAGCCATGTGTCCTAACAGAGGAAAGAACTACGTGTGGCTTGATCCTCGTAAAGGCGTAACGATGCAGCCTACAGATTATCAGTGCAGCCACGAATCGAGTCCTCGATTGTGTTATTGTTTTCAGGATATTTTAGTCATTTACGACCCACGTTTACTGTGTCGTTTTAAATGTGTTTCACTGGATTCCAAAGTGGAAATTGGGTCAGGTCGTTTCATCAATCATCTATATATATAAAGCAAAAGGCAGAGAATGGTGAAACATTCAAAATACCAGAAAATGCCCTTAGTTAATCCAAACATTAAGAATCAAAATTATTAATTAAATGAGGATAATATGGTAAATTCACACTTTTTTATATTTAAAAAATTAAATTTAAAAGAAAAATCAGATAATGAATCCTATTTTTATGGAACATAACTACCCATTATCTTTTTTAATTCTAAAATAAATTTAATTTAATTTTTTTTAAACCTCTTGCAGGGGCAAAAGCATGTGCGGAGAGGCTAGTTTACAATTATAAGAAAAAGACAACAAAAACAGAAACTGTAAAAATAAAAATAAACTTCATAACAATTTTTTTTTTTTTTTTGGGTTTTGTGACTTTCAACAAAAATACATGGCTTTCACACTCACTCAATCACAAGAAACTGCATCGCAAGCTTATGATTTTGCCAAATCATATATCGCAATACACACAAACTTGTAAATACGAGATGTGTTAGTGTATATCACATATGATTTTGCATGGCATGTAGTGTAAATACACATATGCGTGTTAGTGGCAAGGTTTGAAATTTTGACTTTTTATTGTAAAATTAGATTGTATTAGTGAAATAATTATTATCTATCACAATAGTAAAATAATTATTGAGCTTAAACCAAAACTCCCTTGAAGAGATAATTTACAAGAACATCCTTCAAGGTTATTGTAGCTTTCTCAAAAATAAGGTTTAGGATTTGGAAATTACAACATATAGTACTAGGGATCAGCAAGATTCGGTTTAGTAATCAATGTAACATCATAGTTTAAATTTGTTTGGTTTAAGTCTCAAACTAATAGCATAAGTGAATCAATGCTCAGACCAAAAAAAAAAGCGAATCAATGCAATCCAGTTGGTTACGGATTTCATTTTAGTTTGGTTATACTATTTTTTATTATTAGAAAATAAACAAATATTCTTGATTTATGTTGATATCAAAGTTAGGAAGGGGGAAGGGGTTTTTCTCTCTTACACACACACACAGGTGTTGTGGGGTTTCAAATGCAACTCAATGCCCTTTTCTACTAGGGCAGGGCCCATTGGCAAACAAATATTCTTGATGAGAACGAAGTGAATTCCGTACATTAAACAATTGTTGAGAAATCTTCATACACATGAAAATAGAGAAATTTCAAGAAAGAAGTGACATGAAACTTGAAATTTTTTTTGGGGGGGGCAGCGGGGTTGGGGGGTTGTGGGTGTGTCAAGATGAATTATAAGTTCGGTATGAAATGGATGAAATGAAGCATAATAGTAAAATGTGATAACCAATAAGAAAACAAAAGTGCCGAAAATACAATAAAATTAATATATGCAATTTTGGTTCGATTATGTAACTTTTAAATAGGCATATGAACTGAATCATTAGTGTAAGATTATACATTTTTAGTATAAAAACCAAACCACACAGCTCAAATTGGTATAGTATAACATAATCTTAAAATAAAACAATTAAGAATTTAAATATCTTCAAATCGAAGACAAAACTTTTAATGTAACAACCCGATCCTAAATTAATATTTAATTATTAATTTATTCAAGTAAAAGATGAATGTGCCCCGAAAATAATTTAATGGTTTAAAAGTTGACTTTTTGACGGGGAAGGAATTTGGGAATTTCAATTGTACTGTTGCATAGAGCACGTCGATGCGAGATCGTAGACACGTAGTGGGTTTGAATCGGAGTTATAACGAAGAAAATACGATCAATATACAGTGACGGGCAAAATGATAATTTGTCAGATTAGATTTTAAAACCACTCTCTCTCCCCGAGGCTCCTCCCGTGAAACCTAGACCTAGCCATTGTGTGGCTGGATAACTCCACTGCCTGACCACCCTGGACGACGACGCTGGTCCCATTCAAACTTGCTCGAGCTTGCCGTCACGACTCACCGATTTCTGGCCGGAAGCCTAAAACCAGTCGGTGATATCGACCGGTTTTCTCGATTGTTCCTCGACGACACCACGGCTATTCCGACAGGCTCCTCCTTCAATCATGTATGTTTTCGAACCCTCTCTGCTAGCCCTAGCTGTCTGCTCAGAGGAATTGAACGATTGTAGCGTTTTAGGAATTGATTTTGAAACCTAGGTTTTGGCCATATTTCAAAGTGAAATTCCGGCCTGTTGCCGTCCAAATTGGACTTCGCCATAGTTGAATAAAATTCTCCACTCGACGAGTAGCATTTATAGCCGGAAGGGTGGCCCTTGATTTTGAAGTCTTCCAGACTCGGTATGGCTTAGGACGCCTACGCGTTGCCAGCGAGTGTGGCGGCGTGTGGGCACTGTAGCGGAGGTGCATTGTGTTCCAACATGATCTCCTAGTTGTCACGAGCGCGTAGATATTCTCGGATATAAAATTGGATATCGTTTGATTGTCAGTCGGATATCACATATTAGGCGATATTCGGGTTTGATAGGTTCATACCGTTGGATCGTTTTGGTTTTTAAATATATTGATCTAGGCACTTCTAGGGTCATATGGGATTCAACATATCGTAAAACGGAGTCCCGAATACTCCAAAAACGTCAACCCTAGGGCTAGGTTTACAGTAATCGTCCGATCGAAACCAAACTCTCGAGACATGTGTTCTAGGCATATTGGAACCCCTAGGAACTCTCGGATTGGAATTTTGAGCTCGTGGACCCCACAGGGTCCCGAGTTAACTTTTGGGACTTTTATCGCTTTTTGAGTCCCGAAGCACTTTTAGACCGTTCCAATGATGAGGAAAGCTTTTGTGGGCAAAGTTGTGATAATTCTGGAAGATAAGTTTCAAACCCACCGTAGGAGTACCCCCTAGTGGCCTTGAAACAATTTGGTTATTTTGATAATGCCCCAAGAGTTTCTGGGACGCCTGGACCGTGCAGTGCGAGGATTGCTGCTCAGGTTGACTTGGTGTCTTTGAGGCTGGGAGGAATGCGGCTGATGCCTGCAAGGATTGCAATCTCCGGGCTGCGAGGAATGTGGCTGATGCCTGCGAGAATTGCGACCTCTGAGGCATGCAAGGATAGAATTGACGAATCAAGAATGGGGGTACGCCTAAGTTGAGAGAATTTTAGTTTTTAGATGTTCTTAAACTATAAGAATGAGAGTTCAGTGTATGACATATTTATATTCAGTATATGATTGATACGAGTATTAGGAAGAACTACGTGTGGCTTGATCCCTCAGTAAGGGTACGTAGGCAGCTTGATGTTACAAGGTGCAGCCACGAGTTGGAGTCTTTGAGATTTCTAATGTACTATTGATACTCTGAAAGTTGAGATGAACTTTATGAACAGAATGATTTATTTGATTGGTCGGGGCCTAAGGCCAGAGTGTTATGATGTTTGATTTCTTGGGTATAATTTATTGCTTGTTGAACAGTTGGGTTATACATGTTTATGCCTGTTTTACAGGTGAAAATTTTTGGGAAATGTTCAATTTATGGGGGAGATTCTACCGACTTTTCGACATAAGTCGCACCTGAATTTCATGGAATTTTGGTTAAAAGGGCATTTTGGTCAAGTATGTCCGGCATTCACAGTGTCGTACACGAAGAGGTTTCGACTCGAATTCCAAAATGGAATTTGGGTCGGATCTTGTCATTTAAAGTCAAGTCAAATAACTTGGGAAAATATAAAAATGAAAGAACAAATCAATTGACTATTCAGATTCGTGGCACTCGATTTTCATTTCATTGAAAAATGTCATGAGTTTAAATCTTCTAAACAACAATTGTTAAATTAAAGAAGTGGTTTGCACACTTCTTTACACATGTCAACGGATATTTTTTTTTTAAACGTAAAACGGGCATATGCACGTTTCTTCCTGTCTTTCTCATCATGTCACACTTTCCCTCAAGCTCTCTAATTACATGCCATCACTATTCACTATAACTCATGATGGGCGATACTAGAATTACGCAAGTACTTAAAAAGAAGTTCCTTCGTTGTTTTCCTTTTACATTTATATATGTCACAAAGTGCCAAACATTCGTCTTCCGTCATATGGACATTTTTCTCCTCTTTCAAAATTGTTAGTTGTTTGTCCGCTAAAAAAGTTACTATCCTGAACAGTGCCTATATAAATCCAAGGATTTGATCATACTTTGCTTGTTTTTCCCTAAGAATATAGAACAAATGTCGGATGGACAGGGAACAATTGTAATCAAAATAAGGCAATATGAATATCGTCTTTTGGGTAATAGCAATGCGATCAAGCATCTTTTTTTTTTTTTTTAAGTAAAAAAAGATAGTATAATCTACTAGAGAGGGGGATTTCTCACACACACACACAAAACTATGATGTCATAGGTATTGGAATATGAGACTCCTGATATTCAATGTCCTTTTTCACTGGGCTACCCGTTGGCCTACACACATATAACGGTTTATTCAACTGTCTAACTCTTTAATATAAATGATAATGATAAATGAGGATTCAAATACAAAACCTTAATTATACATTGCTCTTAATCATTTGAGCTACAAACGCCTTGCATTTAATTTAATTTAATGAATTTATTTATTTATTAACGTTTATAACAAGGAAATCAAAACGCATCAAATGAACAAAAAAGAAGTTGGTATAAAATGACAACAGAAAAAACAGATTAAACGCCCCAAAAAAAAAAGAAGAAGAGGAAAGAGAACCAAAAGAAGACAAAAAATGAGGAGTAAAAAGTGGAATATGACCTTTTATGAAACAGTTGCGTTTGGAGGAAGATAATTCGGCCGCTCAGCAACAAATAGGGGAGAAGCAAAAATAGAACCAGGTCACAGCTTTACCAAAAATAATCCATAAAAGATTAGCACAGCACCACAGTTTCCATCACACTTTCGGAAGAATTAAGCCAAAATTATAATAAACATAAAATTAAAATAAGGAAGTCAACAAAGACAAATTCAAATGTCTCAGGCTAATTTAATTATAGGAAATAGGAAATATTTTATTCTAGTTGGTGGCTATCCAAGGCTTTTAAATTTTCATATTTCACAATTCCTGATATCCGATTCGCAGATCATTGGCTTCTTCAAGCTGCATGCATGGCTTCTATTTCGAGCTTCATGGCATTTATTTCTTCTTGTTTTGGTTGATTCATAATAGTCCAATGGGTTCGGAATCCTCGCGCTCACTGAGTCATAAGAATAAGACATCTTGTTATATTCAAAATGCACCAAAATTCTTAGGTACAAATTAAATGTTATTGAAAAAACACAAGAACGTGAAGGAAACTTACGGTGTGAAGCAAAAAACAAGATCGAACCATTCAGAGCCCTTGATATCCACAGAATGAACAAATGAATCTATGGTCTTGATCATATGTTTTCCTCCTTTTCCACGAACAATTTCAAACGTGGTGATACTAAGATATTGAACCTTGGGATGTGAATCGCACCAGCCAGTTTGGACATAGAAAAAGTCATGGTTTCCCAAATGAACCAAATAGTGTGTCATATCGTTAAGCCATGGCAGCAGCGGACGCGCAATATCAAGGCCTTGCACTACAAACAGTTGCCTTAGGGAATATGAAATGCCATTAACATCACATTGTTCCCCCACAAAGGAGAATGCCTTAATCTGTGCATCCTCATATAAGGCATAGATAGTCTCGTTTACAACCATGGCCCTTCCTTCGAAAAGAGGAGCATAATGAGCAGAAGTGTCAATTTTTACTCGATTCCAATCCCTTCTACCCACTTGAAAAGCAACAACACTGAAACTCTCGTCCCTCAAGCCAGATAGTGAAAACAAAATAACTCCATAACAAACGGCATAACCAGTCATTTGCATAGTGAGGTCATAATCATCATAAAATGGAAAAGAAGTCATTTGTTCCCAAACCTTATGATTAGGATTATATCTCCCGAAGAAGTGTCCCGTAACTGGTGAGAAGGGTGACGAACATGCAAAATAATAAACCTTCCCATACGCACACACAATATTTTCTAGTAAGTTAGAGGATGGGATAGGAGGAATAGATGAACATTTTGACCAACTCCTTGTGTCAACAATAAATCCACCATCTTGTACAATGCAGTATAATTTGGAGTGGTTGAAAATTCGTGCAGCGTCAAGGCAAAAACCCTCGTGGAACTTGGCAACTCGTCTGACTTCTGGGGGTTCATGAGTGACTTCTCCTCTGTGTTTGAATTTCACTTCATAGACTGTATTAGTGCATTCTCTGCCCTCACAAGAAGACACAAATAAACATACAGATCTATCTTCCTCTTGATTTACCGTCATTGATGTTTGCTCCCAATCCTCGGGCAAGCTGAGAGAAAAGAGATGTATAGAACACGTCTAGTTAATCATTTTTCAAAGATCTAACCTGCCTAGAGAGAATATATCTAGTATAATTTTTTTTCTTGGGTCAAAATATCTAGTAGAAACTGGTTATTATATATTTCAAGCAAATTATTCAAAATGCATTCAGGGAGAGAAACTAAACAAAAAAGAAAAACAACAACAATGAGAATTCAGATCTGACCTTGGGTAAAAATCATCAGCCTCATGGTCAGAATTGCAGTCCTCGAACACCGCGGAAGGTGGAAGCGGTGTGGTCGTAGTTATGGCTGGACCGGGGCGTGGTAAGCCAAACTCCTGCGTTATTAATTGGGAGTTTCACTAAAACACCCAAAATGGGGGTTGAAATTATAAAAAAACCCAAGCACTATTTAAACATATAAACACACCCAAAACCCATCATTACACACACTCAAAACCCATTTATAAACACACCCAAAAAGTTGACTTTGGGGTTGATTTTGGATGTGTTTCTATGTTTAAATAGTGCTTGGGTTTTTTTATAAATACATGTTTAAGATTGAGTTTATTTATAAATTTGTATTATTAATTTCGACCAATCCAACAGTTGGCCCACAGTTTTCTCGATCTGCGATATCTTGCCCAGTAGCTCATCTTGGCATGAAAAAGCCATTTGACCCGAGGTATGCTCATCAACGGCGGCCACGGAAAATTGAGATATTTCCCCCATGATGCAAACTATGTATTTATATAATCACCTAATTTATCTTGTTCTGAAACAGGAAACTAATCCTATACCTACTAGGAATTCTCCAAAAGAGGCAAGGAAATTAATCTTTCCTGAACTGAAATAGGACATTTATTAGTACGTAATTTTCTATTTTTTTTTTTAATTTTTTGGAAGGAAGAAACGGGAGACTTACAAGAAACAGGAAAACTAAATGAAGCTTTTTGTTTGTTACCCCTTTTTATGATTTTTCGGTTTGTTGAGTTAACGGATGTAATTGCCTATAAAATAAAAAGTTCACGAACCTAATTGCAACTGCGGGCAAGTTCAAAGACGTTTACAATAGATAACCCAAGAAAATAAAAGGCCAAATCCCAAAATAATAATAATGAAATAACCGATAAGAGCTGGCATACAAAGGCTTTGAATGCTCGCTGGCTTTCGTTTTCTATTTGCAACTAAGAAGTACCTCCTTACTTGGGAGACTCTTGTTTATACCATATTTGACCAAGCAACTAGAAGCAATTCTAAAATTAACCATAAAGTACCTCCTTCAACTCTACCACCAGTTTCTCCTTCATTGGTACGAAGACTCTTGCAGCATAAGAAAATATAGTTTGTCATATGCAAACACAACCACTTCTACAAAATTGACCATAAGGCATTAGCAAAATAGCACAAATAAATTGTTATGGCCTATTTGTTCATCATATTTGTGCTGTCATTGGATAGGATATAGATGATATTGTGCTCTTATACTTATTTTATTATGCATCAATTTTTGTTTTTCCGAGAAGATCCATCATATCAATATTCTAAGGCATAATTCTTTCTTTCACGTAGGTTACAAACAAATTCCCAAAATCATTATAGTGTCCAGCAATTTCAAACGTGATGGTTTCTATATCAGTTCCCATCTTAGTCCCAAACAGATTCCCAAAACCATTATAGTGTCCAGCAAACAAACCAATTCAATCAAAATGACCAGCAGGTCTTGTTAGAAACTGAATAATCCAAACATCAGATAACAAATAGAGGAGAAGCAAAAATAGAACCAGGTCACAGCTTTACCAAAAATAATCCATAAAAGATTAGCACAGCACCACAGTTTCCATCTCACTTTCGGAAGAATTAAGCCAAAATTATAATAAACATAAAATTAAAATAAGGAAGTCTACAAAGACAAATTCAAATGTCTCAAACTAAGTTAATTATAGGAAATAGGAATTATTCTAGTTGGTGGCCATCCACGGCTTTTAAATTTCCATATTTCACAATTCCTTATATTCGATTCGCAGATCATTGGCTTCTTCAAGCTGCATGCATGGCTTCTCTTTCGAGCTTCATGGCATTTATTTCTTCTTATTTTGGTTGATTCATAATAGTCCAATGGGTTCGTAATCCTCGCGCTCACTGAGTCATAAGAATAAGACATCTTGTTATATACAAAATGCACCAAAATTTCTATGTACAAATTAAATGTTATTGAAAAAACACAAGAACGTGAAGGAAACTTACGGTGTGAAGCAAAAAACAAGATCGAACCATTCAGAGCCCTTGATATCCACAGAATGAACAAATGAATCTATGGTCTTGATAATATGTTTTCCTCCTTTTCCAAGACCAATTTCAAACGTGGTGATACTAATATATTGAATCCTGGGATGTGAATCGCACCAACCAGTCTGTACATAGAAAAAGTCATGGTTTCCCAAATGAACCAAACATTGTGTCCTATCGTGAAGGCATGGCAGCAGCGGACGTGCAATATCAAGGCCTTGCACTGTAAATAGTTGCCTTAGGGAATATGAAATACCATTAACATCACATTGTTCCCTCATAAAGGAGAATGCTTTAATCACTGTATCCCCATATAAGGCATAGATAGTCTCATCTACAACTACGGCCCTCCCTTCGAAAAGAGGAGCACTATGAGTAGAAGTGTCAATTTTCACTCGATTCCAGTCCCTTCTATCCACGTGAAAAGCAACGATACTGAAACTCTCGTCCCTCGAGCCAGACAATGAAAACAAAATAACTCCATAACAAACAGCATAACCAATCATTTGCATAGTGGGGTCATAATCATCATAAAATGGAAAAGAAGGCATTTGTTCCCAGACCTTATGATCAGGATTATATCTCCCAAAGGAGTGCCCTGTAACTGGTGAGAAGGTTGACGGACATGCAAGATAATAAACCTTGCCATACGCACACACAATAGTTTCTATTGAGTTAGAGGATGGGATAGGAGGAATAGATGAACATTTTGACCAACTCCTCGTGTCAACAATAAATCCACCATCTTGTCCAATGCAGTATAATTTGGAGTGGTTGAAAATCCGTGCAGCCTCAAGGCAAGAACCCTCGTGGAACTTGGCAACTTGTCTAACTACTGGGTTTTCATGAGCGACTTCTGCTTTGTGTTTGAATTTCACTTCATAGACTGTATTAGTGCATTCTCTGTCCTCACAAGAAGACACAAATAAACATACAGATCTAGCTTCCTCTTGATTTTTCGTCATTGATGTTCGCTCCCAATCCTCGGGCAAGCTGAGAGAAAAGAGATGTATAGAACACGTCTAGTTAATCATTTTTCAAAGATCTACCCTGCCTAGAGAGAATATATCTAGTATAATTTTTTTTCTTGGGTCAAAATATCTAGTAGAAACTGGTTATTATATATTTCAAGCAAATTATTCAAAATGCATGCAGGGAGAGAAACTAAACAAAAAAGAAAAACAACACAATGAGAATTCAGAACTGACCTTGGGTCAAAATCATCAGCCTCATGGTCAGAATTGCAGTCCTCAAACATTGCGGAAGGTGGAAGCGAGTCGTCGTTATGGCTGGACCGGGGGGTAGTAACCGAATCTCCTGCGTTATTGATTTTGACCAATCCAACAGTTGGCTCAGAGTTTTCTGTATCTGCGAAAGCTTGCACAGTATTTCATCAGCGGCTGCCACGGAAAATTGAGATATATCCCCCATGCTATTGGAATGCTTAAATGAATTTTAGGGTTTGGGGAGGCAGAAGGGGTTTTGGGTATGATACCAGAGTTTCCAACTCGCAGAAAATGCAACGTATGTAATTATATAATCACCTAATTAATCTTGCCTGAAATAGGAAAGTAATCATTGGCCTTCTTCTTCTTCTCAGTTTTCTTAGGATACTGCTCTTTTTTTACCAGTTGTTATAGGTTGGTCAATTTGTTGCTCATTAAGTCCGTGTGTTGTTTTTTTGTTAGAGTTGTGTATCATAGTTTTTTTGTTAGGAAAGTAATCTTGGTAATATTTTTCTTTTTATTGCACCTGTTATGAGCATTAAAATCAAATAATCTAATAGTTTTGAATCTTAAATTTTCAGGAGATGGAGGTTGATCGTGATTTAATTGACTACGATTACATCGATTATATTAAAAACCAATGGAGCGACAATAATTTAAAATACATTGTAATGGGTTCTCGTATTAGCTTTTACAATTTTCGTGTTGATTATGCTAGCGGGAAACAACTTTATGATGGTCAGCTGTTCTTGGAGGAAAATAAACACGGTGGAATACCTATGACATTTATGAATATGGATGCTGCTAGAACTAAATTAAGTGTCCAAAAAAAATTTAGGTTGAACATTAGGGTATGTAATAAAAGAATTCTCCCAATGTATACGTTTCGCAAACAAAAGGAATCATTGGGTGCCAGTGAGGCTGACAATAATATGGTGGAGGAGAAGTTGAATGAGAGTACTAATTTCCAAGAGTTCAGGGACACTCTGAAGATATTGATGCGAACTAAAATTACATGGCTTGAGCAAATTAATTTCCAAGAGTTCAGACATAAGTTGGAGCCGTTTTTGCTTAAAATACTTTATTCTCGTAAGGGTAAACCATATGGTGATAGCCCGTCAAAGCTTTTAAGGTTCCTGCGAAACACCTATGTACATTATAGGCAATATAGTGAGAAGATGGAAGATATCCAGAAGGTGGACGCTATTTTCAGAACACACTGGGTTGGTTTTTTTTGATATATGATTCATCTTATCAACTAGATTGGAAGTGGATGAGGCATGTTGTACATGAATCTTGATCATAGCTTAGAACATCAATTTGTAGAGATACTTTAATGCGTCTAATTGTTTTTTTTTCTTTTCTTTTCTGTTTTTAGGGTCTTTTGACATGATATTATATGTATATATATATATATATATATAATATAAGGCTAAATTATTGAAATGCCCCCTGTAATTCAATTTCAGTCTCAGTTTCCCCTTGAAACTCTAGGCCCTATTTGGTGCATGGAAAATGAGACTTGGGGATGAGAAATCAATTGTTTTCCCATGTTTGCTAAGTCCAGGCATGGGAAATCATTCCCTGCCCATGGGAAAGTAGGGGGAAAGTGTAATTATCCTCCCAACTTGAGTTTTGTTTTCCCTCCTCATGGGAAAGTTTGGAAAAATGATCAAATATTAAACAAACATATTTCATGACCATGTTGTCCTCATTAACTATTTAGAATTATAATATATCATTAAATCCATTCTTCTTCTTCTTTTTTTATTTAGTATGGGTATAATTGAAAATTTATACAAACTTTGTTTTCCATTCCTACTCAAAACAAACATGGGAAATGAAATAAAGTGATATTTCCTGGTTACTTTCCCAGCATTACCAAACGTGGGAAAGGAATCTTCCATTTCCCATCATTTGGGAAATTATTTCCCCTCAAATTCGTTCTGTGAACCAAACGGGGCTAAGTGTCTCACTTTCCTTTATGAAATCCTATATAGTGTCTCACTTTGCCTGGATTCCATCTAGCCCTAATAGAAGTCGTCAAAACTTGCACACGTGACGCCCATCTGCCATTTTTTTGGGTTCTTCTGTCCCTATAGACGTTTGTTGAGGCTCAAAAAAATCCAAGGCTGGACAAAAAGACCCCTACAACGTTGAAGTTGCAAAAAGGTAGGACCCACAATAGATGTACAACATCGACCATATCTTCAATTAGGGTAAAATCTTCGCACAAGTTTGGATATTTTAGGCGATTTCAAAATTTGAGTAAAGCAATAGAATCTTCAACAGTGAAGGTGTAAACTGAATTTGACAATGACAGAAGCAGGAGGATCACTTTCACAGGTAAGTGGACCTTCAGATTCTTTATTTATTTATGGCATATTGTATTTGGCTTTAAACTTTAAGGAATATTAAAAAGGGTGTTGTCTAAGTAGTGATGAGTACATTGCTTTATTAAGTTAGGCATAGATGATGCTTTTAATTGACTTTATGGCTTTTTACTGCTGCAAATGATTGGTTGACATAGTAAATTCAGGTTTTATGCTATATTTTGTGTTGTAGATGTGGAATTAGATTGGACAAGTGAGGAAGAAGAACAAACTAGGAGTGAGAGTGATGAGGATTTGGACGAAGACCCAGATTTTGTAGACATTGCCTATGCACAAAGTGAGGAGGATGTGAGATTGTTGAGGGATAATGATAATCAGCTTCAGGGATATGTAGACCATGATGCAAATGACAGAGACCCTAATGCAGGTGAAGAGGATGATGAGTCAAATAATAACCCTAGCTCACCTAGCATGTGTACACCAGAGCACTCTTCTTTAGAGTATGAGGTTGTGATTAGAAACTGCTTGAGAAAGAGGAAGCTCCCTAACTTTAAAGACTTCATCCCATCCATTGATATGAAAAATCCTCAATTTGAGCTCAGTTTAAGATTTTATAGTCGTGAAATCTTTAGGGTAGTTGTGAGGAGGCATTCTGTCCTAATTGGTAGAGAGCTTAAGTTTAAGGTGAATCTGTCCACGAGGTCTGAACTCGGCAGAGCTTCCCACAATGGCAATGCTTTCGTTGTTGACCCTCCATCACAACTTCAATTCAATTGTTAAAGGAGATCTTTAGGGTTCACAATTGTTTGCAATATGGGACCAATTTTTGCAGAGTTAATTAATACCCATAAATTTTTATATGGACAAATGAACCAAGAAAAATGGCACATGGGAGCCACGTGTGCAAGTTTGACGACTTCTGTTAGGGCTGGATGGAATCTAGGCAAAGTGAAACACTATATGGAGTTTCATAGGAGAAAGTGAGACATTTAGAGTTTCATAGGGGAAATTAAGACTGAAATTGAGTTATAGAAAGTATTTCAATAATTTAGCCTAAAAATAAAGCAGTATTGCTTGCAATCAAGATATAATATTTTTTTCAAGTGGTTTAGAACAATGCTCTCTCCAAGAAAGGTTTTGCGTCCTAGCATAATACTTTTTTCAATGACAAAAAATTAGGGTGTAATTTTACAATAATGTTAAAAAATATCAAAATTACACACAATGTCACTCTCTTTATATTTATACAAATTTATTTGAAATGAATCAACTTATGCCACATGTCCATCGATCCACCTCCAACCAGCCACATGTCAACAAATATATAAACATAAAGTGGGTATATGCACATTTCTTTCTCATCATATGACGCTTTACTTGAAGTGCCATCACCATAACTCATGATGGGCAATATCATGATTACGCTAGTACTTAAAAAGAAGGTCCTTTGTTGTTTTTATTTAACATTTATATATGTCACAAAGTGCCAAACCTTCCGTCATATGGACATTTTCCTCCTCTTTCAAAATTGTTAGTTGGTGTCCACTAAAAAAGGTTACTATCCTGAACAGTGTCTATAAATCCAAGGATTTGATCAACATATGTTTGTACTTTGCTTGTTTTTGCTTAAGACTATAGAACAAGTGTCGGATGGACGGGGAACAATTGTAATCAATAAGACAATATGAATATCGTCTTTTGGATAATATCAATGCATAAAGCATCTTTTTTAGCTTTATCATTTGAAATGATTCATTTCTACACATATAAGAGTGTTTTTTTTCAGTTAAAAAAGACACTATAATCTACAAGGAATGGTGATTTCTTATACACACACAACTATAATGTTATGAGGATTCAACTGAGACTCGATTTAAATCAATGCCCTTTTTAACTACCCGTTGACCTACACATAAATAAGGATTTATTTAATCGTCTAACCAAGAGATATAATTTTATTTATTTATTTATATATGTTTAATATAAGCGATAATGATAAACGCTGATTCGAATACAAAATCTTAATTATATATTACTCTTAATCACTTGAGCTACAACGCCTTGCATTTAATTTAATTTAATTTATTTATTTATTTATTAACGTTTATGACAAGGAATCGAAACGCATCAAATGAACAAAATAAGAAGACGGTATAAAATGACAAAAGAAAAAACAGATTAAATGACCAAAAAAGGGAAGAAGAAGAAAGAGAACCAAAAGAAGACAAAAAATGTGAAGGGGTAAAAAGTGGAATATGACCTTTTGTGAAACAGTTGCGTTTGCAGGAAGATAATTCGAGCGCTCAGCAACGGCCCCAAACGGCCAAGACGTGTAATTAAACAAGAAAAAGAAAAGAAAAGCCCAAATCCCAAAATAATTTAAAAAAAAAAAAGCCGATAACGATAAATTGAAAGCAGAGAGAGGGTCGCTGTGCGCTGGCCTACAAAGGCTTTGAATGCTCGCTGGCTTTCGTTTTCAGTCTGCAAATCTTGTGGAGGCAAAAGCCACAAACCACAACGCTAGCTAGCCAGAGTGATGAGCCCGAGAGAGCCACATTTAAAGCCACAAACAAACACACCCACCTACATACTATGAGTGGGAGAGAATAGGAAAAAGGGAAAAATATAATTCGAATTTAATCGTTTAAATAAAGATCGCACAAGCTTCGGTTTCTTCGTTTCGTCTTTGCAACTCTTCGTCTTTTCTTCGTTTCTTTTTCTCTCCGATCCCTAATTCGCCCACCTTCTCCGTCTCCAATTTCTCTGGTAATGCTATTTCCTTTGTCGCGCGCGCTTTGATCGTTTCGAATTTTGTTGGATCATTTTTTGTTGAATTTTCCTTTTTGATTGGGTTTTAGGGAGATTGTGTTTGGAATCCAGGAAAATGGGGTTGATTTCGGGGATTCTGATGGGGATGGTCTTCGGGATTGCATTGATGGCCGGGTGGCTTCACATGATGAGGTACCGAAGCACCAAGCGAGTCGCTAAGGTATGGTTATCGTTTTTGCTTAATTTTTTTTTAACGGTTATTTTGTTTTCGTTGGCGATTTGATTGCATTCATTCTTTGTTCTTGTTGTTGCTTACGTTGGAGAATTGAATTGTTGTGTGAAAACTGGGAGAGTAATTTTCTTGTAACTCTGGTGGAAATGGCTGAAGTAGAGTTAATTTTTGGGTGGTATGGTGCTCTGGAGATTTGCATTGTCCACTTTTGCTCTGAAATTGTTGGGATATGGAAGTCAGATGCATAGGAAAAAGAACAACAATCTTTGACGAAATTTCTTTGAGATTGGTATATGATTTTGCTAATTAGTGGAATAAAAATGGTTGGACAACTGACTAGTGAGTTGCAAAAGTTAAACAAGTATTAGACGGTGAAGTTCGTATTTGACTGAGAAACTGATTAAGATTGAACTGCTTTTCTGAGACTTCAACACTTTGCTTATCATTGTCTAAAGAACGACCACCACACAAAGTCGGGTGGGCATGTTCACTAGTTTTCCCTGCAAGTGGATAAGTTGAACACATATGGTTGCTTGGAAGTGGAATTATTTCTTGGGAAGAATAGCAAGTTGTCAGAGTACCAGTAGACAGATTTTATATTTTATATTTTATAAAGGAGTACCAGTAGGCAACTTAGCGTGGGGATTGAAGGAAAAACAAATCATATATTTGGTAATGGAGTTTGATTTGTGGGTAACTAATTGTGTGTCTAGTGAAAAATACTCAGTTGGACTGTCATCCTTGAGAGACGTAAGTTTTGTGGGGACTTCATACTGAACCTTTAACCTTTGGCATCATCTTTCTTTCCTAGTCTTAAAGGGGTAGGGGTGGAGTTGGGATGGTTCAATTTTAGAATGTTATGAAGAAATTGAAATAGATCCTTCTATGCACGCATTCCTCGTAAGCCACTAATAAGCTTTGCACTTTTAACCTTCAATATGAAGATGCATTTGGAGACCAATAATTTATTTTTCTTATGTTTATGCGTGCGTGTTGTGTACATAAAACTAATTGCTTGTTTAGTCCGATGCATAAGCTGATGAATAGGTTGCTCATTTTTCAGTGATAAACCTGATATATAATCTTTTTATACTGCTATTTTCATGAAATGGGCCATTAGTAGTTGGAACTAGAGTCATCTTATTATGCTTACCTGGTCACACGGTCATATTTCTCTTCTTTTTATTCTCACATTCATCATACATCTGGATTGAGTTCTTAATTTTTTCAGAATTATTATATTCATATTTGGTTATGGCAATTTTGGCACTGTACCCCACATGGATTCACTTACTAAAGTTCTTCGTTTCTTTTTTCTTTTCTGCATTGGCAATAGTAGTATAGGTCTTGTAGTTGTAATCCTTGAAACGTTTTATAAGAAACTTTGGACTATTTGGATGTGTTTCAGTCTTTTTTATGAAATATTTTACCTTGTCTTAATATTTACTCTCTTTTTTTTCCATTCGCAGGCAGTTGACATAAAACTCCTTGGATCACTAAACAGAGATGATTTGAAGAAAATATGCGGGGACAATTTTCCTGAATGGATATCTTTCCCCGTCTTTGAACAGGTTTTCTTTTTGTAATTTATATTAAGTTACTATTCTTACTAATTATTCAGTTTTCCAATAGTACCGCGTCAGTTATCATTTATAATTGTATTACTTTGGTTCACTCTTTCAGGTGAAATGGTTGAATAAGCAACTGACCAAATTGTGGCCATATGTTGCAGATGTAAGATTTTATTTGCATATACACGTGCATAAGATTAATGGTAATGCATTTGCACGATTTTTTAAAACACTTGCGGCTGTTGCATGTATTTATTCAGGCTGCAGAAATGGTGATAAAAGATTCTGTTGAGCCACTATTGGAAGCATACCGACCTCCCGGAATTACTTCATTGAAGTTCAGCAAACTATCTCTTGGTACTGTGGCACCCAAAATTGAAGGTACGTAGTTATATGGTGATTACGCATAATATGGAAATTCGTTTATTTTCCAATCTTTCTAAATGAGCATTATGAATATCTTCCAAGTCTTGTGTGATTAACTTGTACAGGTATTCGTGTTCAAAGCCTCAAGAAAGGTCAAATTACAATGGACATTGATTTTCGTTGGGGTGGTGATCCAAACATCGTATTAGGTGTTGAAGCTGCACTTGTTGCCTCAATTCCCATTCAGGTCTGATTTATCAACAATTTGGATGACATACTTCTGAAGAAACTTTTCTTTGGTTTTGGACTTTTTTTTTTTTCAACAATAAATCTTTGTTTTCCCCCTTTTTTGCAATATCAAATCTTGGCATAAGTTTTAGTCTTATGAGTTTTGTGTTATATCTGCTACAGCTTAAGGATCTTCAAGTTTTTACTGTTGTTCGTGTAATTTTCCAACTTGCTGAAGAGATCCCTTGTGTATCTGCAGTTGTTGTTGCTCTACTTGCAGAGGTAAATTAATGATTAGTTTGTGAAGTCCATACATTTGTCGAAGTGGTTAAAAGCGAACCTCATTGATGTTAGCTTGATATAAAGTGTTGGCCCATTCCATAAAAACTTAACTTTTGGGGTCTTGTTGCTGGACAAAGACTTCTTTATTTCTTTCTCTTCCATGATTGATTTTTTTTTCCCTCTTCATTTTTCTATGTATGGCTTGTGTACAGTAGCACCAAGTTGGTGCTTTTCTAGTAAAGTCTTTATGCATAAAAAGTGATTGATTTCTTTTTTCCTCTTCATCTAGAGATATTTGTTGAAAGTATCAGACGTTGGATGGAGAGTTTCTCTATAAAGTTAAATTTTGGTTTTTCTTTGGTTTATTTTCTGATGCCTTGTTCACTGAAATGTGATTTTCTTGGAGTTTAGTCATTCCGCCTCAAAGCACATGTGTGGATGCAACATTGTTAATAGATGTCATGCTATATGGAAATTTTATATTGAAACCTTTTCATTAATTTGGTTAACAACTTTTTTAAGACTCAGAAAAAGCTTTTTCACATTGACCCTTTAGTTGTAAAGCAAATCAGTTCGCACAAGTTTTGGTTAAGAGACCATTCTGATCAAATTTTATTTTATTTTATTTTCTGTTCATTTGAACTCGTCTTATACTATCTGAGCCATCCATCCAAGCGTAATTTGTAATTACCAATTTGGTTCATCTGTGTTGTCTTAAGTCCATTCATCATCTTATAATATGGTTGATTACAAATATTGAACAGTGATACAAGTTTATGAAGGATCGTTATGTTGGTGAATGTATGCCCCCTATCTAAAACAATGCATTTATGAGAGACAGCAAGCTAGTGTTATCTCAGTATCTTTCTTTTTTCAATACCTACACTCCCGTGTTAGATAAAATGAAAAGGCAGTTAAGAAGAATGTGGAGTGAGGTGGGCTCGTAGTTCATACTCTAGCATCTTTTTTTTTTTCTGCTGATCCTAGTTTAGCCTCAAGTTATCATATCTTGGAGAGAGACTGGAATGTTTTATAATTATGTAGTGAACATATTTACACGTTTCCAATTCGTTTGTAAATTGACTAATTCTTGTTACATCCAATCAGCCGAAGCCTAGAATTGATTATACTCTGAAGGCTGTTGGCGGAAGCTTGACAGCCCTCCCTGGAATTTCAGATATGATTGATGTAAGTTTCATGATTTTTATTAAAAGTTATTATCTTTTGGAGTTGTTTGTACATTTCTAGATTCATTATGCTGTTCACAACACATTTGCTAGGATACTGTGGAATCAATTGTCACAGACATGCTCCAGTGGCCGCATAGAATTGTTGTTCCAATTGGTGGTGTGGCTGTTGACACAAGGTAATTTTGAAATTGTTTTTGTTGTTGTGCTCTTCTTCTTAGTATAATCGTTGGTGTAACCTGATATTGTCGTATCTCAGAAAATTCATAAAATCTAGTTTTACACTGATGGGGGGATTTTCCCCTTTCACCTATTGACTGCAAGATAGAATGCATGAGATTGTTCAGTAGCTCTTTTAGTTATACAAGAGTGTTAGGAATTACCACTGCTCTGAAAACCGGACTTGGCTGGTTGAGTAAACTGGGTTAAACTAGAAATTGGCTGGGTTGCCAAGAACCAATCAATTTATTTGTGAGTCGATTGACCTAATCAAGAACTTGACCAATTCAATTAGAGTTTACCTTTACATTAAAAAACTTTTGTTTATGGTCACATAGGTCTTAACCCAGGCTTTATTTGTTCTCTAATTTTAATGCACATTTCTCTCTCTCTCTCTCTCTCTCTCTCTCTACTATAATGGAAACAGTGAAAAAAAAGTAATAATTTGTTTTTGAGAAACCTAAATATTTAATATTTGGAGACAAAGTCCAATTAACATTGCAGAAACAAATTTTTTTAATCCAAAATTGCTTACTTGGCAATAAAAGTATGATATTTCAAAATCTTCTTTTATTTTACAAGTATTTATAAAACACAATAAATGTTTATAATTATATTTGATCGTCTACTTTAATACTAAAAAGATAATAAACATATAGATATACATATTTGTATGCTTACGGCATCATCACAGTTCAACCATTGTTGAACCTCTGACCCTTAAGCTTTCCTCTCTGGTTGATTGCCAATCTGGTTTTAGAATATCTTGGTAATCACTTTTATTTTTTACTTTAAGGGTTTGTATCTATAACACTTCTTTTTCGGGGCTATGCAGCGAATTGGAGCTTAAACCTCAAGGAAAGCTCACCTTGACAGTAGTGAGAGCAAATGACTTAAAGAACATGGAAATGATTGGAAAATCCGACCCTTACGTTGTTGTCTACATTCGTCCATTATTCAAGGTTAAGACTAAGGTCATTGATAACAATCTGAATCCTGTTTGGGATCAAACGTTCGAGTTGATTGCAGAAGACAAGGAGACTCAATCACTTATTCTTGAGGTTATACCACTATCACTCATCCTTTCTTTATCGCTCGTGCCTTGATTTTTTTGCTTCTTTACTGTTTCTGAACATGGTAATTGGCTTGTATAGATCTTCTTGGATCTAGCATGTTTATAATGAATTTAAAATGTTATCGGAGTGGTGGTATTTTATGCAGCTAGACTTGTGTTGAAGAGTGCAATACTAGGTTGTATGAAATTTGTCCCAATTTCACTGTATAAATCATGAAAGTGTGCTTTAGCAAACCAAAAAATATATATATAAAAAAATTGTGAAAGTGTATTTAAGAAAACCAACATGTGTTGGCTCTCGTAACTGGAGGTATACTTTGTGTATATATACTTATCTATTTTCATATGCATGGAATTGAATATCCTTGCTGATTTTAATAGTGTACATGCTTAATAGATCCACATATGAAATTCTTGAGTACATGCGTACTTGAAAGCATAGAAGTTCTGAATCATTAATCCCGACAATGGACTGCAGGCCAATTTTTGAAACCAAGATCCCTAATCAGAACTTTTCATTTTATTTAGGACTGTGGTATTGTGGATATGTTATGAGTAAACTCGAATAAATCTTTTCTTAGCATGGAAATGAAAACACAGACTAATGTTTATCAGATTTTCTAACAGGTTTTTGATAAGGACATCGGGCAAGACAAGCGATTGGGAGTGACAAAATTACCTTTGATTGACCTGGAAGCAGAAACTGTGAAAGAGCTTGAACTGAGATTGCAGCCATCACTTAACATGCTAAAAATAAAAGAAAAGAAGGATAGAGGAACTATTACAATCAAGGTAAGGGTTCAAAACATGAACCCTTCAGATGTGCTTCAAATACATTAAACCTAACTTGCCTTTCATTTGTTGTTCTTTTTTCTAATAATGCCGTTAGAGGAGGTTTCAGTTATTACTCCTTTTTCCTCTAAAGATGTTTTGAAGTATTTTGGGTTATATTTTCAGGTATTTTACCATGAATTTAACAAGGAAGAGCAGTTGATTTCTTTGGAGGAAGAGAAGAGGATCTTAGAAGAAAGAAAGCAACTGAAAGAAGCAGGAGTTATAGGCAGCACAATGGATGCACTTGATGGAGCAGCTTCAGTGGTTGGATCTGGTGTTGGATTGGTGGGTACTGGCCTTGGTGCTGGTGCTGGGCTCGTGGGAAGTGGCGTTACCGCTGGAGCTGGGCTTGTGGGAAGTGGCGTTACTGCTGGAGCTGGGCTTGTGGGGACTGGCGTTAATTCTGGGGTTGGAATGGTCGGGAGTGGCCTCGGAGCTGTTGGTAGTGGCCTGAGCAAAGCCGGGAAGTTCATGGGTAGGACCATCACTGGGCAATCGAGTCATTCAAGGAGAAGAAGTGGGTCTACAACTCCAGTGGGTAGTGTCCAAGAAAATGGTGGTGCAAAGCCACGGTAATGCGCCTTGTGAATTGTAGGCTTTAATGGATAGATTTACTCGCCTTGCTTCTATTTCGACACTCTTCTAAAATTCTTTTCTTTGTTCTAATTTTGAAAATGATAATAGGTATTGGTTTATTTCCACCTCTTTCCTCTGTGTATCATCCCCATCCTGTATTCTTGTTTGTCTTTCGACCTTACTGGAATTTGTAATAAAATCTTGAATATTTGTACAAATTTATCATTTGGCTGTTTGAGCAATTTAGGGCCAGCTAGGGTGCTTGCCTTGTTTGCTGCTGTCAAAAAATAATGCAAAGCTTTTGGCACTTTGACGTACTGTGCCTCTCACGTGATACTCACAGGACAGGAATGGCCAAAAGTAATAATAGGTAAAAGGGTGCATTAATTAATTAATTATTTTAGTTTTTAACCACCATAGGCATAAATTCACATGGACATTATTGGCAGACTGGCTGGCAGTACAGAGTACAGGTCATCTAGTCCATGACTTGCGTGAAGTGTATGGCAGTGTACAGTCCTATATATATATACACACACACACACACACAACAGGTGGCAAACAAGGTTAGCTCTTATTATTTATGCTGCACCTTCTTTAATCTGCTGCTCCAGCCTCGTGACCTTGTTGTACAGCCCTACTCTCAAGTCCTCGTGAATTTGTTTAATTTTAACCAGGATTACATAAAAATACAAACACTCGGCAAACATTTGTACCCAAATGACCAGTAAGCTTTTAGCTGTCTACTTACCAAAATCAGGAATAGTTCTTGGGCGCGGCTGCCTCATATGTATCCCTTTCTGTCGTCAACAATGTGGTCTTATAGCAGAAACTCGTGTGCCTACAGTTACGACATACCTACACAAGAATTAAGGTAATTCAAACACGTGGACTTTAATGCAGAAATAACTACTCTTAATCACTTAAAAACTTTTCAACGACATTTGTAAAACATTATAAAAAATAAATAAATAAACAATATTAGAATAAAGTAATAATAAGTAAAAGAGGTGGAAGCTTGGCGATGAAAACACGTGACACGTGGTACATATCTTGAAAAATCCTGAAGAGAATATATTCACGTTGAAGTGTGAAATAAAAATATCACAAGTTCCTTTCCCGAATTCTTGAACACAACGGTTTTAAAAGCCAACAATCTAAATTCTAAAATATAATGAAAATCTCAAAAGACCCCCACAAATTTAATAATTAGTTTATAATAATATTGTTTTGTTTGAGATCATCATCACCCCACAAACGGCGTCGTCGGAAGGTCTGGGAAATATCGCTCTGTCTTTCTCTCACGGGGGGGTCAGGCACCCCCGGCAAGCGTGGGTTCGACTTTTCTGAGAAAATATAAAATAATGAATAATCTGACCGTATAAATAAATGTGTGGGGCTCACTCGATCTCAGTCTCTCGCTCGTCACTACCTGCATCAACTCTATGCTTTGTTTTTCTTTTGACCTCTTCCTCTATATCGTAAGCTGCAAAGTCTACGGTCAGATTCCCTTTACGAAGTTGCGAAAGTCAAAATCATAATTACTAAATTACCCCCGGATATTTTCCAGATTTTTTTTTTTAAATACATGCGATATTCTAAACTACAAAAAGAGTGGTTTACACACGCTACCTAAGGTGTTATAAATTCATACATAAAACTACTGATCTACAAGTCAATGCCTTTTTCTACTAATCATACCCGTTGGCCCATATTTTTAAATAGCCTAACGTTGATATTTGTTAACGTAGAGACTAAGAACTAGAACCAAAAAAAGGAAGCCCTAGTATTTACAAAGAAAAACCAGTCATTTCCAACCCCTCCTTTTTTTTCCTTTTTTTTTTGGCATTTCTCATGTGAGGGCATTAAGGAAGGAAAACAAAAAAACTTGTTTAGTCTAATAGTATTGAAAATAATAATTATATGCGTGACGAGTCATTATCTACTAATGTGTTTGAGTGTAGTGCGTCTTACACATGTTTAACAACTTACGAAAACTCCAATGTCCTTTGACTAATTTTGTAAACTTATAATCGAAGTAATCAACCAATAAAATAATTAGGTTAACCTTTTTCTACTCTTTAAGTTACTTGTTCTAGACTTTGAAGATTGTAACGAGGACTAACTACACTTATAAAATTAGAGTTTCAAGATTGTTTTTTTTTTTTTTTTTTTTGTCAAATTCAAAGGATCAAAAAGGGCCTATCACAAAAGGTAAGGCAGCAGTTGAAGCAGATGCAGCTCGCAGACCCTTTTCAAGAGAAAGTCTAAGCCTATATTCACAGGACCACCTGAACACAAACAACAACAGCAGACATACACTCTACTCTATACTTGAATATAGAAATAAAAATTCCCAACACATTTTTTTTCTTCTTTGTTTGACAATTTTTTACTTTGGTCTCCGTCATTTCGATTTTGACAATTTAATCTTATACTTTTGTTTATATCATAATCAAGTTCCGAAAATGTAAAATTGTTAAAAGAAAAGAATATATAGACAAATTGATTACGTTTTGGGTTGAATGCAACGATTTTGCAATGTATTATCTATCGTATTGAATTTACATGTGATGGTTACATATAATCGTATCGAATTTACATATATTAATATGATAAAATTTACAATTTGAATTTGATTACAAGACAAATTGAAATATAAAACTCAATTTACCAAAATCAAAATGACAGAACCCAATTTAATAAGTGAGTAAAATTAGGGTGAAAAAATAAGTAACCCAACTTAAAAGGTACCGACCTCTCAAACTCAGATAACAACAAAACGAAGCTAAAACAGAGCACACTGCCCCAACCACTCGCTTCCCCCAGCGCGTTAGATCCGTCTTCCGACTAGTGGCCCACAACCCACGTGGCTGACCAAAGGTAGCGCGTAAGATAACAGTAACAACCAGAAAACTACCTATCCTCCAGACTATCACAGTCATCCCTCGGACAGCTGTAAACGAAAAATGACCACCCAATAGAAAACAAGCCCGTGGAAAAGTATCAAGCTTATTGGACCGTCAGCGTATATAATCACAGCCATTTCCGTTCTTAATTTCTCTTACCTTTCATTTTCAGTGGACTATCCATACTTGAAGCCTACTCTCGAACAAACTCCACACTCAAAATGACTGGTTTAACTAACTAAAACGCCCCTCCACTTCCCTCTTATTTACAACCATGCCATCGCGTCCTCCACCATCTTCCCCACGCATCCACCACGTCCACCACCGCCACCTCCTCCTCCCTCTGCTGACCGTAACCCTAACCCTAGCCTTTATCTCCCTACTCACCTTCCTCATCTTCCTCTACCGCAAGCTCTCCTACAACCGCACGACGCCGTTCGACCACCACAATAGCAGCGCCACCGCCACACCCACCGCCACTCCCACCACCGCCACCAACACCAAGAAGAATAACAACAACCGGTTCTCTTACTCTGCTATCCGGCGAGCCACCGGTTCGTTCTCGGCGTCGAACCGTCTCGGCCATGGCGGGTTTGGGTCGGTCTACAAAGCCACACTCCCCTCCGGCCAATCCCTGGCCGTGAAGCTCATGGACTCCACTGGCTCTCTGCAAGGCGAACGGGAGTTCCACAATGAACTCTCCATAGCTTTGAACCTCACTAATCCTCACATACTCTCTCTCCACGGCTTCTCCACCGACCGACGCGGACGGAAGCTCTTGTTGGTGTACGAGCTCATGCCGAATAGGAGCCTGCAGGAGGCTCTATTAGATCGCAAGTGTCCGGAGCTTATGGTTTGGAAGAAGAGGTTCAGTGCAGTGCTCGATGTGGCTCGTGGGCTCGAATATTTGCACCATGTTTGTGATCCGCCGGTTATTCACGGGGATGTGAAGCCCAGTAATGTGTTGCTGGACTCGGATTTCAACGCCAAGATTGGGGATTTTGGGTTGGCGAGGTTAAAGACGGAGACTGAAGATCAGGGTGAGCTTGGTGGAGTTGTGATGGTGGAGGAAGAGGGGGAGGAGGAGGAGGAGAAAGAGATTGGGGGGAAGGAGAAGAGAGACGGGGACGATAATGGGTCGATTTTGGAAGAGGAGAGTGTCAGTGTTAGTGTGAGTTTGAGTGTTGTGACAACTGGGCTTGAAGATGGTCGATCCCCGGAGTGTTATGCGGTGAGGATTGGGGAATCGGAGCCGGCGGTCGCCTCGCCGGAAGGCGGTTTTGATAAGGTGAGTGTTGAGAGTGAGAGGGATTTGGGTTTTGGGAAGAGGGTTAGGGGAAGTTCAGGCAGGGACTGGTGGTGGAAACAGGACAATGGAAGTGGATTCGGGTCTGAATCTGGGAGAGTCAAGGACTATGTGATGGAGTGGATTGGGAATGAGATTAAGAAGGAGAGGCCTAAAAGTGAGTGGATTGCGTCTCCTAGCTCGAATGGTGTCAATGCCGAGCCGAAGAAGAAGAAGAAGGGATTGGACTGGTGGGCGTCATTGGATGAAGAGAGTGGTAAGAAGAAGAAGGATAAGAATCGGAAGCCGAGGGAGTGGTGGAAGGAGGAGTTTTGTGAGGAGCTCACAAAGAAAAAGAAGAAGAAGAGGGGTCTCGATTCCGCTAGTGGTGGTGGAGAGTTGTGGTGGCAAATGGAAGAGGATTTGGGGCAAGAGAGGAAGAAGAGGAAGAGCAAAAACAAGAGCAGTAGAGGGAGTATTGATTGGTGGTTGGATGGATTGGGTGGTGATATTAGAAGTGGGAGGAGGAATAGCCAAGATTGGGGTAGTACTTGTGGTGGTGATGTTCCAAAGAGTGGTGGTATTAGTAGCACACCAAGCATGAGAGGCACAGTTTGTTATGTTGCCCCTGAATATGGTGGCGGTGGGCAGCTCTCTGAGAAATGTGATGTCTATAGCTTTGGGGTATTGGTTTTGGTCTTGATTTCAGGTCGGAGGCCTCTTCAAGTCACGGCCTCCCCCATGTCAGAATTCGAAAGGGCCAATCTAATTTCATGGGCTAGGCAGCTTGCTCGAAATGGGAAGCTTTTGGATCTTGTCGACCAGTCTATACATTCTTTAGATAAGGAAGAGGCATTGCTTTGTATCACAATTGCATTGCTATGTCTGCAGAGAACACCGGGCAAGCGGCCAACGATGAAGGAGATTGTGGGGATGCTTTTGGGTGAAGCAGAGCCACCCCATTTGCCCTTCGAGTTTTCACCTTCCCCGCCTTCCAATTTTCCGTTCAAGTCCCGGAAAAAGGCCCGGTGAGTTTGTGGGATTTTGTTAACTGTAGAGTGTACTTTTGTAGGTCCTTTCTAATTATCATGTTTTGTAGAAATTCATGCTTTAAAGGAAAGAAAAGTTGCATAATATTCATAAACTCAGGCTCTTTTTTACTTGGCTCTCTTTGGATGTTACTAAGTTTTGCTATAGAAAGAAGGCAACCCAAGTATGTTTTTTTGCTCTGTTGACATTTAGGAATTCCATGATTCATAGTAAAAGTAAATAAATGGAAACATTGCTTTTGCTTTTGAACGTTGAGGCCAGTAGTAGTACTAGTAGGCCATCATAATCAGCAATTTTTCCTCCTGGGACTCAATTGAGCAGAGCTTGCTTTATGTGACTTTTAGGACCTGAAACAGGGCCCGAGATGATGCTTCCCTTTTGAGTTGTCTGCTACCTTTTAAAAGAGGCAGAATTTTGTGCCAAAGTAGCATCAGTTTCAGTAACAAGGGGACAAATCTTGGTCCCATTTACGAAAGCCATTATACTTCTCTGACTCAGTCTGTGTGTGTGTGTGTGTGTGTATATATCATTGTATGTGTAATGTTTGAGGCAGGGCAGGGCCATTGAGTTTGGTTAGTTGACCATCTTTTCCTTCACTCTTCTGTTGCTTTTAGATCATGGCAAAAGCTGTTTAGCAAAGCTAGTGATAATTTTTTTAGCCTGGATGGGATGCTGAAGTCTATATAGTTTATGCACATATTCACATCAAAATATGATTTTGTGGTTTCCGAATTTTGGTTCCTGTTGAACGAGAAACACTTGTGTGAAACGTAACTCACTCGCAAATCGCGACATGCCACGCTTCATAACTTTTCCATATTGCAATTTGTGATTGATTTGGGATAGCAAAACAGTGCAACCCGCTTTTGAACTAGTGGCAACAGTGGGTTTTAACTTTCCACATGGCCCCTTGTTTACTTCTGAACAGAATGAGATTCCACTGTGTCAATGACAGCTTTGGTGACGAATACAGCTTAACTTTATGGCATTTCTGTGACTTCTATAGAGAGAGAGAGAGAGAGAGAGACTGAGACTTCAAAAGTTGATTTATGTTGGCACTGGGTTTTATCTACCGAGAAGTTTGAAATGATAACCATTTTTGTGAGCTTGTGTGGAGAGTGGAGACATGGCGTTGGGTCTTGTATCGGGGGATCTTTATGAATTTTGCCCATTGCCTACCGTTTTGTGCAGTTAACAGTTGTGATGCTATAAATTGGAAATTCAACTGTTGTTGTTGCTCCAATTACCCGTTAATATTATTAATGGGAATTTGCATCTTCTCATGCATAGCGGTTGACCCTGCCCTGCCGTTATTATGGTTTCTGTGTAGACACGAGAAAATTCAACCCTTATTTGGCCTGTCCAGTTGGAACAAGGTTAGTAGCTGGGTATTAACATGAACAATAAATAGGTCGAATTAGTGTCAAAACACAGAATAACCGGATTTTAACACGATAAATAGACCCGTTTAATTAATATTACATGAAAGGAAATAATGTATTCTTCACATTTCTTATTTAGAATAATGCATGAATCCTTGTAAAATTATATAATTTTTCTTTTTATGATACAAGTGATATCAAGGGAGAGAGAAGCGAATCAAAGATCTCGGGTGCATGAGTTTAGCACTTGAGTTACAAGTCGCTTGGGTAAAATTATAGAATTATTTCCGCTGTGCGCATGTTCCCATTATATTTTGGACTTGGGATGAGGAGGTTCATTATATTTTTGCATCTGATAATGGGTTTTAATTTTCGAGAGCTTCTACAATGAGGAGTTCAGAGTGAGGTGCTTATTTGAAGGGTTCAATACCACCATCAAACCATTTAAAATGTTTAATTTCCTCACATTTGTGGATGGTGGAATTGAACTCCTTAAATAACCTCCTCACTCTAAATTCTTCATTATAGCATTTTCGAAGTCCGCTGGTTGATAGGTAGTATGGTGAGTGGCCGGGTACCCTTGGGCTTCATCCATCTAGTCAAATGTTTCTCAATGGTATTGTTTTGGTAGTCCAAGCCCCGAAACGTAAAGAAGAAGAGAACGCTTAGCTGAGACAAGCCAGGCCTAGCAAGGAGGGCACCAATTTCTCAATCGTTTTTTGGGCTGCATGACAAAAGATAAGATCTCCTATTTGCCAAATCACCTGTTATCATCTGAATTTGGCAAAAGTCCAAATCTGTTGCTTTTACTTCGGTTTTGTACTGGTCTTCTGGGTTTTTTTTAATATTATTTTTTTTATTTTTAAATGCTGTTGACCCATGTCTAAATTTCATTTGGTAACAACTCCAAGTTTGATTTAGTTCTTAATCACTGGTTTTAAGGCTCAATCAATCACTAATTCTTATTTCAAGTTCACTCTCACGTAATAATCTCAATGCTTGCATGATTCTCAGGATCATCCAGTGGTTCTCAATACATCATCCTCCCAAAACAATGGTTCTCTGATTTTGACCCGGCACACACAGACACTCGTAATTAAATTTAAATCAATGCCTTCTTTTCTGGGTCAGGTATCTAGTTGTATCCGTCTCTGTCAATAATTGAATTTCCTGCAACAAAAATAAGTGCTTCTTCCTTCTGGCGTGCTTTGGTCATAGTCATATCCTTTAATTCCCTCATCTGCCCGCTAACTCAACTCCCCCATTTTCTTCCACAGGTAACTCTCTTTCTCACAGACATAAATACAAACACTTCACAGGCATCCACACAGACAGCCATGGCGGATAAGCCTTCACAAACCCCAACATCCAACGACGACCCCTTCAAGCTCCTCAACATCGTCAAAAACCCAGATGGCTCCCTCACCCGCCACCCCCCATTCCCCATGGTCCCCCCATCTCCGACTCCAACTGATTCCATTTCCTCCACCGCCGCAGCCACCGAGTCAAACTCACCCCAACTCGTTCTCTCCAAGGACATCCAAATAAACCCAACAACTAAAAACTCCGTAAGGCTCTTCAAGCCCCACCCTCTTCCCCCAAACTCTAAGCTCCCTCTCATCTTCTACTTCCATGGCGGCGGCTTCATCCTCTTCTCCGTGGCTTTACAACCTTTCCACGACTCCTCCTCTCGCATGGCGCTCTCTCTCCCGGCCCTCGTCGTCTCCGTCGAGTACCGCCTGGCTCCCGAGCACCCTCTCCCCTCCGCCTACGACGACGCCGTTGAGGCCGTCGACTGGGCCCGCAGCCAGGCCTCCAACATCAACGGCTGCGATCCCTGGTTGAAGGACACCGTTGATTTCTCCAAGTGCTTCCTAATGGGCAGCAGCGCTGGGGCTAATATCGTCTACCACGCGGGTCTACGCATCGCGGGCGTTAATCTCTCTCCAGTGAAGATCCGAGGGCTGATATTCAACCAGCCTTATTTCGGTGGGGTCGAGAGGACTCAGTCCGAGTTAAGGCTGATCAACGATCGGATTTTACCGTTGGTTTCTAATGATTTGATGTGGGCCCTGTCATTGCCGAAGGGAGCTGATCGGAATCATGAATATAGCAATCCGACGGTAGGGGGCGGTGATGAGAGGATCGGACGGTTACCAAAGTGTGTAGTGAGAGGGTTCGGTGGGGACCCACTGGTGGATAGGCAGAAGGAGTTTGTGAAGTTGTTGGAGTCACGTGGGGCGCATGTGGTGGGCAAGTTTGAGGAGGATGGTTTTCATGGCGTGGAGCTCTTTGATCCCAGCAAGGCTAAGGCTCTGTACGACATCATTAAGGATTTTATCCAGTCTTGCGGTGCAAACGACAGTAAAGCTGTTGGCGTTTCGAAATCGGCTATCTGAAAGAAGCTGAGTTGGATTTTACATTTTATTATAAATATTTGTATGAATTAATTGGGTGTAATTTATTCCCTTTTGTCCTGTTCTGATACTGTGAATTATATGAGCACTAATTTTTATGTCATAGTTCAAGCATTTTGGGCATGTTATTAGAAATAATGGAGATGGAGTGAATGCAAGATTTCCAAAACTTGAAAGAAAATGGTTGTTAGACCAAGTCCATCCATGAGCCCCCCGAGGCTAGGGGAAAAAAAAAAAATTGCGTTCCAGTGGAGCAGCCCAGGCCGGAGGGGTGTGGGACCCACCAACCCGGGGCGAAGGAAAGTTCCGCCCATGTCCAAAACGCAGGGGGTGACGCGTCACCGACGTCGCCGACACGCGGATTTCAATTTTTACGTTGGCGCTGCAATGCACTCGCCAACGGTAAAAATTTGAACCGCATGACGTCAGCGACTCACAACGGCTGGAAGACACGTGGCACATCCAGCGCTCCGATTTAATTCCACACTTCATCCAACGGTGGCGATTTTCCAGCAATAAAATTATGAAAAAAAATTGAAATTTTTTAAAAAAAAATACTAAAAAATTCTGATTTTTTTTCCTATAAATACCTATAAATACCATTCACTTTCAACACCAATTCTCATACATTTTATTCCACTTCTACAATTACTCAACATTTTTTTCACTCTTCACTTAACATTTTCTTCACTCTTCACTCAACATTTTCATCTCTTTCACCTTATAATTTTATTTCTTATTTTTATGGCTTCTTCTATTGAAACCGGAGGGGCGTGGAGCACCATGGAAGATGTTTCTTTGTGTGAGGCTTGGCTCGAGTTTGTCATTGTCCCGTGACAGCAATGAGATGAAATTTTTCCATATGTGGAAAAAATTCATGCCGAATTTTATAAAAATTCGGACTCGCCTCGTACGGAAATGGTATTGTCAAGTAGGTGGAAACTTCTCAACAAAGAGATGGCAAAATGGAGAGATGCCTTGACAAAAGCGATGAACTTGTATAGAAGTGGGGAAAATCGTACTAACGAGATAAGTATTTTGTAATTTTCGTTATATTAAGTTTAATGTTGTAATATATATATGTTGTTAATATTTATTGCATTTTCAATATTTTGTTAATATTTCTTGCATTTCAAATATTTTTTTAATATTTCTTGCATTTTCAATATGTTGTTAATATTTCTTGTATTTCCAATTGTTTCTTCATATTTCTTGCATTTTTAATATGTTGTTAATATTTATTGCATTTCCAATTGTTTCTTCATATTTCTTGCACTTCCAATTTTTTGTAAGGTTAATTGCATTTCCATTATTTTTATTTTGTTACTTGCATATCCAATATATTTTAAATATTTATTGCATTTCCATTTTTTTGTTAAATAGCTCATTCAAGCACAGATGTGGTTCGGTGCAACCTGGGTGGCAAAAGATTCACCCATCATGAATGTTGGGAGGTGGTGAAATATTGTAAACGCTTCATAATTATTCCCACGGGTCCCGACGTTGTGTTAAACGAGACGCCTCTCGTGATGCAACGACATCGGATTCACCTCTCAATTCCCCTATGAGTGAAGACTCACCCATCCAAAAGGAACCGAGGCCCATTGGCCGAAAGGCTGCAAAGGCAAAGAAAGCGGGTAATTCAAGCAATCATAATTCAAAATTTTTGGAGGAAATTGCAAGGCAAAACGCCATAAGAATTGAAATGGAGCAGAAACGCCAAGATATGGAGGTGGCAATTCAAGCCGAGTGTGCACGAGAAAAGGAGTATTTGCGCAAAAAAGATATGGAGAAGACGGATCGGGAAACTATGGCGATGGATACAAGTCATATGTCCCCTGATACAAAACAATATTGGAAGCTAGAACGAAGGGATGTTATGAGAAGAAGACTTTTCCAGGATGATGGGTCTAGCAACACGGATTGGTTAAATGATCAAAACCATTAAATTAGTTGGCATACCTTTTATGTATTTTTATTTTTCATGTTTTCTATTAAAGTTGGTGTACTTCATGTATTTTATTTTAGTAGTAGTAATTCTTAATGACTTGTATTGGATTTCTTTATTTAATACCCCGTCTGGTAGATACCGTCACTAGATAATACCCCGTCGTAGATCTGTATTGTTAACTTGATAGGTAATATTGGGGCTTTGGCCGCTCAAAACATCGTTGAAGACCGAGATTAACCCAGACGTTGAGGTCATTTTGGGCCCGGCAACTCAAGAATGCATGCCAAACCCATGTGTAGCAACGGCTTCAGGATGATACTTTTGTGCCTTTTCTATTTCCGTAATCACCTTGCCAGGCAGTTGGGCAATTCTTCCATTGCCAATGCATGCAGTTAATGCTACCAATCATTCTCGAAAATCCTCGAGCCGCTTTTTGTAGAAGCCGTTGAAGTCCTCGAGTAGGTCTACAGATATTCCTAGTGTACAGATTTTCAACCGCATCACAAAATCTTACCAAAGCCTCCAACGTATTGACTTCCCCATTCGGCAACCTCATCCACTGATCGAGATGCTCCATACGCCAACATTCGTATAACTGTAAGCTTTTGCTCGAAGAAGGCCCAAAACCCCAGTAGCATCACACTTTTGAACAAAGTATGCATCATAATTGCAAATATCATGCATGACTTTATTGAACAAATGGGGTTGCATTCTAAATCGTTCGAAAATCAACATCAGAGTACAAAGCAGTTGGGATAAAATAATCTTCCAAAAGATTCTTACCCCTAGAATGCCTATACACATTCTTGACGGCGACTTGTGAACTACGGCGACCTTGGTTCTCTTCCTCTTCCATTGCCACTGCTATGAGAACTTGTTCATCGACTTGCCTCTGCAACTCATTGATTTCACTACGGTTTCTCTTCTTTCTTTCTCTCTCTTGCATCTCCAAGCATCTCCTATATTCTTCCATTGAGATGTTTGATGAATGGCATTAGTATGAATTCTAAACTCTAATAAATGAAAATGAAAGGCCCATTGGAGAAAGATGTGATCGTGTGAGATAGGATATGAGCAATCTTCGTGAAAGCAACTTGACTTGATTTTATAGAAAGGGAATGAAGATTGATGGAGCATAGAATGTTTTCTTATGTTTTGGTTGTGTTGTTTAGTATTGCTGTGTTGTTTTTTAATTTATTATTGATTTGGATTGGATGAAAATCTTATCGAATTTGAAATTTGAACCCAAATTTATCAAATTTGATTTTTGAAATTCATCCAAATTTGAATTTTGAAATTCATTCGAAATTTGAACCCAAAAATTTATTTGAATTTTGAATTTTGAAATTCATCCGAAATTTGAACCAAAAAATCTTATCTCAAAATTTTATCCTATTATGAATAGTCTTGACACGTAGGAACTCGTAAATCTTATCCGAAAATATTATCCAAATTAATTATTGAAGTAAAAAATTGTGAATAAAACAAAAAAATGAATAATTTTATTGCAAAATTTGGAAACACAAAATTGATTTGCAAGGCAATCACTATTCACATGACTCCTTGCCATGACTAAGGGCAAATGGGTGGAGTTGCTTAGGACTTGAGCTACAAGCAATTCGGAGAAGGGGTTTACAACACAAATATTCATCGGGTGAAAAGTAACAATTCTACAAGAACAAAAATAAAATAGATATAAAAAAGGTATTTCCTAATAATATTAAGTTGAAGTTGAAGTTGATGTTGATGTTGGAGCAGACTGTATAGATATTGATGTTGAAGTTGATTGTGTCCGTTTCGCAGATCTACCAAATTAAGATATCCACCGATGATGGTTGTGGGTTGGACGGTCCTAAAGCGGTAGTCGTGCAATCTTCATTATACCAACAATTAATATCTCTACACGTATGTGACTGAATTAATTACAATATAATAATTTAATTTGATTCGATTTTCATAAAAATCAAGAAGAAAATCGAATCAAACTAAACCAAGTTAAGACATTTTGATTCGGCCAATTTGGGATTAAACCCAATTCTTTTTTTTTTTTGCATTTTTTCAATATTGTTAGCTCAATTCAACCAATAAATTCACAACTTGCTTTCATACTTAAATCATTTTCTAGAGTACAAAACCATCCTAAAGCTCAACATGTCATAAAATTTCAAATTTTAATTATTAATATAGTTCAATTTAAATATTCATATATAGTTATTACCTAATTAGAGTATTACACATGTAAAATATAATATAAATAATAAATATACGCATAAATGATCTGTTTTGGTTTAAGTTGGTTTATAAAAGTTCAAAATCAAATCAAATCAAACAAACCACATACAGTCCGGTTTGGTTTTTAAACCGTTTAACTTTTTCTATATCAAAATTTAATCAAACCAAACTATAATACAGTCCAAGTTGGTTTTAAACCGTTCGACTTTCTTTTTAATCAAAACCAAACCAAACCGATAATTACAATTTGATTCCCCCAGATTGATGCCACCCCTATTCACGAGGTTGCAATTGTCGATCATGCACATCCAGCTTTACAATTAATTAATTAGTTGATGAGCTTTTGTTGTTTCTTTCTAATTTCTTTCCTTTATCATTTCTCTTCCTGCTTTTGTTATTCTGATTGTCTCCAAGAGTTGAGTTGAACATTATTGTGTTGTGCGATAAGAAAAGCGAAAGGAAAAAAAAAAATCAGAGTTCCGTTGTCTCCAAGATATGACTCCTTGTGTTCCCACAAAGACTCTGCAAGCTCCTTTGAATCCAGTTTCTTCTTTTCCTAAAACAGACTCTACACAAGCCCATATTAGTTCTTCTGAAGCTGTACTCAAAACTAAGTCATGCATCCAGTTTCTTCTTTTCCTAAAGTTCATAGATCATCCCCACTTTCAACATGCGCTTGTGAGGAATATCCAACACTTTCTCACTCTGCCTCAAATTAGTCTTCAAGAAACTGTAAGCATAGTCAATCTCAATCACAATTGTTTTAACCATACCAGCTCATTTCTCAGCTGCCACTTCAGTTTCCCCAATTAAGTGAACAACTTGCCTCACATCCTGATTGCCATTCTCATCCTTAACCAATCCGTCATCGGATTCCTCCTCCTTGATGTCAAATTACTTCTTCTCTCCACTAGTGCAATGATGTGCATTGTTCTCTGAGATATCCAAATCAGCATGTGCACAATTACCTATCCGACTCTCGTATTACCTATCCGACTCTCATGCATGTGCATGAAGCTTACTTGGTATGGACTTGTAGAAGGTATCAGTAACAAGATGTTGATGCTTGTGAAGAAACGAGGCTTGTCCAGTGTACTACGCCAATACAAGAGTTGGATAGGTAATTACACACATGCTTATTTGGATATCTTGGAGTACTATGCACAGCACTGCACTAGTGGAGAGAAGAAGTAATTTGACATCAAGGAGGGGGAATCCGATGACGGGTTGGTTAAGGATGAGAATGGCAATCAGGATGTGGGGCAAGTTGACGATCGAGATACAACAAGAACTATTAGACAGAGAGCTTGAAGTAATAAACAAAGCATACAGTTGTGGGGTTGTTCACTTAATTTTGGAAAGTGTGGCAGCTGAGAAAGAAGCTGGTATGGTTAAAAGAATTGTGATTGAGATTGACTATGCTTACAGTTTCTTGAAGAGCAATTTGACGCAGAGTGAGAAAGTGTTAGATATTCCTTACAAGCGTATATTGAAAGTGGGGATGATCTATGAGCTTTAGAAAAGAAGAAACTGGATACATGGCTTAGTTTGATTACAGCTTCAGAAGTAATATGGGCAGAGTCTTTGTGGGAACATAAGGAGTCATATATCTCGGCAACTTTTGGCATGAAAGTTTCTTTGCTTTGAGTTCCTGATTCTGATGAGAAACTTGTTGATGGTCATGATCTTGGCTTCCCTGAGGATCTGTGAAGAAGATATAAGATTAGAAATCTGGGGGTGCATAGCAAAAGATTGGAAAAAACAATCGGCTATGCACATCTTCTGTTTCTTTTTAAATCCCAATGACAACTCCTTAATCATCAATTAATTCTACAGACACAGTTTCTATCTTGTTCCTGAGTATGATTAGTGGGTTGGACATTCCTAAAAACTCAATTCAATCATCATACCAACAATATATTTCTGCAAGTATTAATCGGTTGCAATTGTCCATCGCCAAGTATTAATCGGTTGCATGATTTGTACCATGAAATAAGGACTTTTTACCTTCACATTCTCACAAAAAGATAGTCGTGAGTGAGAGGCGTCAAGCACGAGCTCGTGTGGATAATTAATTCCACAAGTTTAGCCGGATTAACAATCCACCTAATTTGGGCTTTGACCGAATTACACACAATCCGGTCCAACTTCAATTTGGGCCTCCCAACACCAGATTGGATTCAGAATCCTATTCCAACTAATTTATCCGGCCCACCAAACAGGCCCTTCATATACACAACAGTTGATTTTTGTTATACAATAATGGCCTCTTAGAGCCTCTCCAGGTAAGCCCAGCCCGAGGTGGGGGAAGGTGTTCAGCGGACAGCCCAGCCCATGGGAGGTGTGGACCCACCAACTCTGGCCCAAGGCAACCGCCGAGGTCCAAAACGAGGGGGTGATCAGAAGCGCTGATGTCGCTCACCTTCGATTTGATTTTTTTCCTGTTGCCACGTGGTGTTGTCTGGGCTCTCCGATCTGATTTTTCCTCCAATCCAACGGCAGCCAATTTTTTTGCAATAAAATACTGGAAAAAATTTGAAATTTTTTAAAAATACCCAAAAATTAATGAATTTTTTTTATAAATACCAGGCATTTTTTTAATTTATCTGAAATTTGAAATTGAAAATTTTGTCCGATTATGAGATATGAATAGTATTGACACGTAGGAACCCGAAAATCTTATCCGAAAATATTATCCAAATTAATTATTGTGGTAAAAAAAGTTGTGAATAAAACAAAAAAATGAATAGTAACTGCCCTTAGCAAGGGCAACGGGTGGAAACACAAATTTCTGATTTGCAAGGGCAACCACTATTCACGTGAATAGTGGCTGCCCTAGCTCCCCCTCTTGCCATGGCTAAGGGCAAATGGATGGAGTTACTCTTACGATACTTTATATTCCATATGAGCAAGAATCTAAAGTTCATTTGACTCGTTTGGTGTGAAAACGATTCGGATGCATACAAGATTTTGGGTTTGTGAGAGCTTAAACATTCTTTTATAATCTCTTCTAATATTAATGAAAATTTCATTAGTTTAGGAAGGGGAAAATCGTCGAGGGAGTTCGGATGGGGAGAAAAGCATAAGGAAGAGAGAGAGAGAGAGAGAGGAATGGTGGTTAAAGTGAGTCGTGGTGTACGTGTGATGACTAAGGGGGGTGTATTCAATTAGGATTTTAATAGATTGTAATTACAAAATTTTAGTGTAATAGATTTCAGTAGGATTTGCAAATTTTACTAATGATTTTGAATTCACTTAGGACTTTTTTGTATTCTCTAACGAATCAAAAGATTTGCTATATGGAGGATTCATATGAAACAAAATCATGTAATATAACCAACTAAGAAAAGAAAAAGGAATATTTAAACAAAGAGAGGAAATTTAAAATAAATAAAAAAAAGAGAGGAAACAAAAATGATATATTTTAAATGAAGGATTTACTCTGCATTAGAAATTTGACAGTGAAATATCGAAATAGGCCTTGAATATGGGGAGCCCATCTTGTTTTCTATTATTAATCAAGAACATTAATAAAGCTCACTGAACCAATGTCGATATCTTGGTTGGGGAACTATATCGAACATTTGGTGGGCATGATACCCACTCTCATATACCCAAATCGCTTTCTTTCATCTTCTTCCATAGGAGGTTCGCTTTTTTCTCTATACTCCACAAAGTAATTCAAAAATTATTCTTGTTTCTTATTATTGTTTTCATTCAAGTAGTGTAATCAATTTGGAAGGACCATCTACCCATCGCTCATCTTTCGCACAAACTGCAGTTATTCGCTATCTCGTTGGTTCCTTCCACAACAACTCAGGTCGTTCGTTTGGAAATGGTCACCTGATTTGTTCAGAAACAAGGTTCTGACAGGGTTTGGCGATGGATTGCTGGGGGTGACAGCCACGCAAAGGTTGCAAGGTCTCACATAAAAGAAAAACAGAGAAGAGATAGAAAAAGTGAGAATCATGCATAGAAGGATGAGATTTTTCATGGGGCTTGTTATTTATATCACCTACTCAAAAATCTCACACAATACACCATTTAATAAAATACTTCAAAATCAATAAGTTTTTGAATACCACCAAACTTATATTCAGTACTTAAAAATCCTAATTGAATACCACTAGATTTTTAAGTTTCAAAACAATTTATTTTGAAATCCTAATTGAATACCACCAGACTTTTATTCATTACTTAAAAATCTTAAATGAATACCACTGGATTTTTAAGCTTCAAAACAATCTATTAAAATCCTAATTGAATACACCATCCTAAGTAAAAAGTTAGAATGACTATAACCAGGGTATAGCCTAGTGGAAAAGGCCTTAATTTGCATACCATAGGTCTCAGGTTCGAATCCCCTTAATATCATAGTTATGTGTGTGTGTGAGAGAAATCTCTCTTCCATGTAGTTTAGACTATCTCTTATATTAAAAAAGCATAAGTTAGAATGAATTAAATAAAATAGATTGTATTTGTAACACCACGTGATGATATGATGATTTCTAAAAAATAAAGTTACTAAACATTACATTAAATTTAAATTTAATACAGATTCGAATGAAAATTGATTGTGTTGTGAGTATATTTCTAATAAGATATGCTAAAAAGATTTCGAAATTTAGTGCCCATGAGAGTGAGAATGGAGTGAGGATAGGAGGTGAGGAGAAACAAAAGTGAAAACAAAAACTTGAAAGTGAAAACAATTTCAAATAGATTTTAGTTTTTAGTTTCAGTTTTCATTTTTGTTACTCCTTTCCTATCCTCATTTCTCATCTTCCCTCTTAATCTTGTCTCCACTCTCATTCTTATTTTCATTCTCTTTTGTCTCTATACTCTACTCTAATACAAAAAATAAAATGATTATCAAACGGCCTACATTCTCATTCACAAATAATCACCTAAAAATTAGATGATAAACTCCTTAACAATGTTCAAAACGGCAGCGGCCCGCCTGGAGTCAACAAAGTCAACGTTATGGAACCCAAGATCATCAAACCGCGCATCAACCCTGACCCCACAAGCCACCAGCATCGTCACAAACTCCTGCTGCCGATCGATCATGGGGTCCCCACTAAACCCAATCACCAAACACCGTCCCAGCCGTTTGATCAAATCTTTGTGCACTTCGTCCGCCATCGGATTACAATACCGATGGTTCCTGTCCGTCGCCTTCGGCAAAGCCAGGTCCCACATGAGATCCAGCACAGGCAACGGAAGCAACTGGTCCGTAGCGAATCGCAGCTCCTGAATTAGTCCTCTGCACCCCACCGAACATGGGCTGGTTCATAATAATCCCGGAGATCTTCAGAGGCTCGAGCTGGAGCTGGTACGCTTTCAACCCGGAGAAAAAGACGATATTGCCCCCGCACCCGCAGCCGTACAAGTAGCACCTGGACACGTCGGCGTAGTCTCGGATCCAGTTCTCGCCCTTGGGGTCCTGGGCCTGGGCCCGGACCCAATGGATCGCGTCGAGGGCGTCGTGGTGCTGGGCCGGGAGCCGGCTCTCGGGCGCGAGGCGGTAGTTGACGGAGACGATGATGGCGGGAACCTCGGAGGTGATCTGAGAGCAGTTGGTGTGGGCGGCGGCCTCGGCAGCGGAGAGGAGGATCCAGCCGCCGTGGTGGAAGTAGATGATGATGGGTAGCCGAGCCACGGTGTTGTCGTTTGACGGGAGTTTGGTGGGTCGGAAGATTCGGGCCCAGGTTCGGGTTTCCGGGTTGAGCGTGACGTCCTTGGAAACGACCGGGTCTCCCGGGGTGGGGTCCGTGTTGGTGGGCGTCGTGGGGGGGCGGGTCAGGGTGTCGGTGGCGGGGTCGTGGGATATGTTGAGGTGGGTGTACGGGTCGAATTTGGACATTTTGGTAAATTGGTACACGTAATGTACGTGGTTAGCTAGCTGAAACCAGAAGCAGAAAGAATGGCTTCCATTTTGATAAAAAATTGATGGGTTGTTTTTCAGTGGGATATTGAATTTTGCATGCAGCAACCGAGTTGATAAATTTTGTGAGTTTGAGTATTCTGTTTTATCGGAAATGTAGGAGGGTTTGTCGCATTGTCACCATGATATTTGGGTAGCAAAGTTTATACTTGTTGAATGTTTCCATGGGATGGGGTTATTAGGTGATACCTGACTTGTAGGAAATACAGTTTTCTTTGGGCTAAAGAAAACCTCTTGAATTTTGAAACTAATGATTTATGGCACTGTCATACCAAACGCGAACCAGAAACTACATTTTATCTCATCAAACAATCAAACCCATTTGAGACAAGGTATTTTAAATGATTTGCTATTTATTTTATGGGAAGCTTTTGTTGTTTTTATTTCCTATTTGATAAGTTGTTTTTATGGTTCATACGTAGTTTTTTTTTTCCTAATAAATTGAGCTCAGTTATCGAGTATGCACTCAGACCTAGTTCACCAAAAAAAGGACTGTTCGGAAATTATTCACCGAATTATCTAAGTTTTTTTAAGCATGGATTTGTTTGATGAGAAGTTGATGTGGGCACAATCCAGTCAGGCCCTGTTTACCATTCGAATTGGAACCCAAAAAAGAAAATATACACATTATTCGATATTCATGCATAATTTTCAGAGGACCCGAATCAAACTAGACCTATACGATTTAAGTTTGGTTCACCCATTTTTCAATTTAGGAATATGAGAAGCTCCTTGGAGGTGACGGCGGCGAGCCATTGAATTGTCAAATCGAGCTAGAGGTGAGCAAAAGAGAAAAAGGAAGAGAAAAAGAAAGAAAGAGGTGGAAAAGAAAGAAAGGAAAATCACCATAATTCACCTAAAAGGAGGTGTGAAAAGGAAAATCACCATAATTCACCTAAAAGAAAAAAAAATAGTGTTATAGTTGTCATTAATTGACTATAAAATTGGATTAAGACATTTGAGTATTAATTGGGCTAAAACATATAAATACTACTTGAGGTTAAGAATGTGATTCGAGTAAAGACCCCACTAATGTAGTGGTTTTGGGTAATTGCTTCTTGAGTATATGCCCTGGGTTCGGGTCCTAGATATGTATAATATGTGTAAGTTTAGTATATTATTGCCCCTCTCAATAGGAAACATCCTCAAAAAAAATGTGAGTCGAATATTAATTGAGTTTATTAGTATATTTTGATATAAATAAATAAGTAAAATAACACAACCGATTCAGCTAAGCCTAGCTGATTTTTTCAAGGAAAGAATAGGAAAGGGAATCAATCTAAAACGATCTGGTTCGTTTTTTGAGATTAAGTTGGATTTTGTTGTTGTTGTTAATACAGTTTCTTTTCAAATTCGGTTCATTAGGTTGACCAATTTTTTTCCCAACCCTAATGGGAAGTCACTAAACCCTCTATTATGTTTTAATGATCAGCTGTCAAACCCTCAAACATAGTTTTATTAACTAGCTACGAAAAGATTCATGTGTATTCGATATTTGTTTATTGAATAGAACCACGACAACTAGTTCAAAAATTTATGAAAAAGTTAAAAAAACTCAACAAATGTCGATGTTTACTTTAACATTGCTTCAATGAAAAGCTTCCAAAATGACAATTTAACTTAGCTTTAGTCAAGAATAGCTTAAATACAAATCCTGTGAAGTTTTACTTGCATGTTGAAGTGAGCACATTAACAATATGAGGTGTATAAGGTCATCTTCAGTTGCAAGCTAACTCACAAATTTAGCCCTTTCACACCCAAAAGTCATCTCTAACAAATGGGCTAAACCTGCCATATCATTGAGTCACACCTAGTCAACTGGCTGAAATAGGCCAAGTTATGGGCCAAACTTGGCATGATTCATGGGTGGACTATTTTAAGCATGTTGCTGTCAACTAATCGTTATTATTATTATTATTATTATTATTATTATTATTATCCAAAAAGTTGATTTTGTTTTTGAAAAAGTTTTAAAAAATTCATAATTTTTTTCTACAAATACCAATAGCATTTCTACATAATTTCCCACATTTTTTCATCCTTCCTTTTACATATTATCCTTACTCTTTTCATTCTTCTACAAAATTTCCCACAATTTTTTCATGTTTTACATATTATCCTTCCTCTTTTTTCATACTAAAATGGCCCCCCCTTCATTTAAAATGTAGTTTGAATATGGTCTAAGTAGTACTTCAATTAAACTAACCAATATATTTAAAGAATATGCTAAAAATAAATAAATAAAATATTGAAGGGCTATTATTTTTGAGAAAAAAACAATAATATTTATTGATCAAAACAAGTACAAAGTCACAAAAGTACTGAAATGGGTACAATATCTTCAGTGACCAAACACAACAACATATTGAATTGATTTGGCGAGAATTACGCCTAAACCAATAAATGTTCAAACCCCTCCTGTACTCAAATTAGCAATACAGATCCACTGCGCAATGGCAGAAACGGCAAATCCCTATCGCAGCCAAAAATTAAAATACAAAACACAACAAACTCCTATAGAGTTACTGAGAATTAAAATAAAATAAGCAAACTCCAAAAGAGTAATAATATACTAAAACAAACAAAGAAACAGGATCGCCGCTCCACATCTTCTCCGCAACCGAAGAGACCCATAACGCCATCGCTAATGAGATGATAAAAAGATAACGTTATTGCATTGTTGGTTGATATAATACGAATCATGATGCACGTAGTTAACCAGTAAGTGCACAAACGTGACAATAGTAAGTAGTAGTTAATGTTAATACAAATATTTGTAAATTGGTCCAAATTTAGGATCTCGAGTTTCTGCATTTAAAAGAATATCAACCACTTGATTAATATAACGAATTTTAAGTAATCCGCGTCAATATAATTGTATTAGACAAAAACTCTCACGTTGCACCTTCTATCATTGTAACTTTTTCATCTCAGTCTCCCCTCTTCGACCCCACCTGCACTTTTGCTCTTCGCTTGTTACTTTCTTTTCTTCTTTTTGCACCACCCACACCACTGTCTTCCTCCTCACCCCATCAAACCCCTTTTCTTCCATTCTTTTTATTTGCTTTTGCGTATATGAAACCCACAACCAAATTGCAGAAACCAATAAAACAAATCGTATCAAACCCACAAACAGAAAATACATCAAATTAAACTCAAGATGAAATTAAAACGGGCCCAAGAGAAGATGAAGACGAACCCAGGAGCATAAATTAAATCACACCAAGCCAAATTAGCTATTTTAATATTCATAATCTATACCTAGTGTGATTTTCTTTTTATGAGAACCAATTCACATATCATATTTAAGTCAAATTAATAAATTTAAAAAGCTAATTTATTAGTAAGAGACATGGAGAATTGATTTGGGAAATCAAATTCCAAGTTTTCATAATTATGAAATGATATAATTATAGGAGAGAAGGGGGAAAGGCCGCATGAGAGAGGAAGAGAGAGATGGATAAGTAATACAGTGCAAAAGCAGACTTGTTAATCTAATACAATTATGCTGAAGTGGAATATTTAAAAAGTTTCATTAGATCAATTAAACAGTTGATATTATTCTAAATGTATATACATGCACCGATGCTAAATGCAGAAGATGAAATTCTCCAAATTCAAATCTAAAACAAACATCTCCTAACTACATCATTTTAAATGAATTCACCTGTTATTCGCCCCAAAAAAAAAAAAAAAAAAAAAACTAAACTGTATCAACACATCAAACGACAGTCCTCTCTCTCTCTCTCACTTACATGCTCCTTTTTATTATTCTTTCTTAAAGCACTCTCTCTCTCTCTCCCCCACTTCCAGACTATTTTTTGGAGGAGTCGCTTCAGAGACTGGGAGTCTGCGACTGCTCAAAAACAGAAAATTCGAAGAAGCCCATACTCAGCCCAGCCCAGCCCAATGGCCGGCGGTGGAGGTGACGCTCCGCCTCTGCCGGCGTCTAACGGCGGCGAGTTCCTTCTGTCCTTGCTCCAACAGAAGCCTCACCTCCTTCACCACCAACAGCAACATCAACAGCAGCAACAACAATCTCCGGTGCTTGATCCGGCGGTGGCAGCCGTGGGCCCCACCCTCCCCTTCCCGCCGATACCGCCGTGGGCATCATCCAACGGCCGGGATCATCTTTCTCAGCTCCCCAACCCTTCTTCTTCTTCTCTCTGGTCCACCCAATCTCCTCCTTCTCCTTTCAACTTTCTAGGGTTTCCCCAAAACCTCTATCCCTCTCCCTCTCCTCCCAATCCCTTTCCCCAATTTGGTGGAAATCAGTTCCCTGGAAACCTCGCCCTTACGGACGATTTGAGAAATCTAGTAGGGTTTCAGAGTCCGAGCAATAATGCCCTCCAAAGCCAAAACCTTGCCCAGCTGAAACAGCAGCACCAAGAGCAGCAGAAGCTCAAGTTTAGTTACTTGCCCAGCGATATTATCCGAAATCCCGAGCCTTCAGTGAATGCCAACACATCCTCTGAGGTTTCCAATCTCAGCAATGGCTTCGACCGGAGTCTCAATTTGAATCCGAACAATTCTTCCACTTCGAATGAGTTTCGGCATGGAAATCCTGATACTTTCAATTCTCGGGAGCAGGAACGACGGGGCGGAGGTGGAGGTGGAGGTGGAGGTGGAGGTGGAAGGGGAAAGCAATTTCAGAGGAATGCTCCACCGCCTGGGTTTGGGAACAATTCGAGAGGAGGAGGGAATTGGGATTCTGGGAGTAGAAGGAGAGACTTTGAGCACAATGTGGATCGGGAAAGGCAGAGTTCAAGTGAATTTGTGAGGAACCGGGATGCTTCTTTTGAGGATGAGAGAGTGAGAAGATTGGCAAGTGAAGACAGTCGAATTCGAGGCAATGGGGCTCGTGGATTGGGGTTCAGTGCACAGCTTGATGATCCTGGTCCGCCCACTGGCGCCAATCTTCATTCGGCTTCAGCTTCAGAGATTGAAAAGTCGATGATGAATTTGCAGCATGAAAAGGATGACAAGAATGAGGAGGATGACAAGAATGAGGCGAAGCAACACCATAATTCGCGCGAAAAGGTTGAACCTTTTTTTATTTTCCTTTCTATTATGAATTTACGATACATACAACGGTTTTGAATGCTATGAGAATTCATGAAGTGAATTTGTTTGTTTGGATTCAAGTTAATGCTTACCTATGTTAAATCTATGCTTGACGCTTGTTTCAAAGCTTTTTTGTTTTGGTGAATTTGTAATTGCTCTGCAAGTTAATAAATTTCTGCAAATGATACCTATCATTCCATAGCAAGCATAGTTATACATGGAGATACACAAGCAGAGTAATTTTTTGTTGTCAGACTGTTAATCAGAACGATTGGTAAAGTGAAGTCATGTCTGAATATGCGGTCTGGGTTATACCAAACTCTTTCGCACGAGAGAAAATTATGTAATGAATGGAGAGTTTGTTGGGACTTCACTTGATTATCGTTTTTGAGAAGCATCTCACACTCATCTACACTATATGTTAGCTATCCATATCTAACCACATGGTGTGACACCAATTCTCAAGTCAGGTCCTTATAAGAAGCCATCATTTGTGTGTGTTTGTGTTGTTCATTATTCAAAGCAACAAATGGTTTAGATATGAGTTACTTATAGTTTTCATTATCAGGATTCAAGATCAGATAACAGAGGACAACACCCACTTAACCAAAGAATGAGAATCTTCAGAAGACAGATGCAATGTCGCTTTGACATAGACAGGCTAAATGCTCCTTTTCTTGCAATTTATGATTCCTTGATACCAACTGAGGAAGAGAAGGCTAAGCAGAATCAATTATTTACATTATTAGAGAAATTAATAACCAAGGAATGGCCTGAAGCTCAGCTGTATGTCTATGGGTCGTGTGGCAACTCATTTGGAGTTTCTAAAAGTGATATTGATCTTTGTCTTGCAATTGATGTGGCAGATGACAAGAAGTCTGAGATCTTATTAAGGTTGGCAGATCTTTTGCAATCAGACAATCTACAGAATGTGCAGGTGAATCAGAGTGCCTCTCCTCATGAATTTATGTGATAGATAAAACTTTACATTTGGGCATTGGCAAATGTTGATGGATGCTACTTGCAATGTTTTGGTCATTGTATTGACTGATGTGCTTTTCTCAATGAGAGTTTTGGGTATAAAAAATTCTTCAACGGCATAAATTTTAACTTTCTGACAAAAAATTACCCTCTGATAGCACAGAAAAACAAAAGCTGAATTATATCATCGAGTCATAAATGATATGGGAAACTGTGCTTCTTTCGGTTGATAAGGGAAACACAAGGGGAATATTTTTACCTACTTAGGGCTTTACCTGTGCAAAATATTGTTTGGCCACTTATACTTGATGGTTGATTTGATATATTGAAGTGGTAGAAAATTATATCTCTTATCATGGAATCTTTTTAAGATGCAAGACTCTGATATTCATGATGGTATTAGACCTTAATATGCAAGACTCTGATATCTTACATGCAAGAATCAGGGCTGTTATATTACAATTTAAGATTTATCTTATGGTTCTGTAAGCAGTATTATTCTTTTGTATAATGTCCCATTGAGTGTTGAGTGCAATGAACTGTAAAACATTATATTAGAGGAGAGGAAGATAAAAATCCAGTGGTTACGTTGTTAAACAGGGCTCTATGGTTTTGCTTTAGTAATTTATTGGTATTGTGTACTCTCACGAATATCTTATTACCATAAAAATTGTATAAAGAGTTGAAAAAGATTATTAGGGATTGGTCAACTGGGTGTGGAATATAAATTTTTCGTGCTTTGCTTGGCATTATGTGTTGGATTCACATATCTCGTCCACATGAATTTCAAGGAATGCTGTTTAAACCTCCAAGACTTCAAATCTTTATCACATGTGTGCTTACGATTGAGCCTTCTTCCCCACCTTTTTTTTTTCAATCTTTAAGTGACATTCTCTATCTTTGAATGTTAAATCCAGGAAATGTGTAGGTAGCTTTTTGGCTTATTAGTAACAAGGCGTTCATGAAATGCAATTCTGTATCCCTCATGTCGATGCAGTTATCATACATCTAAGTTTTACTTTAGGGATCTTGTGAAACAACGTATGAATATATACCACCTTATGCATAACCCTTTCTATCTGGGCAACGCAATTTTTGGTGATTTAATTCTCTTAAGAGTTTTATATAACCACTTTATGCATATTCCTGTTTGTTTCAGGCGTTGACACGTGCTAGGGTTCCCATAGTAAAGCTTATGGATCCTGTCACTGGTATCTCCTGTGACATATGCATCAACAATGTTTTGGCTGTTATAAATACAAAGCTTCTTCGTGATTATGCAAAAATAGATGCAAGATTACGGCAGTTGGCTTTTATTGTGAAACATTGGGCCAAGTCAAGAGGAGTGAATGAAACTTACCAAGGAACCCTATCCAGCTATGCGTAAGTTAACTTTTGAATCTCACCTTCCCAACACTAGCAACACAAGGTTGGGAGATACTTTTGTTCCCTTTACCATGAAAATCTAAATGTTTGCCTTCTCTTTTTCAGGTATGTTTTGATGTGCATTCATTTCTTACAACAGCGTAGACCTGCTGTTCTTCCCTGCTTACAGGTATGTCTTCCTAGTTTGCTTCAACGAGAGGCATGCAAGGCATATATGGACGTCATATTCAGTGTCGTTCTATTTGTGTGTTTAAGCACTACCTCTGTTCTCTTTCAGGAAATGCAGTCAACATACTCTGTCACTGTTGAGAACATCAAATGTGCTTTCTTTGATCAAGTAGACAAACTTCGAGATTTTGGATCCCATAACAGGGAACCTATTGCTAAACTGGTGTGGGCATTTTTCAATTACTGGGCATATGGTCATGATTATGCAAATTCTGTCATATCTGTTCGTACAGGAAGCATACTCAGGTGAGATATGGAATCTGTTATGTTTTATTAAGATAAGTAACTTAAAATATTGATTCATTATATAATTATTACTTAACCAGTTCAGTTTCTTTCTTTTAAGTGTGTATTGAATGGAAGGACAGTTAAATTGTCATCACTGGAATATTCTAAGTATTTTGAGAACATTTGCATATCTTACCATGAAAATTATTTGACACCCCCCAAAGAAAAAGAACTTAGCTATGATGTTAATTTGTTCAGCAAGCGGGAAAAAGACTGGACAAGGAGGATTGGGAATGATCGGCATTTGATATGCATAGAGGATCCTTTCGAGATATCCCATGACCTGGGTCGAGTGGTGGACAAGTACAGCATAAAAGTTTTAAGGGAGGAATTTGAACGTGCAGCCGAGATCATGCAATATGATGCAAATCCTTGTGTGAAGCTCTTTGAACCCTACGTTCCTGGTGTTTAATTGTTTTCTAGTGGAGTATAATTTTGGTGAAGCAGCTATGGTGAATGAAATAAACTAAGATTGTAAAGTACTGGAGTGCCCCATTTTCCATCTTTCTGTGATGTTTATAGCTTGTTTAATGTCTTAGGCTTTATTTAAATGTTGCTCATTGTAAAAAAAAAAAACATTTTTGTTTATATAAATTTTGTTCTCGTGATATCCCAAGAGGTTTGATGCAATGGTATGTTATTCTAAAGCTACTACAGAAAATGATGAGAGTAAGCTGTTGCACTCTCTGAACTTGTACTCAATTTTGAATGTGCCCTACGGATGTTTGAAAAAAAAAAACAAAAGAGTCTAAACTATTTTATTTAGCCAGTGTCCCCCTATCGGCAAATTTCCTAATATTTCATCCACTTCTCCGTCAAGTTTGAGGACGCAATTGTTCATTCCTGAACCTTATCTCTCCCCTTCCTCTTCCTAAGTTTCAGGCAGCAGCCACCTAACCCCAACCCATGAAGCCACCACTCCGACCCACACATCCATCCTGACCCACGCAACCACCACCCCAGAAGCCATCTCCAACCAGCAACCAACAAATTCAAGGGCAAATTGAAAACTGGGTACAAATTCACCCGTTCTCTATACTGAGAGTTGCCTGTATGTATGGCTGAATTGATAGGAAAAATCTCGTATATACATACGAAACATCTGGATGCCGTTTTGTCGAAGGAAGCAGGTAAAGCATCTACCAGTTGACAGTTGTGGGTCCATACTCCATAGATAATCAAAATTGTTTCTCAATTTCTCAATTTCTCAATTTCTCAATTTCTCAATTGCCACTTCTGAAACCTATCTCCACCTCAACAATTCTCAAGTCTCAAGAACAAGAAGCCAATCCAATGGCACTTAATGGAAATCACAGTGAACTCCCACAAGTTCTGGTACTTCTCCCACCTGGGTGCTTCACTTTCTTGGAGTCCAACTACTCCCACAAGTTCAACTTCCTCAAAGCTTGGGACTCTCCTCTCCCTCAAGACCAGTTCTTGGCTACACATGCAGGCTCTGTTCAGGCCTTGTTGTCCTCTGCCAATGGACCAACCATCACTGCCAATATCCTACAAATGCTGCCCTCCTTGAAGGTCATTGTCACCACCAGCGCTGGCCTTGACCATGTGGACTTAGCCGAGTGTCGAAGCCGCGGTGTTGCCATTGCCAGTACCCCTAAAATCTTCACTGAGGATGTTGCTGATATGGCTGTGGGGCTGCTTCTTGATGTCATGAGAAAGATTTCGGCTGGGGATCGGTATGTCAGAGACGGGCTTTGGGCTACCAGAGGAGACTATGCTCTCGGTTCTAAGGTCAGCAACATTCATTTCTAGCTCACATGCCTGAATCTTTTCTGGGTTTTGCTTGTTTTCTTTGGTTATGGTTGAAATCAGTTGTTCCTAATTATGCGTTCCCTTTCAATGTTTAGATGAAAACAATCACAAATGTAGTGTTTGATTAAATATCTTTTAACAAAAATGATTTTTGGGAGCTATTCTGGTGTTCAATTAATTTTAACAACGTCAGTTCTTTACCACTTAATGATCATGTTATGCGTTGAAATTTGTCAACAGATAATTGAAATCCTCTTTTGTTTAAAGTAAATTAAAGTGGTTTTTATGATTGGAAATGCCAGATAGGAGGCAAACGAGTTGGGATTGTCGGATTGGGAAATATTGGCTTAGAAGTTGCCAAAAGACTTGAGGCCTTTGGCTGCAACATATTGTACAACTCAAGGACGGAAAAGCCATTCGTTTCATACCCTTTTATTCTGATATCAGTGAACTTGCTGCTAACAGTGACGCCCTTGTCATTTGTTGTGCATTGACTGCTGAAACCCACCACATGATCAACAAGAAAGTCTTGTTAGCGCTGGGAAGAGATGGCGTGATTGTAAACATAGGACGCGGAGCTGTAATCGATGAGAAGGAAATGGTGCGGTGTTTGGTGAAAGGAGAGATTGGAGGTGCTGGTTTGGATGTGTTTGAGGATGAGCCTGAAGTTCCTCAAGAGCTCTTCGCATTAGACAATGTTGTACTGTCGCCACATTATGCTACCTACACATCAGAATGTTTCATGGCTTTGTGTGAACTAGTAGCAGGGAATTTCGAAGCATTCTTCTCAAATAAACCGTTGCTTTCACCCGCTGTGGATAATTAAATCGATTTCTATTTGCAGGTTAGTGTCTCCATGACTTTTTGCATCATCTTGCATGCCATTTTGGTTTGTTTCCCTTGGGAATTGTTCATACAGAAACCACTTGCAATGGAGCTTCAGCCATTTCTGTTCTAATCTTTCTTCTAGTAAGGTCCGTGCACTTTTATGAATCGATGCAGGGGACCAAATATTGATGCGATGAATGGGGCTATTAGAGAATACAAGGATGAAGAACTGAGGTGTTATCGTTACTGGTATATATTTGAGAGTTATATGATTTGCATGCAGCAGACGGTGTGGATTTGCTTGCCAAATATAATGATTGTTGAATTTTAACTCAAGAGGATGCTTGTTTGTATAAAATGCTTTTTTGTCCAGTTTCCTTGAGCATTTGGAATATAAGTTCTATGCTCCCGTTGCACGTCTCCGCTTTCTTTCTATCTATTTCCTCATGTGAGTCACGTGAGGAGAGAGATAGGAAGAGATAAGGGGGACATGTGAGGTGCAAAATTATTTGTAGGATTTTCTTAGACACTTTTGTTATGAAATACAATCAGTTTGACAATCACAATTATTTTGCTGACACTGGAAATGAATATTTTGTGTCATTTCAATTTTTGCTCACTTGAAAATTAAAATTAAGCCATATATAAAGATGAGTTGAAAAGATGTATTGTCTATATTTGACACGGTTCATTAGTTTTCTAAATCTACATTATGATATTATTTTCTATATTGAGTGAAAATATTGGAGGAAATTAAATTCATGAATTTTGAGGAAGTTTTTCTTTCTTCCATTGTTGGTTTTGACTATTTTGTGGCCATATAATTTTGATAATTTCTTTATAGCAACTGTCGCATTTCTCTTCTTACAGAGGGGAGTTCGTGCTGTGACTTTTCTTACAGTCATTTTGAGGGGCATGACAATTCCTATATGCCATATCCTAAGGACTAGCCAATTCCTAGGGATCATACTACACTGAGGAGGATTCTGATAATGATAAGGCTGCCATAGGGGAGGACTAGAAGGAAAGCTTCAGAGAGTAAAACGAAGAAATTAATGCTAGTTTATCAGATCTATACTTCTTGGCCTACAAAATAAGAACACACAAACACAAATATTTATCAATTTTGGTTGATGCAAAACTTGTAAAAATTCTAAAAATTTATTTGAGATCATTTAAAAATACAGGTTATATAGGCGTGTCTAGACAGTAGGGATGAGTAGTGTTCATGTTGGCCCAACAAAAGTGATGGTCATGCGCGAACTACCAATATGTACCCATGCCTCATTTAGGTTACAGAGAAGAGAAGGTGAGAAGAACGAAATGGGTCTCTGGGTTTTAGAGAAGAGAAGGTGAGAAGAACGTTGACCTCAATCCCATTCCAAATAACCTTGAAAACCCATTGGTTGAAATTGATGGGTTGGATATGATTTTAGAAGACAGTGGAAAGTGTTCAAACCGAACTAAACCGATCAGGTTGGTTTGGTTCGGTTATTTATTTATTAATTATTTAATATCAGGTTCAAATCGAACTGAACTGGTCAGTCCGGTCCGGTTTACAGTTTAGATTTTAAATGAACCGGTTTACCCAAACCAGACTGTTATTGTTGGCAAGCCAAACATTACAAAAATATTTTGCAACAAATGGGTTTGAACCCCACACCTCCATGTAAGAATCGGTCTTGCTTTCCACTGGAGCAAACAACCTTTATGTGTAATCTTTCCAAAAATATGATATATAATTAGTTACTCAGAATAATAAATATTATAAAAAAATATGAGAGCATACAAGTGGACATGGCCATCATGCACTGCTGCATCTATGCCGAAATTAATGTTGTTTTTCTTTCTTTTGTATTTTTTTATTCTTTTTCTTCTCCTAATATCTCACCTTTCCCAACCTCTTTATTTTTTATTGTTTTTCCATCTTCTTCTTACTCTTTCCGTCACTGTCCATCTCTCTATCTCTCCTCTTTTTTATTTCTTTTTCCTTCTTCTCTCCATATTTCTTTCTTTTCTTCCTCAGTCTCTGCAATTTTTTCCTCTTCTCTCATATCTCTATCTTTTTTCTATTTTTTTTCCATGCTCTCTCTTCTTTCTATTGTTTTCCATCGCTCTCTCTCTCCTCTTCCTTCTTCTCCTTCTTCCTCCTGCTGTCTGTCTTCTTCTTTTCCTATTTTTTTTCCTTCTTCTTCTTCCTTTCTCCCCTATCTCAATCTCTCCCTCTATCGATTTTTTCCCCAGCTTTCTTCTTGCTCTCTCTCTTCAGCCTAAACCCAAAACCGAACCAAACCAAACCACAAACTCCGGTTAGCCAGAATGGTCAGTTTCACTGGTTATGGTTCGGTGTACGGTTTCAAAAATAGCTAAGCCGAAGCCTTCAGTTCGGCTTCGAGTTGAACCCAAAACCGAACCAACCCGGACAAAGCCCAGGCCTAAGCACAACAATAGTAAAATAAATAAATAAAATGAAATTCCATAAAACAATAAAGAAAACACGTCTGTTTCTGCAACGTAAAGAGCTTCTATTGCACTTTCATATTTTCTTTCGTTTTTGTAGAAATGTCACATGAACTTATACCTCAATTTCACGTTGTCATCTTAAAGAAAATTTTAAACTTAGTGAAAAAGAAAATTCACCACCCATACAATTACACTTAACCGACAAAATCCAAAGAAATATCAAAAGACCACAGAAAACATGAGGCTCATCTACCAACCCATCCATCAGCCACAGTGGGCATTCATAATCTATTGCATATATCATACCATCTTCACGTACAATTTGTAGCACTTCACTAATTCCTTCTCTATTTTCCACATGGTACCAAAAATGAGCATGATTTAGTGAAATATTCATCTAGGCCTTCAAATGTTTTCCACATTCTCTGTTTGGGTAAGGTAATCTATAATTTCTCGTAAATGAGGAAAAATGCTAAAGTGATTACATTGCTTGATAATTGATAATGATGTTTACTCGTTGCATCAATTATTATGATAAATTATTCGGACGTTTATTCAGATAGTTAATGTGGTTTTTTTAAATTTAAAAAAAAAAAAGTAATGATCTAGTGTTATTTATGCCCGTCGACAAAAAGAAGAAGAAGGGGGGTGCTATTTATGCATTAAAAAAATGTTCAATTCAATTCAATCATACACCATTCTTCTGATTCTACTGTTTCTCTGCTGCAAATTGCAATGAGGCTACTATTTTTGTGGGGTCCTTCGGCCATATGATGCCCTCTAGATCATGAAAACATTATCTAATGTACTTTTACATTTGAAATTCCATCTAAAACATATGCTTATGCTATACTATAATGGTCCAATTCCAATCCCAAGACCTCCCACAACTCCTGATTATTCACCCTCCATTATCCTTGGCAATTGCTGAATCTCAGTTGTCTCAAAAATTCCATCTCCTCAAAGCATGGGAGTCAGAACTCCCTCTAGACCAGTTCTTGACCACCTATGCATGCTCAGTCCAAGCCATGCTTTGCTACCCTGTCACTCAGGTCAATGCAGACCTCCTCCGGCTGCTTCCGGCACTCAAACTTGTTGTCAGTCCCACCGCTGGGGTCAACAACATCGACTTGGTCGAGTGCCGGCGGCGTGGAATATCAGTGACCACTTCCGGGAGTGCATTCTCAGAAGATGTTGCTGATACTGCCGTAGGGTTGCTCATTGATGTGCATAGAAGAATCTCAGCAGCAGATCGGTTTGTGAAAGGGCTTTGGACTAGCAAAGGAGATTATCCTCTTGGTTCCAAGGTAATGCTAGCTAGAGAGATCTCATTTACTAAGTTTCTAAACCACATATGTACATTAGTTGATGGCAGTTGATTTGTTAATTAACAATTAACGATAATAATTTATGTAATATGTACACATCCATAACTCACGAAAACTGATTAGTTCTTTAGCATTGGGGATTGAATATGTTCTTTATTTCTTGTTGTAGTACACAAACACCCTAGTTGATCCTTTGATATTAAATGATTGATTGACTCTCTATATATTTTATTATAATTTATATATATAAAGAAAAATGCAGTGAAACATTCAAAATACCAGAAATGTCATTGGTTAATTCAAACATTAAGAATTGAAATTATTAATTAAATGAGGATAATATGATAAATTATTAATTAAAAGAAAAATCAAATAATAAATTCTATTTTTAAGGAATACAACTACCCATTATATTTTTTATTCTAAAATAAATTTAAAATTTTCTGAAAAAAGTCTTGCGAAGTGCGTGTGAAGAGGCTAATTTATGTAATGTTAATTGTCAACTGATAATTGATTTCAGTCAGGAGGCAAGCGAGTTGGGATTGTTGGATTAGGAAGCATTGGCTCTGCAATTGCATTGTCTCATACAACTCAAGGAGCAAAAATCCGTCTTTAACATGCCCCTTCTATTCCAGTGTTCATGAACTTGCAGCCAATAATGATGCCCTCATCATATGTTGTCCATTGACAGACCAAACCCACCACATGATCAACAAGGAAGTCTTATCTGCACTGGGAAGAGAGGGAGTGATCGTTAACGTTGGACGGGGGGCTATTATTGATGAGAAGGAATTGGTGAGGTTTCTGGTGCATGAAGAGATTGGAGGCGCTGGTTTGGATGTGTTTGAGAATGAGCCTCATGTTCCTGAAGAACTCTTTGCTTTGGACAATGTTGTTCTGTCTCCACATAACGCTGCTTTTACTCCCGAATCTGTAGAGAGTTCGAGTCGAATAGTTATTGCCAATTTGGAAGCTTTCTTCTCAAATGAGCCTTTGGTTACTCCATTCATGGATGACTAAATTTGATTTTATGTGTTGTTTCCTTTAATTTTTTCAGACATTTTTTTTTGGCTGAACTCTGTTCTTGCGGAAGTGATTGCTTGGCTTTGCAAGAAGCTATGAATTACAATGACTCTGATTATCTCATGACTGGCAGTTTTCCTTGTTCTTATTTCCAACATTTTTCTTAAGCTTGTAATATCTCTGTCAAATTCCTTTTGATCAAACCTTAATTATAAAAGTCAGCCAAGACAACACATGAAATGAATACCACAGAAAAAAGAGAGGCTCTCAGACCCTCTCCACCAACTCAGGATTTGCTTTGAAGTTGCAAAAAGACTCGAGGCCTTCTATTCCAATGGATGATTTAGTATATTATTGGCCAATAAAAAGACAATCAATTATAATTTTTGCTCCCTTAGTTTTGGCCAATAGCCAAACGACAGTTAACCGACACGAAATGCAAAAACGCAAAAATGCAACAACAAAAAAAAAAAAAAACCCAGAACACAACATCAAATGAATACCACAGAAGAACAAGAGGCTCCCACACACCCCTGTTGAATATTGGCTCAAATATTGTTTTGCTTACTATTTCTGTTGTGTTGCATGTCATCTACTGGAAAAAGGAAGAGGTTATTCTTTCCTTTCTCATGCATTTGCCAAAAGCAAAGGAAAAAAATTAAAAAAGAGTGTTTTTTGTTGATAGAATTTTATATTAACAAAAGTACAAAAAGAAGACATGCATGCAACACATGGGCAAGCTATCAAAGGAAGGGAATGATGGCTGAAGTCAGCCTTCGTAAAAAAAAAAATAAATAAAAAGGGAAAAAAAGCTATGTGAAGCAAGCTGGAAAATGGGAAGCAAGTTTGACTAACTGCATATCACTATTTGCATGTGATTGTTTATCCCTTGATTCACGGATTGGCTGCTATATTTATTAAGCCACTTGGGCTATGTGGCAATCATATTGATTGCAAGATTAGGAGTGGCAGCCTTGAGCTTTAGAAAGAGAGAAGAGAGAAGTAGAATAATCTTTGTATTATTGCTACTACTTTTGGCTCTTGGGTTCTTTGAGAAGCCAACTAGAGCTATGCATAATCAGGGACTTCGTTGGCAGCAAGAGAGGTGTGTGCAGGTGTGCTGCACTGTGCGGCACCAAAGAAGAACGGTTGGTTTCTTTTCAATGCTGGTGGTTAAGTTGTTTCGGTGCATTAACTTCCCTTGTTTTGTGGAGGACTTTGAAGGTGCTCATGCAGCTATTGGGCCAAGTTCTTGGTTATAAAATGAAGGCTTGGCAGAGCGAAAGGCGTGGGTAGTTTTGGTGAGCATAATAGGTGAGAGAGTTCTCGTCATGGAGCAAGCTGTATGCACCATGGTGTCTTTGCTGCTACACCTTTTGCGTGAGGAAGAGATGGTGATGTGAAGAACTTCTTTGTTTATAAGCATTCTTCATATCTTTGTAGCCTCTATTTCTCTTTTGGTGTATGTGTGTGAGTGACTTGGGTGTATTTGGGATTTGGATTGTGAGAGTTAAACTCTGTAATTCCTAGACTATGAGAGAGTGTTTAATCTCTTTTGGGATACCAGTGGAAGTTCTTGTCATCTTTGAACTAGATGTAGGCTACACACGGCTAGCTGAACCAGTATAAATTCTTATGTCTCTTGGATTTTGCTATTTTCATATTTGTCTTGGTGTTTCAACGGTTCCGTATTGTCCACCTAGTGCAACCCGCTTCCACTGCGCACAACAACCCCATCTCCTCCACCAACCCTACATCAGCAGCAATAGGGTTGATCACACAGCGTGTTCCATCTCTATTTTCTACATGTTACTAAAATGAGGAGGATGGAAAGTGAAATATTCATCTGGGCCTTCAAATGAAAGGTAGTCTCAATAATTTCTCATAACTGAGGGAAATTGCTAAAGTATTAGATGACTTATAAATGATGATGCATATTTGTTACATCAATTATTCAATAACACATTTACTTAGAGGATTCGAATCCTGATTAATGTGGTTAAAAAAATGTGATAATTCAGTGCTATTTGATAGATTGCCCAATGCATAAAAAGGGCACTAACGAATCAATAAAATGTGAGATTTTTTATTCATGGGGGTTGTTCGTCACTTCAAACCACATATATATATATATATATAAATTATCATTAAATCGATTGGATCTTGAACACCCCTACACTTGATCTAAAATATAAAACAAGAGCTCTATATAGAGTACCGCAATAACAAAAATATATGGAACCAATCAATTTTGATCAGAACAGAAATCATGAAACTGCGGTACTTGTTTTTGTTTTTCCAATCATTGTCTACATTAAACAAATCACAAAGCACGACATAAACTAATGTGTTTGTAGATGAAGTGATCAGCTCAGCTAGCCAGAGCCATTGAAACGACAATGCTTCTTCTAAATGATTCTTAAACCAAGATTATGAATTCAATTACTTGGTGGAAATCGCTGGTGATGCTAATTTTGTTTTTTCTTTCATTCTTTAATTACTTGCATGTATGCACATGCCGTTTCTTATTATGACAAAGATGCTTCAAAGAAATTTTTGTTGATACAAACAAAATTTTATTTAATCTAATTCAAATTATGGGGAGGGGAGATTCAAACTCAATTGCAGAGTATGGAGCACATTTTGGCTAAACCCATGTCTGCGCTCACTAGCAGACCTATACATGAGCAAGGTGGTGCAGCTGCACCTCCCCTTGCCGGAAAATCCTTTGGGGTGACCGGAATTTGCCCTTTTGATGGTGCCCACCATGTGTCCGATTAAATGTCTAAAAGAGACTTTATAATATTCAATTTAATTTCTGCTTCACATAAACTTGTTGTCTCCCAAAATTCTCGTAATGATATATCTCTATTTAATAAATATCCATGAGCTTTAATCTCCCTTTTTGGCATCAGTCCTTTCTTAGTTTCTCAACTTATAATTTAATTTTGTTTTATGCAGATTTCACATTTCTTTATTCAAAGTTACTCTCTTCTCTGTCGACTAATGTAGATGAGTTCATGGACTCCTTGCACTTGGATTTCCCTCACATACTTTTAGCCTTTTAAATATTGCCCCTTTCCTGAAAAATTCTTGGGTCTGCCAGTCTGCGCTTCAAAGAAAGTTTTGTGACACTTGTAAAAATATGTGCAATTAATTATTATATATTTTTAGGTTATGAATCTCAACTCTAGTTTTGTCTGAAACCTCTATTCTATGTTAGTTTTATCTGTCTCGGGTCCAAATCAATACAAGTATCTGATAAGACAATGGCAAATATATAAACACGCCCCCCTCCCCTCCTCCCCAACAAAAGTTATGGAAATGGACGAAAAACATCTTCTTCTTTTTTTAAAGACAATGTTTGCCATGTGATCAGATGAAAACCAAACATGAAAAATTTAGTGATTCGGTGGCCCATGTGAGTTGGCTTCAAAGAAATGAATAATTATTATCTACATGGATTACGGAGCATCCTAATTGTCTTACGTGATTATGTTACGCGTTGAAATTTGTCAACAGATAATTGAAATCCTCTTTTGTTTAAAGTAAATTAAAGTGGTTTTTATGATTGGAAATGCCAAATAGGAGGCAAACGAGTCGGGATTGTCGGATTGGGAAACATTGGCTTAGAAGTTGCCGAAAGACTTGAGGCCTTTGGCTGCAACATATTGTACAACTCAAGGACAGAAAAGCCATTCTTTTCGTACCCTTTCAATTCTGATATCTGTGAACTTGCTGCTAACAGTGACGCCCTTGTCATTTGTTGTGCATTGACTGCTGAAACCCACCACATGATCAAGAAAGTCTTGTTTGCTCTGGGAAGAGATGGCGTGATTGTAAACATAGGACGCGGAGCTATAATCGATGAGAAGGAAATGGTGCGGTGTTTGGTGAAAGGAGAGATTGGAGGTGCTGGTTTGGATGTGTTTGAGGATGAGCCTGAAGTTCCTGAAGAGCTCTTTGCATTGGACAATGTTGTACTGTCGCCACATTATGCTACCTACACACCAGAATGTGTTTCATGGCTTTGTGTGAACTAGTAGCAGGGAATTTCGAAGCATTCTTCTCAAATAAACCGTTGCTTTCACCCGCTGTGGATAATTAAATCGATTTCTATTTGTAGGTTAGTGTCTCCGTGACTTTTTGCATCATCTTGCATGCCATTTTGTTTTGTTTCCCTTGGGAATTGTTCATACAGAAACCACTTGCAATGGAGCTTCAGCCATTTCTGTTCTAATCTTTCTGCTAGTAAGGTTCGTGCACTTATCGATGCAGGGGACCAAATATTGATGCGATGAATGGGGCTATTAGAGAATACAAGGATGAATAACTGAGGTGTTATCGTTACTGGTATATATTTGAGAGTTATATGATTTGCATGCAGCAGACGGTGTGGATTTGCTTGCCAAATATAATGATTGTTGAATTTTAACTCAAGAGGATGCTTGTTTGTATAAAATGCTTTTTTGTCCAGCTTCCTTGAGCATTTGGAATATAAGTTCTATGCTCCCGTTGCACGTCTTCGCTTTCTTTCTATCTATTTCCTCATGTGAGTCACGTGAGGAGAGAGATAGGAAGAGATAAGGGGGACATGTGAGGTGCAAAATTATTTGTAGGATTTTCTTAGACACTTTTGTTATGAAATACAATCAGTTTGACAATCACAATTATTTTGCTGACACTGGAAATGAATATTTTGTGTCATTTCAATTTTTGCTCACTTGAAAATTAAAATTAAGTCATATATAAAGATGAGTTGAAAAGATGCATTATGTCTATATTTGACACGGTTCATTAGTTTTTTAAATCTACATTATGATATTATTTTCTATATTGAGTGAAAATATTGGAGGAAATAAAATTGATGAATTTTGAGGTGCTTTCTTCCATTGTTGGTTTTGAATATTTTGTGGCCATATAATTTCGATAATTTCTTTATAGCAACTGTCGCATTTCTCTTCTTACAGAGGGGAGTTCGTGCTGTGACTTTTCTTACAGTCATTTTGAGGGGCCTGACAATTCCTATATGCCATATCCTAAGGACCAGACAATTCCTAGCGATCATACTACACTATGGAGGATTCTCATAATGACAAGGCTGCCATAGGGGAGGACTAGAAGGAAGCTTCAGGGAGGAAAATGAAGAAATTAACGCTAGTTTATCAGATCTTTACTTCGTGGCCTACAAAATAAGAACAGACAAACACAAATATTTATCAATCTTGGTTGATGCACGAAACTTGTACCCTGAAAACCCAGAAGACTTGAAGGTGAGACTAGAAACGAAATGGGTCTTTGTGTCAGATATTGTTTTTTCTTGTTGGTGTAACAACAATCAGTTATACAATTATTTAATTCTAATAGTTAAATAAGCACAACAATAGTGAAATAAATAAATAAAACGAAATTTAATAAAATAGTAAAGAAATCATGACTGTTTCTACAACGTAAAGAGCTTCTATTGCACTTTCACTTTTTCTTCATAGAAATGTCACCTAAACGTATACATCAGTTTCAATTTATCACATTAAAAAAAAAATTAAGAAAAATGACATCTTAATTTTTCAAACTTCATGATTTGTCATGCCGCTCAAGATTTGCTTTGAAGTTGCAAAAAGACTTGAGGCCAATGAAACGACAATCAATTATAATTTTTGCTCCCACGAAATGGAAAATAAAAAATAAAAAATACAGAACATAACATCAAATGAATTATACCACAGAAAAACAAGAGGCTCCCACACATCCCATCTCCTCCACCAACCCTACATCAGTAGCAATAAAGGTTGATCACACATAGGGCATTCATTGCAAATCACACCGTGTTCACCTATCATTTTCAGTACTTCACTAATTCCATCTATATTTTCCACATGTTACTAAAATGAGGAGGATGGAAAGTGAAATATTCATCTGGGCCTTCAAATGAAAGGTAGTCTATATAATTTATCGTAATTGAGGGAAATTGCTAAAGTATTACATGACTTATAAATGATGATGCATTCTCGTTACATCAATTATTCAATAATACATTTAATGTGGTTAAAAAATGCGATGATTTAGTGCTATTTGTTAGATTTTTCTACAACAACGATTCGCGTTAAATGCAAGTCCATGGTAACCATTAAATTTATACGATTCACACTTCTCTATTAAGTCATGGATTCATCCACCCATTAAATCGTGTTCGTGTTTAATGCGAATTTACAGTGAAGATGTACCCTACTTCTTGATAGTTGAGGTCATTGAGAATATTTTTTGGGGTGCCTGAGTGCCTCCACCATATGCAGACCTCTGGATCACGAAAATATTATAATGGTCTTTTGCATTTGAAATTCCATCTAAAACATATGCTACTATAATGATGGCCCAAGACCTCCCACAGCTCCTGATTATTCACCCTCCATTATCCTTGACACATATTGAATCTCAGTTGTCCCGAAAGTTCCATCTCCTCAGAGCATGGGAGTCAGAAATCCCTCTAGACCAGTTCTTGACCACCTATGCACGCTCAGTACAAGCCATGCTTTCCCCCCCTATCACTCGAGTCAATGCAGACCTCCTCCGGCTGCTACCGGCACTGAAACTTGTTGCGACCCCCACTGCTGGGGTCAACAACGTGGACTTAGTCGAGTGCAGGCAGCGTGGAATTTCAGTGACCCCTTCCGGGAGTGCATTCTCAGAAGATGTTGCTGACATTGCCATAGGGTTGCTCATTGATGTGCATAGAAAAATCTCAGCAGCAGATCGGTATGTGAGAAAAAGGCTTTGGACTAGCAAAGGAGAATATCCTCTTGGTTTCAAGGTAATGCTACTTTCTGATTAGTTCTTTAGCACTGGGGATAGAATGATTGCTTGACTTTCTACTTTCTTATTTTTTATTTCAGTTAGGAGGCATTGGGATTGTTGGATTAGGAAACATTGGCTCTGAAGTTGCTAAAAGACTTGAGGCCTGTGGGTGCATTGTCTCGTACAACTCAAGGAGAAAACAGCAAGCTTTGCCTTACCTCTTCTATTCCAATGTTCATGAACTTGCAGCCAATACTAATGCCCTCATCATCTGTTGTGCATTGACAGATCAAACTCACCACATGATCAAGAAGGAAGTCTTATCTGCATTGGGAAGAGAGGGAGTGATTGTTAACGTCGGACAGGGGGCTATTATTGATGAGAAGGAATTGGTAAGGTGTTTGGTGCATGGAGAGATAGGAGGTGCGGGTTTGGATGTGTTTGAGAATGAGCCTCATGTTCCTCAAGAGCTCTTTGCATTGGACAATGTTGTTCTGTCTCCGCATAAGGCTGCTCTTACTCCAGAATCTTTCGAGAGATCAAATCGAATAGTTATTGCCAATTTGGAAGCTTTCTTCTCAAATAAACCTTTGGTTACTCCATTCAATGGGTGACTAAATAAGATTTTATGTACTGGTTTTTTTTTTCTTTTGGGACATTATGTTTCTTGTAGCTTTTTTTTATTTTTTGGCTGAACTCTGTTCTTGTGGAAGTGATTCCCTGGCTTGCAAGACGCTATGAATTAGTATTTGTGACAATGAGTCTGATGATCATCTCATTTGATTGGCAGTTTTGAGTTTTCTTATTTCCAACATTATCTTAAGCTTGTAATATCTCTGTTTGACCTTTTTCAAATTCCTTTTGATCAGACCTTACTTAGAAAAGTCAGCCAAACAGAATATCTGAAGGCAACACATCAAATCAATACCACAGAAAACAAGAGGCTCTCAAACCAATCTCCACCAACCCTACATCAGAAATCAAAATTGAGTACACAGAGGGCATTCACTTATGATGTGGACTTGTGACATCAATTATTAATTAGAACATCAACTGACATGTGATCAAACTAATGTAGTTAGAAAATGTGATGGCTCTTGCATTATTTGTTGATATTTTGAGGAAAAAACCAACATACTATAATGGCCCAATTCCAATCCCAAGACCTCCCACAACTCCTGATTATTCACCCTTCAGCATTCTTCACTCATTTCCAATCTGAGTTGTACCATAAAGTTCCATATCCTCCATGCAGGGGAGTCACCACTCCCTCTAGACCAGTACTTGACCACCTATGCAGGTTCAGTCCAAGCCATGCTTTGCTACCATGCCACTCAGGTCAATGAGGACCTCCTCCAACTGCTACCGGCACTGAAACTTGTTTTGACTTGCACTTCTGGTGTCAACCACATCGATGTTGTAGAGTGCAGGCGGCGTGGAATTGCCATAGCCACTGCCAGAAGTGTGTACTCAGAAGATGTTGCTGATATTGGTGTTGGTTTTTTCCTTGATATGCAGAGAAAAATTTCAGCAGCAGATCGGTATGTGAGGCAAGGGCTTTGGACTAGCAAAGGAAATTACCCTCTTGGTTCCAAGGTCACTACACGTCTCTCACCAACATTGTTTTTCTTTTTCTTTTAAGGATTGACTGATGTTTTGTTTCTTTTTTTTTGGAATATGTTAGTTGTGTTAGGGGATCACGATCTTTAGTTGCATCGATATTGTCTCTAACTTAATTACAAAAACTCTTGCTCTAATTATTGCTTAACTTTCTATTTGCCATTTTATAATTAATACTGGTAATGAAATTCAGTTAGGAGTTAGGAAGCATTGGCTTGGAAGTTGCTAAGTGACTTGAGGCCTTTGGCTGCAGGGTCTCATACAACTCAAAAAGCAAAAAGCCATCTTTGCCATACCGTTTCTATTCCAATGTTCATGAACTTGCAGCTAATAATGATGCCCTCATCATATGTTGTGCATTGACAGACCAAACCCACCACATGATCAACAAGGAAGTCTTATCTGCACTGGGAAGAGAGGGAGTGATCGTAAACGTGGGATGAGGGGCTATTGTTGATGAGAAGGAATTGGTGAGGTTTTTGGTGCATGGAGAGATTGGAGGTGCTGGTTTGGATGTGTTTGAGAATGAGCCTCATGTTCCTAAAGAGCTCTTTGCTTTGGACAATGTTGTTCTGTCCCCCCATAAGGCTGTTCACACTACAGAATCTTTCCAAAGTTCAAATGAATTCATGCTTGCCAACTTGGAAGCTTTCTTTTCAAATGTACCTCTGCTTACTCCACACACTGAGGGAGAGGAATTCGAACTTGTACCTCGAGTCTAGTGTGAGTAAGTACTCTTAACTACTAGAACAACAATATTTGACTCTCTTTTTTGTCCATTACGTATTAGTAAACCATGCGTTCTTGTAGAAGTGATTCATTTACAGAAGTTATGAACATTGGTGACAATGAATAATTACATATGATATGATCTCATTTGGAATTGACCCGGGTTTGGGCTGGGTTGTTAGGTAGGCTCTGTTGTGGTTGGGCTCTGCCCCCTTATGTCTTCTATCAGAAGGCACAAAGACTTATAGGTCGGCTTTAGGGTTGGGTCAAACTAATCCTCAATATTCAATGGCTAGGAATGCCATGCCATGGGGAATTAACCTTGGGTTGGGTTGGACTTAAATAAAGGCCTAATTTCAATTAAGATAGATTGCCCAATGCATAAAAAGGGCACTAATGAATCGATAAAATGTGAGATTTTTTATTCATATGGGGTGTCCGTCGCGTTTCGAAACCACTCAATGAAAATGCTTATATATAAATTTTCTTCAAATCGGATTGAATCTTGAACACCCCTACACTTGATCTAAAACATAAAACAAGAGCTCTATATAGAGTACCGCAATAACAAAAATATATGGAACCAATCAATTTTGATGAAAAGGGGTTAAATGCCATACACAGATGAGAACAGAAATCATGAAACTGCGGCACTTGTTTTTGTTTTTCCAATCATTGTCTACGTTAAACAAATCACAAGGCACGACATAAACTAATGTGCTTGTAGATGAAGTGATTAGCTAAGCTAGCTAGAGCCATTGAAACGACAATGCTTCTTCTAAATGATTCTTAATCCAAAATTATGGATTCAATTACTTCGTGGAAATCGCTAGTGATGCTATTTTTGTTTTTTCTTTCATTCTTTAATTACTTGCATGTATGTGCATGCCGTTTCTTATTATGACAAAGATGCTTCCAATAAATTTTTGTTGATACAAACAAAATTTTATTTTAATCTAATCTAAATTTTGGGAATGGGGATTCGAACTCGGATGCAGAGTGAGGAACATATCTTGGCTAAACCCATGTCTGCTATTCGAAGAAATTTTTGTGACACTTGTAAAAAAATGTGCAATTAATTATTGTATATTTTGAGGTTATGAATCTCAACTCTAGTTTTGACTTTAGCATAAATTAGAAACCCCAAAATTAGAAGCTTATAAGCATCTATGTTAAACATGGATAAATTAATATACATTAAAGAATTTTTGGTGGTTATGATACATGTTGCATGTAGCCCCTTTTCTAGGATATTATTGGCACCTTGAAACCTCTATACGTCTCTTTGTTAGCTTTTTCTGTCTTGGGTCCAAATCAATATAAGTATCTGATAAGACAATGGAAAATTTATAAGCCCCCTAGTTATGGAAATGGACGAAAAAAATCTTCTTCTTTTTTAAAGAGAATATTTGCCATGTGATCAGATGAAAATCAAACATGAAAAATTTAGAGATTTGGTGGCTCATGTGAGTAATAAGGCTTCAAAGAAATGAATAATTATTATCTACATAGATTACGGATCATACTAATTGTCTTACGTGATTATAGAAAAAAATATTATATTACGCGATAAGAGAAATAGACACAAATTTACATTGTAATTGTAACCAAGCTAGAAAATTTCCAAAACAACATTTCCTGAGGAAAGAGAAGGTTAAGGCACGCTTGCCTATTTTTAAAAGAAATTATACAAAAACAGTTTACAATGCAAATCATGCAAACCATTAAAGAACAAATTTAGGCTTTTCCTTTTTTTTTTTTTTTTTAGCTATTGCCCTGACTCATGTCTCATGCTTATAGCCGGCCAATTTATCTTATTTTATTTAGCAAACGACAATAATTTAAGGTCAATATTGTCTTTTGGTCTCGAATTTTGTCGTAACTACACTTCCTTTCCTCTCATAAATAATCATACCTTTTGGCTTTTGTTAACAAAAATTTGCATCCAAGGATCTTACGAAAAGCATGTTATGAATTGAAAATTAATCAAACAAAAGAAATTACCACTCCGATTCAGTTCACCTTCTACTTTAACAAAATAAATTACCTAGCATAAAAAATAAGAAAAATAATTTAATACAGTCACATACTAATGAAAACTCTATTAAGATCACTCTCAACCGTCCAAAAGTCTATAATAATCTTGAATATATAGAGTAGGATGTGGAATTACTAGAATATTTACTATATATGTTGGTCCAATCCTGAATGGATTAATTGAAAAAATAAAATATAAATGTCCGTTTGGTAACCATTTGAATTTTAGTTTCTAGTTTTCATTTGTTGTGCTAAAATATAAAGGAAAAAGAGGGAGAATGGAAGTAAGAATAAGAATAAAGATGAGGTTAAGAGATAAGATGAGAGGGGATGAGAGAGGAATGAGTAACAAAAGTGAAAACGAAAACTAAAAACTGAAATATATTTTAAATTGTTTTCACTTTTATTACTTTTTTCTCCCATCTTCTCTCTGAATCTCATCATCACTCTCATTCTCACTCTCATGTTTCTCTATACTAGTCTATCATAAAAAATGAAAACTAAAAACTAAAATTGAAATGATTATCAAATGGATTGCATCCCTTCCATTAAGAAAGACTTCCATGAAATCTCCGGCCAATAACATTATGATGACACAAGTGATAATATTTTTTTATAGCATAATATTATTAGCTACGGATAACAAATGATATCTTTATTGCAACTGAGTAATTCTCCCTTCCACTAATGGGGACTAGAAAACAATTGATATAAAAAAGATAAAGGCAATAAGCAAGTGTTTCCTTTTCATCCATCTGTCAGGGTATTTTTGTTTTGGGATGTTGATTGATGTGATACAACATTTCAAGCAACTCCTGTCGTACATAAAAGTCATTTTGGTTTTTTTCTATATATATATATATATGTGTGTGTGTATATACAGCTATCTGTTTATCTTAAATTAAAACGTTCAACCTCTTTATCAAATGAACATGTTAAATTCAACACATGACATGCATGGAGAACCTTTTACATGACAAGCATGGAGAACCTGCTACATGACATGCATGTTATAATAAATGCATGTTGTGAAAAAGTTATTTTTAACTTATAAACATGACATAATTACTTTTTCACAATACATGCATGCGATAACTTTTTGTTTTTATTTTTGTTTTTGTTTTTGTTTTTATTTTTGTTTGTGTTTTTTTTTTGGGTGAATAATCGTTTTCACAATAAATATGTGAAGTTCAAAATATAACACGCATGCATAACCTATCATAACAACAAAATTGACATGAATGTTGCAGAAAAAAGTTATATATAGTTGAAATTGTCATAATTACATTCTCACGATAAGTATGTGAGATCTGCTACATCGTGAAAAAAGTTTTACAATACTTATAAACAAGAAATATTCGTTATAAAAGTGATATACACATGTGAGACTCATCACATAACAGTAAAACTTATGTGTATTTATATATTGTAAGAAAAGTTATCAATAAGAGATTTGGACCAACATGTCTATTGCGAAAAAAATTATATTTAACTGATGTATATACAGTCATTTTCACCAATCTAATAACATGTCATTTTTAAAAGGGAGGGAAGATATACATGAAAATCATGTACGTAATCAAATAGAGGAGTAGCTGTGTATTGCTTTGTCGATTACATTTTCAGCTTTCCAATGAATCAAAACGAACAAACAAACAAAAATATTGTCATGGTGAACCAGAGCCATGCAAATTTCAGTTTCTGCAGCAATTGATGTAGAAGGTTGTCTTGCGTGCAGTACTTATTGCTGGACGTACACTCCAGCACAACAATGTTAATTGGCTTATCATCTGGTTCTTACTTCAAATTACAAATTAATATAAGAAATAAATAGATAAACAAATACAATATTGGAAAGATTTGAACATATTTTAATGAAATCAAGTAAGCCGCCATGCAATTATTTGAAAAAGGATAACTTAAGACACACTTTATAACCTTTTTATTTTATTTTTTATGTTGATAAGGTAGGTTAGCTGCCTCGTAATCAATTAAGAGAATGAGTTTTCGGATAAACAGATATCGTGCTTCGAATTTTCATCAACATTGAAAAGAAAAATATCATCAGATCAAGAGTTAATTGGTCCAACTTTTTTATTTTCCTCCCTCAACTGCTTTGGAGTCAAGAAAAAAAACAAATGTGGCCCACCTTCCATCAAACCCATGATCAAAAATTGCTCAACTCTAGTTCATTCTACTTGAAGAATACTAGAGATCCCACTTTTCTGCAAACGTTGACAGTACATGCATACACTGAAATCTTTGGTAAGTTGTCATGTCATGGAGATCACGCTCTTTGCTGGAGCTTGTTTCGCCCTTTTCTCTGTTTGTGATGAAGACAAGCACAAACTTGGTGACCTTGAGGACACGTTCAATCCAGATTGGAATATATATATATATATATATATATATATATGTGCGCGTGTGTGTGTGTGTGAATGCTGCTGGTATTCACTGGAAGTTAGGCTTTTTCTTTCTGCCCCAAAACACTTTATTAGTACTTAGTAACTTACCCATTAATTGCATCCAAATCATTTGCCAGGTTAGCTTAATTGTTAATGAGACAGATTACAAAGGATAATATATAAGATGCTATATTGTGTGAAGATGAAATGAAACAACACATCTGATTACGGGCCATACATCATTCTGTGCCCAAATAAAAAACCCTTTTGCACGTTCAGACCTCTAGAATGACAGAATCTATCCCATCACAACTTGCCCAAAATGGGGTTCTTTGGAGCAAAAGACCAGAAGGAGTTGTCCTGTCTCATCTCCCTTCCACCTTTAATTAGTGTATCACACAGGTAAAATCCTTGAGAAGCTCTAACAAATGCAAGTTTTTTTTTTTTTTTGGTGGGTCAAATAGGCAGGTAAAAGTTTCCAAGTTCAAACCCAATTGCAAAGAAAGCTAACTATGGAAAATAGCTAACATATCTTTCCAGAATGTCTGGTTGGTGGCATTAGCATCGGGGGAGAACCTATCTTATATTTCTGAGAGGCCTAGAAAAATTTTGGGAAAGACTTGGGATGATCTAGACCTAGAACTCATACAGTATGTATGCATGTGTGTGGGTTGGTTTGGTTTTTGGGGGATGTTAAAGTTAGAATGAAAGTATTATAGCTATGGGATAAGAGACACAGAGTGAGAGAGGAATGACGCAACAGTAAAAATAATAAGATTCTAATATTTGTTTACCGACCTCCCCAATGAACAGTCTTGGCTGTTTCTCTCCACTCCCTCTCACCTTCCTTTTAAACTCTGTCCTCCTTGCTAACTCTTCCTCAATAACCAACTCTCTCTCTCTCTTTCTCTCTATTCTCTCTCTCTCTCTCTCTCTCTCTCTCTCTCTCTCTCTCTCTACTACAAGTACCAACCCAACAACCAACAAATAGTGCGCTTCCCAGTTCCAAAACTAAGAAGGCTGCATTATATGCTAAGCATGCCAATGCCGCCTCCTCAACATCTCCCACCAACAAATGAAGCAAAGAATGAAAATGAAGAAAACCCTTCGGTTTTTGATGCTTCAGTTGCTCAGTACCAATCCAGCATACCCTCCAAATTCATATGGCCCGACCACGAGAAGCCATGCCCTGAGCCGCCAGAGCTTCCAGTTCCTCACATTGACATGAAAGGCTTTCTCACAGGGGACACTAGGGAGGTCTCAAACGCGACTCGTTTAGTCGATGAGGCATGCAGGAAGCATGGATTTTTCCTCGTTGTTAATCATGGAGTTGATTCGCAGCTCATAGCAAAAGCTCATGAATACATGGACTTGTTCTTTGGCATGCAACTCTCACAGAAGCAAAGGGCTCAGAGAAAGACTGGTGACCACTGCGGATATGCCAGTAGCTTCATTGGCAGGTTCTCCTCCAAACTTCCATGGAAAGAAACACTTTCTTTCAGATATAGTGCCGACAGCCACTGCACAGTCAATGACTATTTTGTGAATGTAATGGGTGAAGATTTCAAAGAATTCGGGTAAGAACACATAATCAAGAGTATAATGTTGTGATTCTGCAATAAAAGAAATATATCTACTCAAATTAATTTCATGATAGATAAGTGGATTATGTCATCACCAATCACTAAACCAAAAAAATAATCATCATGATCTCATACATTACCAATAGCCCTTTACTTATGCAGCATATTTTTTTCCCTGCTAGGAAGGTGTACCAAGAATACTGTGAAGCCGTGAGCAATCTCTCCAATGGGATAATGGAGCTGCTGGGAATGAGCTTAGGAGTTGGCCAAGAGTATTTCAGAGAATTCTTCGAAGGAAACGATTCAATAATGAGGTTGAACTACTATCCCAGATGCCAAAAACCAGATTTAACACTAGGAACTGGGCCTCACTGTGATCCCACTTCCTTAACAATTCTTCATCAAGATCAAGTCGGCGGCCTTCAAGTGTTTGTAGATGAAAAGTGGCGCTCTGTTACTCCTAAGCCTGATGCTTTTGTTGTCAACATTGGTGATACATTTATGGTAAGTTATTTCATTTATGAATTAGGCTCAGTTTGTTTAGAAAGAAAATCTTTTTCGTTTTTCCCCCTACGAAAAGTCTACAAGACTCCAACATGTGGGACAAAAACAGGACCTTCAGAAGACTTTCTACGCAAAATATGAAGCACTCTTTATGAATTTGAATATGTGCTTTCTCTGATGTGATTTTTCAGGCTCTATCCAATGGGATTTACAAGAGCTGCTTGCATAGAGCAGTGGTAAACAACAGAACTGTGAGGAAATCTCTTACTTTCTTCCTTTGTCCCAAAAAGGACAGGGTGGTGACCCCACCAAGAGGTTTGGTTGATACCAAGAGCCCAAGGATGTACCCGGACTTTACCTGGCCTACTTTGCTAGAGTTTACACAGAAACACTACCGGGCTGACATGAAGACGCTGGATGCCTTCTCGGACTGGATTATAAATAAAAACAACTAACCATGAAAGAAGCACCAGGAAAAGTAGGTGTACGTAAAGCTTTGGTGGGTGTTCATGGGAAAAGATGACAGAAACACCAAGAAGGGAGGAGAGGGAACTAGGCTGTTAACTAGTGTGTCATCGTCGGAGAGAATCATGTCAATTTGGAGGCATAAATAAGTTAAGGGGCTCCATAACTTCTTCTTAATTTTACTTTTCTGTCAATTCAACAATGAATCATTGTAATTATAATATATACTTTGTTGACCACCAAGCTGTGTTGTTATTGGACTTCCATAAACTATTCTATTTAATATCTGCATGTACAGCCGTCAACTTCCAAAGAAATTATGCCTCTCAGCATGATATCAAAGTAAAGGAACAGATAAACAGAATTGTTAATCTAGAACAATGTATACTTTAGTATATCTTAATTACTATGAGAACTTATATGCAGGGTGAGGTTTTTCTCATTTCATCCTCACAAGTATCGACAGTGACGTGAGTTTTAACAAGTAGGGTAATGTCCTTTGCTTAAGATGCACAAAGTTTTAATATATATAAATTGGTGTGCATCTTTGCTTTTTACTACTTCAACCAAAAGTGAAGAATAGTTTTTAGGTAAACATTAAACAAATACTTGTAAAGAGAACATATGGCTTAGAATTAGATTCACAACCAAGCACCATAACTATTTTATATTAGGTTTTTCTAGTTTTAATATTATCTATTATATCTGTGTAGTTCAGCAACATTGCAGTGGAGCACAAAATCAATTCTTTGTCAAATCAATTGAAAGAACTACCATTTGTTGGTAACATGAAAGTTTACTAAAGTGTGCTAAATCCTGACTATAATCTTATTACTATTGTACATGTTTACTTACCGGAAATGGAGGAAGCCATGAATCAGGAAATTTAGATAAAAGAATCAAGGTATTGGAATCGGATAAACTACTTCCCCTAGTTGATACCATTCCCGATTTTGAGGGTATTTAATTACGGATTTTACGGTGGAATTCGCATAATATTTTATTCCTTATTTGTTAGTAAACGCGGAAAATCAGGAATTGGAATCATCCCAATACCATGCATTAGTAAACACAGGAGAAGCATATATTGGATTCATTCCAATACTCATTCCTGATAAGTAAACATTCCAAAGACCCTTTGTTAAATAAAACTGTTAGAAGACTACACAAATGTAATTAAGCCATATTTTTAGTAGCCTAATTTTAGCCATAATTTTCTTTGGTAAAAAGAAAACACCAACAGCGAAAAAAAAAAAAAAAAAACAACAACAACAACAATTGGAAAGCAAGGCATTACCAGAACGTCCATGGCTGAAACACCAATAATTGAGAAGAGCTCACCCAAATGTCAGCTGCTGAGTACCCACGAAAACCCAAGAGCTTGAAGCCTCAGACAACAACAAAGTGAAAAGGTTGAAGCAATTCCTCAGTTGCCCAACTGAAAACGATCAAATTGAAGCCAATGCGTGAAGGACCAAAGATAGGCCAAGGCGTAGCGAAGCAGAGTGTGGAGGTCAAGCTTGTGAGCTTAAGGGGTGGAATGGATGTCAAACTTGAGAGAGAACGATCGGGTTTTGTGTGGGAGATTTTAAAAATAAAAGAAAATGAAAAAGGTCAATATTTTACTTTTACTTTTTCAAAAGCACTTTTTTAATGTCTGCCCAAATATGGTTTTGAATACCTTTTGCTTTTGGTAGTTAGAGGAAGAACAAGCAAGAATTCGGGAGTGATGGTTACTTTTACTTTTATCTTCTTTCATCTTGTTGTGATCTTGCAATTTAATTTGATATTTGAAATTGTTTAATTTATAAATGGGTATTAAAGGCATTTTTAGATAATTAAAGGCGTCTCTAACAATGTTTAGTTAAAAAAGTTAAAGACCTCTAGGTTATAAAAGCACTTGGGAGTGCATTATGGAGGAAGCACATGTTCTTCAGAAATGCACTTCCGAGATGCACTTGGATTTTTATTAAAAATTTTGACGTGCTTCTAATAAAAGTGCTTCTAGTCAAAGCACTTATGAATAGAAGTCATTTAAAAAAAAAAAAGCATTCCAAAGGAACTTTAAATGACTTCTAATTTGGTTGAGTTTATTCAGTAATGATTCTTTAAGGATGACTTAAATAATTAACAATTTAATTATCATACGACATTGTATAATAAGAATGAGAACGAATAATATAGAAGGGTGGTCAAGAAGTTATTAATTAGCATTCTCCAAAGAAATTATTGGTCAAGAAGTTGTGCATAAGTTGATTTTCCGCATATCATTTCTTTTTTATAATTGTTTTAATAGGTTAGATTACTTGTGGACACTAGCGGACCCATGAATTTTTTAGCGGAGGTGCAATTTTAAAAGGGTAAAAACTCCTTGTGGATTGAACATCTCCGTTTGGATGAAGAAAATGCAAATTACATAGAATTCTAAAATGACAGAATTTAGATTTCTGTCATTTCAATTTCTGGCAATTGAAGATTTCAGTGTTTGGATTTATGTATGTCGAATTTTGTAAATGATATAAATTAAATATTTAAAAAAAAATGATTACCAACATAGAAGGTATTCCTTGAAGTATAAAATAACACATCGTTTGATGAACTAAATAACTCAACTTAAACAAACATAGCATATTAGCAAACCAAATCACTCCCCACGTGCAATAAACATCAACAACGTACTCTCTTTTTTTCTCAATTGGGAGTGCCTTCAGCATATGAAATTGTTTGTCATTTTCTATCAACCAAGCACATGCTTTGAGTTGTTCATTTCACTAAGACCTGGTACTACTTGTACTTCAACATATACCTATACTGGATCAAGGTTCTTAGTATCAGCAAGGATAAACTCTTCAAATGATAAAGCCATTCTAGCAATCGAATCAACAATAACGTCTTTGATAGAACCTCTTTTCTTTGTAGGAAGAATATCAGAAGAATTTGATGCACGATTTCTTCTCTTTTGGCCATTTGCTGAGGTTGGTGAAATATCATCAATAACATGAATATCTTCTAAATCTTGTGTATCACCATCCAAATCAACATGATCAACTTCATTAGTAGGAGTCATAACCTCAGTTGCATCTACACCTATTTCAACACCCTCTCCAGTGGCATGAGACCTCTAGCATTAAATCGAAAACCTCTAGCATCGTCATGAGACTACCAAACAAATAATCAAAGTCAAATAAGAAAGAGAGAAGACCAAAATCGATTTTCAGCAGCATATAACAATCAATAAAGCTTTTCGTTTCCTTATAGAGTATATAAAAAGCTTTTCAGCATCATAGGCTTTTTCTTCAGAGTAAAGAAACGAAGGGTAAAACTTGAACAAGGCGATAATACAAAGCGATAAAGCTAGCAAACAACTACAAAATTGTACCATAAACACAAATCACACACCAATATCCATGGGCATAGAGTATTTTGTTAAAACTTCCCAAAATCCAGCCATAATGCCACAAAGATCACAAAACCCATTCAACACATATTTATAAATTTTGTCAGAAACACCCAATTTTGATAGCCATTCAAAAACTATGGTAACCCTAAAATAGAAAAACATAAATTGAAGGAGAGAAAGGCTTGAAGACTAACCTTCAAATTTGATCCACGGAGACGTGTACTTTTTTTTTTTTTTTTAAATGAAAAGTTTGGCGGTTTTTTTAATGTAAGTTTTGGCACATTGGAAAATATGAATTCCCGCACTATGGAAATTGCTAAATGACGCCTATTTTGGTGGAAATTAAACTCGGGAATTTGATGCCTCAATTTCCATGATTTTTTCCGTGCGTCATTTAATAAATTTCGCGTTTAAGTTGCCAAACAAGGGAATTGTCAATTTCTCCTCTTAAATTCCAAACTTTTAGCTGAGTTCCGAGTTATTTTCCCTCATCCCAACAGAGGCTAAAGTTTTTTTTACCTAGATTGACCTTAGGTCCCTTCATGCATTCATATCATAAATGAAAATTTGTTTTATGTAAAAATATTAACTAAGTATGAACAATGGTTTTGGGGAATAATCATTTTCTCAAGAAAATTTTTGGCGGCTTTTATTCCTGACACATCAAATAAGAAAACTTGATTTTATGGTATTTTAGTATGAAGTGTATATTGACTTAATGAGCCATCATTTTTAGCCTAAATTGTATTTTGCACTAAAACTGATTTTTCATATTTTGATTTGGTGGGAATTTAATTTTCTAGTATTTTTATTTGAATCCAAATGGGGGGTACTTCCTTATTTACATTATAAACTTAAGTAAATGGAATAATATAAAAATAAATAAAAGTAAAAGGACAAAGACATTTGTATGCCTTACTCAACAAACTAATATGGAATCATGATATCATTATCAAAGTTTGAACTTCCCTTAAGAATCCATTACTACTCAGCAGTGGGGTTCTTACATCTCTCTCTCTCTTTCTCTTTCTCCCCCAACACAACTTGGTGGAGCACATCACATAAAATCACATTACTCAGTAAATCCTTGTTGAAAGATTTGTGGCTTTTTTAGAAATCCATAAAACAGATCTTGTATTTGCTGTTGAAAAAATCTCTTGTCCACTAATTCAATAATTGATCAACCCAAACATTTGGCAAACAATGCAATGTCTTCCACTACCATAAAAACTCACAGGCATTTGTGTTCCATTGGCTTTTGTGCATAGAATCTAGGGCAAGAAAATTCTAATTATATTAGAGTGGTCAAGAACAGGGAGTTAGAACTTTTAAACCAGTTAGGAGTTCTGCACAAAAGAAAGTACAATTAGAGATCATATGTGGGAATCTCCCAATGGACCAAAAAAAGAAAAGAATATTCTGAAAACTCAGTTGTCCCTTAATATCATTTGACCAAGTGTACCATAAAATAAATAGATTTTTTTAATTATTAAAATAAAATAAAAATAAAAATAAAAGAAGAAGAAGAAGAAGAAGAAGAAAAACTGCAAACAAAGAGATGGTTTTGTGACAAATGTCATTATTCTAGAAAAAATATGAACCTTTTGCATTAACATATACATGGGATTCTCAGTTGGATTGGAAGACAAGATAAAATATCTCAATCATTTATCTCATGACATCATAGCCTTTTCACCCTCTTCATTGTCCGTACAGGTGCTCTGTTTGGCTTTGGTTTGGAATTTTAATAGGTGGGTATACAGATAGGGATAGATAGATAAAAAGTGGTGGCATTTCAAGGCCTTAAGATAATGGGGGGCATAGATTATCCCAAGTGTTGATTTGTGGTTGTGGAAGATAGTGGGAGATAAAAGACTTCTGTTGTGCTTGGAAGATAAGAGTATCACATCACATCCAAGCAAAAGAGAAGATTGACTACCATTCAGCCAATGCAACATAGCCACCATATATTTGAAGTATAGTCTAGACTAGTAATATCATTGTTCATGCCACTTTTTGCTTTTAAAATAGACAGAAAAAAAAAAGCAGCATAAGTTGCTCTTTACAATGTAGCAGGAGCACCCAGCCAAATAATACAATATGTGCCCTAAACTCTTTTAGTTTCTAAGAGTTCTATATGAAATGAATCCCTCATTATACTGTACTTCAGATTCTGACTTCATGTATAGAGATGTATGTTTTTATTTAATTGTCAAGAACAATGTTCACTCCAACGGGTTTATAGCTTGAATCGTTAACATCATTTATAATTGCATAATAGGTCTCGTGTTCAATTTCTCATAGTCTAGTGAAAAAGGGTCTTGACTTGCAGACCAGCGATATCAAATTCCAACCTTCATGTCATTTTACTAATGTATGTGAGAGAGAGAAACGACCTTTCCTTTTCTAATTTAGACTATCACTTGTATTAAATACAAAAAGAACAGAAGTTCGTTGCTGAGGACAACAAGTAAATACAAAGATGGGGGATAAGACCGGACAGCCCAATGGACCCAGAATACAAGACAACCCCATATACAAGGGGAGGCCCAAAACAAAGTGGTCTCTTATCTCTTATATGGGTCTCATTATCTCTGTTCTTATCAAGCGCAATGCACATTAGAAGACCAACCACTCATTGCTAAGGAAGGATGCAAAGAAAATTGCCAATAGAAGTACCATTTTCAACCAATTTGCCTCCACAAGTTTACATGTCGGCAATTTCTGAAACGTTGAAACAGTTAAGTAAAGCAGAAGAATAGCCAGCCATCAGATCAGAGCACTCATTTCTCACCTCACATGTATTACATACGACACACTAGTAGAGAACACTCATTCAACAACTGAAAGATCATTAAAAACATGACAAGCTCATGATCCAAGCAATTCATATATCATGTCCCTTACACGTTGCACTATCCAAGCCAGCATGTTGTTCAAAGAATACAGAATCTTGGACATTTAATCCTAATCATGTCCAACATCTTACTTCTGAAACAAAATAAGGTATCGAGTTTATACAGGTCATCAAGGCAAAGGAATTTGTTGTTACCTTGTTACTATGGGTGAGAGAAATGATGGAATGGAATTGAATGAATTACAAAGAAGAATAAACAATGTGGATTATGGTAAAAGAAAAAAAAGGGAATACCTCCTCCCGATGAACCAAACATAACCTAAGTGACTTGTCAGATGAAGGTACCAAGGAACAAGAGAAAGAGACAGAGAGAGAGTTTCCACTATTTACGGTTATCACGTTCATTCACTTATCTTGCAACTGCGAATATAGGGATGATCATACTTAATGTACTTGGTCCAGTATCCTCGATACTTTGTCATCGCCAACTCCAGCCATGGTTTCATGTTGCCATTATAGTGTACAACAGCTGCGTTATCAATCTCAGATCGATCAAGACTTGGATTGTAACCTAAACCAAGTACATGCCATGACTTGTGTAGTGGATGTGTGAGCCCATAAAAGGTAATTAGCCCCGGAGGTAATGTTCCAAGTTTCCAAAGTGTCCTGTCTTCATTCTAAAACCAAAAAAAGGAAAAGAATTATATCAGATGGTCAATTTTCATAGGGGTAAATAAATAAATAAAATATTTATTTAAACAAAAAAGCAATTGCCAAGAGTGATGGTCTTGTGGCTGATTTCACCCCCAAGTGCAAGATTCCAGACTCTCACCATGTTCTGCCACTTGTGATAGATACCAGTAATATCTTTCTTTTTCCACTCCATAAGATCAAACATGTTCATTCCATAAGCCCATCCACATGCGTTTGGATCAAAGTTTCTTGCAATATGAGGATTTGAGAAGTTTAGGTACTTGTCAAACCGGTGGAAGCTCTCACCACAGGTTTCTACTGCACCATTCACTTTTCCATGAAGATCGACAGCCCACAATCCAGTTAAGTCTTTCTGAACAACAATATCATCATCAAGAAACAGGATCTTATCCAACTTGGGATAAACCTGTGGAAGATAGAACCTCAAATGGTTAAGCATCGAGAGATACTTGGGGTTCCTGTACTTCAGATTAGAAGCGCCAGATGAGAGAGTGGTAGGATGGTCAGCCTTGAAGTAATAGTTTTTCATTGCAGCAGACTCGAGCTGCCGCAGAACTGGGCAGTAGGATGAGTTTAACCACTTAAACTCATCAACATTTTCAACATGAATGGTGGCTTTTCCAGGAGGATTCAATAGGAACCACATATTCATGGCTCCAAAGTTAAGCTTATCAGTAACAAGATGGAATACGTGTTTTGATGGATCCTGCAATCACCCAAGAAGCATAAATAAGTCAAATGAGAAAGCAAGAAACCTGCTTCTGAGTTCAGTAATAAACATTATCAAGTACTACAGATGACGAACATGTCGAAAAAGGCTCTACCACAAGCTTATGAGCCTCAGCATAATAATAAAAGTCCAGTCAACTTTTCAAATTTCCCAAGGGTAAGGTACACTAAAGAGGCAGCCCATTTAGAAAATATATGCACAACTCATGATCAAACATCTTTTAATCATCTCATTAGACTTCCACACCTAGCATATTTAAAGATAGGTTATTGGGATAGATAATTAGCATGTGTCTCTTAAGAACAATGGGGTGAATTCTATAATTTTCAGGCCTCATATAACAGAAATAGAACTCCCATAGAAGTTGAGATGCCTTGGATTCTGACCTTCCTCAAAAGTATCATAGTGATAGCAAACAGCAAGCATAGTTAAGAAGAACGGTTTCCAATTCTTTTGGAAACAGACACAAAGACACGCAGAATTAAAACACCAGTATAGAATAAGACAGTTCAGCTCACCTTGGCATTTGTGACAGTAGAGTTGATGACAACCGATGCAGCCAAGACGTTGTCTGAGAAGAGAGCATAATGATAAAGATTAGGATTTTCCAGGTTCTCACTTCTGGGGAATTTTCTCTTCTCAGGAGAAAGGAGGTAATAATCTATGGTTAGGCGCATAGACAAGCAGTGGATTCCATTTGGAATGGTCTTGGCAGCTAACTGACTAAGAAATGTGCTCTGCTTTTTCAAGCTCCGTACTTGTTCATCTGCAGTCTGAAGCATTGCTCTCAGCTTCCCAGTGACCAGGTTGCAATCATACAGTTGCTCTCTCGCTTTTGAAAGAACTTGGCCCATAGCTTTTATTTTCTCGGGTGCACTACAAGCAAGTCAGGTGTTGATTTAGTAAGAAGTGTCATAATTATTAGCACAGATAAAAGGAAGAGATGCAGATTTATATTACACACTCAAGAAAATAACATGCCCACAATCATGCTACCTTTGAGATAAATCTGCATCAGCAGTTACATCTCCCACTGAACGCTGAGATTCTTTGAGTCGAGTCTGTAATTGTTGGAACAGATCAAGCTTGTTCTTCATCTTTGCAATACTTAAGTAGACCCTTGCCATTATGATTTGGTCCCGGATCAAGCGCACTGTTGAATCAGAGTTCTCATTCTCATTTTCTTTCCTCCAAATGCTGTATTTTCCCAGAACTGAAGAGTCAACTGATTTGGAGCGCTCAATGGCTGCATTTTCAAGCTTTACAATTGATTCATCATCTCGTTGTACCAACTCATTTGCACGCTTTTCGCGTCTCTTCTCTCTTAATTGCTGCAGAAGTGCTTATAAAAGCACATATTAGAACCTTTAGAAAAAATAATAAACAGGAGCATACCCAAGTAAACATAACCTTGGTTTAATTAGAGTTTATTTCATTTCCATTCTGAGTTTGCAAACATGGATTAGACAATTTCAAGCAAGCAAGAACCATATAACAAGCTTTGACAAAAAAAAGAAACATATAACAAGCAAAACATAGAGCACACTGGAGTATGATAATTACCCGTCGGGCTAGTTTTGCAGGATCAACAAGTTGAGCATGATCACCTGCAAATCATAATAAAATCAAAAAGAACGCAGAAATGTTTTACGGACAACAGAAAGTAATGTTGTAAAGATATTACCACCTGAAGATACATCCACTTTAACCTTAGGTGTCTCTTGTCTAGCATCTACAGCTGTAAAATTTATCTATATACAGACAATCCAAAACGCAAACAATCAGCAGCAAGCAACAAACGGATGAAATTTTTGCAGAAGTAGCACACAAGATTTATCAGGGATAGTTAAAAAATAAAGAAGAAACATGACAGACATACTAACCTTATCTGTAATTGAAGTCTTTTCCCCAATGACTTTCCATGAAGCTGACAAATTGTTTTTTCTGAAGATATCAAGGCTCAAAGGCCCCATGTCATTTGTGTTGGCTGCAATTACATCAATGACCTAAATGTTGATCCAATCAGTGTACTGGTTAGAAAGAAAACTCAACAAAATATAAAAATTGCCAGCACTTATATGAACGACATGTAGATAACTCATTGATTCAATCAAGTTGAACTTGCCTCTTTTGAGAAAAGAGATTTGACATGTTGCAGCGCCAGCCTTTCTCTCCAATCCACATTCTGCACCAGTCAATTAATTGTTTCTTGTTCACAATTTTTTTATTGGTTCTGCTAGAAGTAGTTATACACTACATAAGATTTGAGACAGAAATTGATGGAAGCATGAAGCAATACCTTTGCACCAGGACTGGATAAAATGTCATTTTGATCTGCACAAATAGCAACAATCAATTAAAGTAAAACTGATAAAAGACGAGTCAACTATGCTAAACGATCCATCGGGGAAGAAAAAAAACATTATTCTGTTTGGGTTTGATGTTACAAAATTTTTCAAGATTCCAACAGGAGTTGGCCCAGGTGTACATGTAAACAAGATATAAACAGGCATTTTTTCAATAGGATTCTTCACGGATTATAAGGTTGACCAATAATTGGCCAAGCATAAAACAATTGTGCAAAAACTGGTAAACAACTTCATATATTTGCTGCTTAGCTATGTTTTGCAGTCTTTGTTGAATTATTTAGCAAGCATCCTCTAGCTAGACCAGTGGACAATTAGTGCTTTGTATCGTTCAGTTCTTTCTTAATGAAATAATGTTTCTTATCAAAGAAACTTCATATCAAAAGATTGAAGAATTAAATTTACAACATTAATACATCTGAGCCAAAGACAAAGGAGCAAACTCAAAACATGGGCACAACGTGTGTTGTGAGTATTGTGACAGAAAGGGGCATAAATCTCTGTTTTTAGACACTCGAATAGCTTTATAAGATTCACAAGTAACTTTCCCGATTTGCATCCTCTCTGACTTCTTGTGAGTCATGATCAAGAGGGTAGGAAGTGCACTCCTGCGACCAACATATGCAATGAACAATACCTCCAAAAGACAGAGAATCCATGACACTTCTTCCATTTTATCACTTCAACAAAACTAACTGAACTTATTCATCAAGACGTAGTCTTGGAAAGAAAAAAACAAAAAAAGTATTGCATAAAGTGAACCATACGAGCCAAAAGAATTTTTGTTGTATATTCTTGTCTACATTATAGTAAAAATAAATATTCTTGTACAATAGGCTGCATGTTCACTTTTTTCCTTTCTATACATGTAACATTAGCAAGAAGTAACTCTCAAAGTGCTATAATTTTTTCCCCAATATCTAAGAATAAACCAGTCTAACACAAAATGGAGTTGGGAACAGGTTTTTCCCAGTAACTTAGCATCAGAATATTGAGCATTCTTTAACCACATATACAAGTATGTGACCCAACTACAACAACCTCTTGTAAAGGTAAAGGTAAAGCATATTAGTCCACAGAATCAAAGTAAAACAGGAGAGATGCGGGACAGTGAGTTATGTGAAGAAATTAAATATATGAATTTAACGCATAAACTCATATTGTACAAGCCTAGTGAGTTATGTGGTTCAGAATATGTACATGTCCAAAAGGAGACTGAAAATAGAAGTTACCACCTACTGAACTGAAAACAGTCTTCACCCCTCAGTTCTAATCTTCTTTATCACATAATATACCCATAAATACAATTTGATTCTATATGTCAACATCAAGAAGAACAAACAACTACTTTAAACCTGGAAATGCTTTGAATAATAGGCTAGATTGGTCCACAACTACTGCTTCATTTTATAAATACTAATCTACTCCAGTCGTATTTCCTAGCCAGCTCTCAAAAAAAACACAAACCAGGAAATGCCCAAGTGGTGCGCAGTTAAGCTCAAATATAATCTACCTACAAGATGTGAATGACTGACTACATAACCCACATACATCACAGCTGTTGGATAAAAAAAAGGTAAATCCTCATCAAATGGATAAGCGCGCTGAAAAATTTAAATTTATCATCAAAATCCACTTATAATTTGCCCACTGATGTACCAAGACAAAGGTAATTTCTCCATTTTAATCACGTAAGGAACAATCAGAGTCATTTGATTCAGAAACAAAGACAATTGCAAAGTCTGAAACAAATGTAGAGCATTCTTCAGGCTTCCAAATACACTAGCATCATATTGCTAACACTTGAAAAACTAACATTCATGGTTATCAAAGCAGTAATTGTATCAATAAGGCATTGACTTTAACCGTTTTCTGATATTCTGAAGCAAAGAAAACAGCAATTGCAATAAAAAAAGGTAATTCTCCTTAATGCGAAGCAGAAAAGGAACCTAATTGAGATCTAGTGCAAACCTAAATTTAAATTTCACACAAACGGCTACGTACATATAGACATATATACACATTTCTCAACATAAATAAAAAAAATTAAAAAAAGAAATTAAAAGAATTGAGCACAGACCAGATATGTGGAGGCCACGGCCGACGAAGAAAATCAACGGAACGAGAAGTGAAAAGAAAATAAGAATCGCAACAGGGAATCGAGATCCGGAGGCTCGGTTTCTCTGGACGCCCGCACTCGACAGCCCGCGCTTCAACGCCATTGCCAATCAATACCTAGAGTTAAAAATCAAGACAAAAAAAGAAGTCAGAGAATCAGCCAGAGAGAGAGAGAGAGAGAGAGAGAGAGAAGAAATTACAGAAGGATCTTGAGGAATTTGAAGTGAACAGTGTGGCTAAGAAAGCCTAATGCGAGCCAGAGACTCAGAATCCATGGAAGGGAAAAAGTGAAGAAGAAGAGAGTGAGGTCTTTGAGGAGTGTGATTTCAAGCAAAATTCCACGGCGATTTTGTTTTGTGTTTTATATAATTTTGGTTTGGGAGTGTTTTGCTTTCCTTCTCGCGTCTCTTTCTTTTCTGTGGCCCAATTACACAACAGACCAACACAGAATTTGATTAATAAAATAATTCATAGTGTTTTTCCTATGATAACGGATTTAACTACGTCGGCAACCCAAAAAAGAAAAACTACGTCGGCAATCGCTTTCACTATAGCTGTCATTGTGGCAACAACAAAAAAATAACACGCCAAAAATCAAAGACCCTGTTATTGTGGCGCTTTTATTCAACACATTTTACAAGTTGCCAAAGAAAAATCAAGGGAAATAAATCACTGTTTTATTTATTTATTTATAACATTTCCTTTTAAGAGGAATGATAGTATACTAAACTCACACATACTGTACGGATGCTAAGACTCGAACCAAAGACCTTTCATGTGGGAATAAATACTCCAAACCATTACACTAGTGAGTCCTTTGCAAAAATCACTATTTAAAGCTTACATTGTGCACGCACCATGTTAAATTGGTATTGAGTACCACTTCACGATTTACTTAACTTCTCAGAACCATCTATATTTTCACAATATAGTTCAACAATCATAACCGTCTATATTTGATGTTTTTCTTCCACGGTCATTCATGTAAAAAATATATATATAATTGGAAAATGTTTGATCATCTAAAATATGCAAAGAAATATGATTCTTACGATAAAACTGAAACAAAATGTGTGAATAATTAAATAGCTAACCTAATCTTATGTTTATGTTGAAAATTATATTTGTTAGTGTGTATGGGTAAATTAGTTGAGCTCTTCCATCTTTATCTATACAGAAAGAGGTTTGAAACCCAGGCACCCGGTGAATATTACAGATGATGTGGTTTTTGCTCCAAAATATAACATTTTAGCGTTTTTTTTTAAATATTTCACCAAAATATGGAAATAATCAATTACATTAACAATTTCAACTCTTTCTATTTTACTCCCAAACCCTCGCGTTATTTGATTCTTATTTTGGTTGCACCCATACCAGTGTTCTTTCCAAACACTACCTTACTCTTAATTTCCATCCTATATATTATACTGAAATTTCAGATGTAGTGCTGACACAAATAAGGTGGAATGTTTCTATGGTCATCTCATATCCCTTTACATCAAGCAAAAAGTTCTTACATAAAATTACCTAAGCGGATAAATATCCGAAAAAGCAATAAAAATATAAACAAATTCAAGCTACCATGGCATCTTCATGGCCTGAGCTTGATGATAGAGGCATGGTCCTATCGTAGAACGATTGCCTCCGCTTCTCTACATAATCGCCACATCCAAGTAATCTCCAATCTGCATATCAGAGGCATAAGTCAGAAACGGGGGATGTCAGTCAGTTATATAATATACGGCATGAAAAATAACATCTTTACCGCAAAGCCAAGTTCAGCCAAAACTTTGGCATCGTCTAATCTTCCATTTCCATAAGAAAGCGTCCTCCCCACCTTCATGATGCAACACTCAGAAGTCAGAATCTAGTCACATATCTAATTTGCTTATCAACCCACAAGAAATATGTGCAGTTACGTTAACTGTAAATATTAGTTGTGATGACTAACTTTTAATTCAAGCTGTCAACCCACACATGGCACAACCTGCTGTCAGGTTTGAATTCAGATTGGCATATCATAAAGAAACTTTTCTCTTTTTATGATAGGCATATCACTAATAGCACCTAAATCTAAATCACAATACAATCAACTTTTACACTGAAAACATCAAACTTACTAAACTAACCAATAAATTCAACTAAAAATTTCATCTGCGCAGTTTTTTTTTCCTTTCCCTTTTTGATTCTTGCGCTATTGATAAAGGAATTTGTAGAAATTGAAGATATATAGATAATAATAATAATAAATAAAAATATTGGCAAACAAGCCACACAAAGATCAAACAGAAATTACAAAACCAATGCAGTATTTGCAGAATTCTGAAGAGTCAGGATATTAAGCATAACCCTTGCATGCATAAACATGGGAAGTTGAGAGATGAAAATAATTTAGCATTAACTACATGTGGTTTCAAGATATGTATGCTGAGAGAGAGAGAGAGAGAGTAACCTCTTTGACCACAAAATGACCATGCCTATCTGGATATACAATAGCAAAGGACAGTTTTGCATTTCTCCTTCTAGCTGCAGGAGCAACCTCTTTGACCTGAAATACACAACCAATTACAAGACCCAAATGGTGAAAATAAAGAATAGTTTCTATGAATAACTATCTTCATACATACATATGGCTATGCTATGAAAAGAAACATGAATATTATACATGTGTACAAATGCAGATACGTAAGTATGTGCATCCACACAATGACATATATGATATACACCACACATGGAAGAGAGAGAGAGAGAGTTTCAACCAGATCAGTTAACTCGCGAAGATTAGCATCTTTCCATGTATAAATTTGAACTTCATCCTTAGGCTCCTTTCCCCTCACTGCAAAATCCTCATTGGTATGATGACTTCCAACCTACAAAAAAAAGCCAAGAAGTAAAATCATAACAATGAGAACAACTTCCACATATGACTTTTTGTCCAGAAAAATAAGAACTATTAGATCTTCAATAAGCAGAGACAGCCCACCATATGTACTATGGTCAGTCAGCTTACATGTTTTCTCTAAAGTTTAAAACAACAATAAACCAGTCTCGACATGTTGTTTTTTTCAGGTCATACAAATTTCTTGACATCTATGTCCCACCTAAGTTTCAAAATGACACTGCCTTGGTAGCGGCAATTGAGAACTGGAAAAATTATGATATACATACAGGAAGAAAGTACAAACAAGATAACACAAACAACATAGAATATCCACAATCACTTGTAAAAGACAAAGACCAAGCTTTATTGAGAGAACTTAGTGAAACTCTATAAAACCATTCAATGAAAGTGTACACATGAGACACAACATTGGCAAAAAAATTCCTTTTTTGCTGCTGCACAGAAAACCGAGGGAAGTATACCACATAATAACCTAATGCCCAACATTGCCCATGTAGATGGACAGAGAGAAACTTCCCTTCTGAGTCCCAGCAAGGCTTCTCCAAAAATTTGAAAACCCATCATATAACAATAATTTTCCCCTTCTAAAAGTATTCTCTAAATAGAATTGATCATGCTACAAAATTATTGAAAGCAAGTGCCCTGTATAATGGTTTTGTTTTTCGAACTTGTTTTAAAGCCTTTATATTTTTCTCACTTCTGAAACCATAATTCTCATGTATCATGAAGAAGGGTTTCTTGAAAAAATTTAAAACTGAAACTTATGAGCAACATAAATCGAATGACAGCCCAACCACACAAACCCAGTTCATATATGAGCATGGGTAACATACCTTAGTGAAAACTCGAAGCAACAGGGGACAAGTCTGCAATCCAATGAGAACCCAAAAAAGAAAACCCATCAATGTAACAAAAAAATAAATTTTTATAAAAGAAAAGTTAAAAAAACAAAAAGGGAACCTTTTCGCGATCGACTGGGGCAAAGCGAGGGCGAGGAGGAGAGCGAGGACCTCTTCCCTGTGGGGCTAGTGCTCTCTTCGGAGCTTGGGCTACTCCAGCCATCCCTACCAACTCTCTCGATTCTTCTTTCTCCAACCTTCTTCTGCTTCTGTTATTCCTTCTGAGCTTTTGTCTTGTTTGTTTTAAATTTTGTTTCTCTGTTTCTAGGCTGAGAATGGTTATGGACTGTGAGTCTGGGTTGTAAAAAATATTCTAAGCCTTCCAATAACAATGAGTTGGGTATACTTGGGCCAAGAGAGCCTAATTGAGAAGGATCCATTGTGGGCCAAATCCCAATTTAGCTTTGAATTTCCTGGTTTTTTTAAAAATTTAAAAAAATTTAAAAAGTTTGATACTCTTGATTTTTTTATATTCATTTTTATCTTTCTGGTTTGAGAAAAGTAGTCCTATATATTTGATTCCACTTAACATTACTTTTTTTTTTATCAACGGGGTCTAGCATAGTGAAAAAAGGCCTTAACTTGCATACTATGGTTTTAAGTTCGAATCCTATGACACTTTAGCAGTGTCTGTGTGAGAAAACCCTACTCCCCCCTAACTTTGGCAACAACAAAAAACATTACTTTTTTTGTTCTACTAAAAATTTGGTTTTCTTTGGTGAACAATGATAGTGTGTGCGCTTTGAGCGGTGGTGTTTATGCTTAGAGAGATACAATATTAGTCTGACGACTCAAACTACCACATTAAGAAAATAATGTACTAGTTAGACAATGTGAAAGTGCAACATTGCACCTGAGAAAAACCCAATGAAAAGAATGAAAGTCACTAAGAGAGGTATAATGCCTCTTAGTTCTTACACCCAACCAGTCAATTGAGCCTGGGCAATTGAAAACATATGTCAAATATGAGTTTTAGTGCAATTCATTTTAAGGGTTTTCTTATTTGTGACTAATTGATATCAAGACAATGACACATTGTTCTTTCTCCTGTTGAATTGTTTCTCCACATCCTTCTCCAAGTCCAAAACTCCACCCAACTTTACAGGACAACCCAGCCATCAAGTTTCAAAACCATATATGCATGTATGTACCCATCATCAGGGCCATCACCACATGAGCTGCAATGCCTTAACTAAAGCTTTCTTTAAATTCCAACCTACTAGGCTGGCAAAGATGGTGCTACAAGTGAAATTAATTTTGGGAAAAAGAGACAAAATATAATTCCAAGAAAGTCCCAATTTCACCTATGTACTCTTTGATCCCTATGGATTACAAGGAAACAAAGACAGGACACTTGGTGATAGGGGCTTGAAAGCTCAGTTGGTGGTTTGTAGAGCAGGAATGGGAAATGTGCATTGAAGAGCACAGCCCACAGCTATCAAAGCTTTCCTAAAATGGCAAGCCCTAACCACACCCCTACCAGTACTTTCTTGGAATATTATACCAAAGGATGGGGTCCTGTTTAAAATGTTGGGCCCCACTTTGGCATATTTATGTGCCACTTTAACAAATGCTATGTGACTATTTTTATTTTATTTTGTTTTTCTTTTCAACCCTTTTCCTATTTGCACACTCTTTGTGGTAACTTTGTGGTAAAAATTGGTGATGTTTGTTTGAGAGGTTTCTATGGCAATGGAACAGGAGTAGTATTGTTTTGCTATCTTCAGTCAATCACAGTCTGTCATGTGGAAAAATTATCACGCGTGACATACCATAATTGGTTGGGAATAGCAAAATACTGTTATCCTCAGTTCATGCGAGTGTTTCTCTTTCTATAGGGATATGAAAAAGAGCAGTATTTACACATCTTTCATACCAATTGTGTTGAATTATTGGCTTTACTTTGTCCAATCTTGTGACACCCCATAAAGAAAATTTGTCAAAAGGGAAGAACTTTTGATTGTGTGGCAATTGCCTCTAGGTGACGTTTTCCTTTTCTTTCTTATTTGGCAAAGTTGGAGCAAACGTACGTATATATGTATCTTAAGATTGTTAATCTTAGTTAACACATAAATGGTTACATTGAGTTTTCATTTTTGCCAAGAAAAATGGTGGTGATGACTTGGAAACAAACTTGGCCAAGCATTATTGCTGACTTCTGAATATGAGAGAGATCCATTGATGTTAAAGATTGCAATGTTATGAGTTATATTCATGATTTCATGTCATAATATATATTTCATCTTTAATGTCCATTTTGTTTTGGTGAATCACGTGCCACATATATTTTGGGTGGAACTCATGACTTGGATAAATTAGCTTTGACTCGTCAAGTGGTCAACCTTTAAATTATTGACCACCAAAATTTTGATATGTACAAAAACATAATATAAGGGTTGTTCAAGCGTGATCAAACATATGAAATCTTCTCATATTAGGGGAGAGGCGACCCAGTCCGACGGTGATTTTTGTCATCCCTACACACCGAAGATCACATGTGAACAGCATTTTTCACACATAAATATTCAAATGGTACATGATGTTGAAGGTTCTTTTATTGTTTGTCACCTTAGTCCAAAATAATGGTACCTACACTACATTAATGGGTGTTGCGTTTCTTGACCAAAACAATGGCTCAATACTAAAAAAGTCTTCCAGTACTCGATGCAGAGCATATGACTAAGTTCTCCTAACCAGTCTGGTTTCACTTCTTTCATTTAGTGTGAATCTAGCCACTGGAATTATTACCTTCTGTCCACTGTGATTTTGGAAAGAAAAATTGCTAGCTTTATACCCTTCTCAACAATACAGCCCATTATCCACGAAATATATTCTTTTACTTTCCCGGATACCAAACACATTGGAATTAATTCTTCAAAATTGAAAATTATGTTATTGCTAAACTGAAATTATTGTTTCCATAATGGTAATATTACATATAGTTGTGGTAAGTTTGTAATCGACCCGGATAATCAACTCTAAAGTTTAAATTCCATAAATCATTACTTGTTTGCATAAGGGAAGAATGCTAATTAAGGTTAGTTGCTCGAACACGCATGGACGAATCAAGATCATTAATGCATTAAGAGCATCACATGTATCAAAGATTAGCAATTCGTTCAGCGCCTACCCGTAAAACAGCTCTCTATAACACGTTTGATTAGTGATTAAAAAAAAAAAATCAATAAAGAAACAAAGGAAATCAATCTCTCACACTTGAGTCAGAGAAATATATAGATGAAAGAGTCCATTGTGGAAAAGGTAGTCTTGCCTGCAACAGAATCTACCATGAAAGTAAATCCAATTTATGATTTATCAATTGGGTAAATGGGTCAGTAAAAAAATAAATGGTTGAAAAATATACCCAAAATTTTTGTGCCCAAATTCAACTGGAGATGACAGTGAACAGCGGGCATGCTGGAAAGTGGAGACTGAAAAGAAAGGCCATCATAATCAGGCCGTACCTTCTATTATGGCCTTTAGCAATTTCATTTCTTTTACCCTTTTCTCCCTCCATTTAACCACAAATGAATGTATCTAATAACTTCTGCTTCTTTTTTTTTTTGGGTGAAAGCTAATAACTTCTACTTCAGGATTCACTTAATCGAAAATACTACCATACCATACATTCAAATATGATTTTTAATTTTAATTTTTTTAATATACAAGCGATATTGAAAGAAAAGTGGAATCGAGAATAATGTTCTTAACCACTTGAATTACAAACAACTTGCAAATATGTTATATTTTAAATGGTTAATTCGTATAACTTTTAATTCAGAATTCACTTTAACTGGAAATTATACCGTACGACCAAGTAAGTATGACATATCAACGTTGATTTAACTGTTCAGAAAGTGCATAACCCTACTCATTGTTCTTACTTTCCGAACACAAAGTAACTTACTTGAAAGTGAGGTACCAATTAGTTATCTCTAATTGTACAAAACAAAGCATGATCAATGCTTGACCAAAAAAAAGCATGATCAATGAATAACTACAAGTATTCTATTGCTAAATACACAATTGACATCGAACAAATCATAATCTGACACGTATATATACGGAATCACATGTATTAACAAACAAGTACAAAATACTGTTTGGTTTGGTGGAAAGTTCCCTATCAGATTAATCATGAGTTTCTTGTTGTCTTCCCCTTTCAACCATATACGCGTCTTAATTCGTCTTTATATATAAAGTTTCTAATTATGCTTGGTTTTATGTTTCTCATCATGAAGAATCCATTTTGAGTTCCTGGGTAATCCCTAATTTTGCCACTCATCTCATACTTGCATCCAATACAAGTGCATGTGTACTAGAAATAAAAGGCATAATATTTCATTATTTTGTTCAAATACATCAAATTCAAACTTCACATGCTAAATGAAAAGGACCTTTTAACCCTACTACAAATATAGAATCAAATTTTGCAGGTCTCAATAATTTAAATACCCAACTACAACCATTTCTATTATTGCTCCTCTAAGACCATTGGCATTAGTGGACTGTGATGCTGACAGCTCAGCAACCCAAGAATTCCATGAATGTATTTCACAAAGAAGAGAGAAAGGCAACCAATTTTTTTAGATTTAGGGCTGCATGTAGAAATTCAAGTCCCCATCATATAGAAATGGCCAATCATACACATTCATGGAATTTACCCAATAAATGTAGGGCAGTTTTTGAAATTTGCCCAACAAAATTTATTTCACTTAAAAATATTCAAGTCACCTTCACGATAGATGTAAACTCTTTTTATTCCAAAGGATAAATTATCATGGATTCGAGTATCTAGTATCTATGTAGTCTGTGAGTTTGATATATTTTCGCACTCTTAATAGAAAAAGTCCTTACAAAATTTAATCTTATTTATATTATTAAAATGAGTTTTTAAGCTTTAGTAAAAAAAAAATTATATAATTTTCATTAAATTTTAATTGATTAGTTAATTATATATTTATGTACAAACAATATTGAAGGAGGGAGAACTTCGGAGTAATAACTAATGTTAACAACGAGGACCAAAATAGATCCAGTGACAAAAAAAATATTTCACAAAAAAAAAAAAAAAAAAGAAGGTGATTGGACTGTAATCGAATGACCAACTAATTATAAACTAACAAACTCTACGCCACCTCGCATTCGTGACACGTCATACTTGTTCATCATTTTGGTTATGTTGATCTTATTGAGCCAATATCTTCCTATTATCTGTCTCTAATTTTCATCCGACAATTTATTTTTGGGTCGCATTCATCCAACAAACCTCAAGCCTAATAAGTAATTACCTCAGATTATTCGACGTTAAATGGCTAATTTCTTCATCTGGTATAGAACATTTCTCTTTAATTAAGCCCATCATTCTAATTATAGACCTCAAGTCAAGTGCCAGAGCTTGGCTTTATAGCAGGCTTTTGAGCTTTAAACCATCCAGCAAGCCTAACATTTCTGAGCATATGTTTCAGAATTAAGACACAAACTTCGAGTAATCTGATAATATAATATTTAATTAATCGTAGCCTTTTTTAATAGTACAGTAATATTTAAATTACTCTAATGTACGAGGAGAGGAATTGAACTCTAGTGCAAGGAGACGTGCACGCTACCTTGATCAATTGGTCTAACTCACACATGCATTTAGTTGATCATAGTCTAATGAGTACTTTTCATATTCAACTTAAAGATTGTTTAAGCTTAATATACACAATGATTGAGTATTTTCAATCATTAAACTTAAATCATTCACAAAATTGAAAATAAATAAATAAAATTGTCTTCTTTTACACTAATTAGGGTTAGGCCTTGGGGAATCTAACCCCAAAATGAAATTTTTTTGTTCTCCTCCATGTAACATTGTTGGCCCAAGTTATGTGAATGTGATACTCCATGGCTAGGTAGCGAAACTGCTTAGCTCTCCTCCACATGGAAACGAATGAAGTAGGGGCGCGTGGGTTTGATTATTATTCATTTGTTGCCCTAACACTTAAGGCAAGCTTGGTGAGGTCACCAAAACTTATAATTTGCTTAAAATTACAAAGAAAAGAAAAGGAGAATAAGCAAAGAAGAATTACTGGGTTTCAATTTTGTTGTAATATTATTATAAGATCACACAGAATTGGCACATGTGCCTCCTCTCTCTCTCTCTCTCTATTATCTCTCTGCTAAAGCATACATCCCATTTCTATATAAGCAAAGGTCCCTCTGAACTCCCACTTCTCCCACACAGACACCTCCATTTTTGTGTAAGCTCCAACAATCCCATCTCTTACAGAGGACATAAAAAGAAGAGGAATCTATATATATACATATAAATATATATAAGAATAACAAATAGACCCACATAAATACAATATCTCAGATAATCTCTTAATTGTTAAAAGAAGAAGAATTGAAGAGGTTAATATTGAGGTAAAATGGGGAGGGGGAGAGTGGAGCTGAAGAGAATAGAGAACAAGATCAACAGGCAGGTGACTTTCTCAAAGAGAAGAAATGGTTTGCTCAAGAAAGCCTATGAACTCTCTGTGCTTTGTGATGCTGAGGTTGCCCTTATCATCTTCTCTAGCCGTGGCAAGCTCCATGAGTTTGGAAGTGCTGGGTAAGATTGCTCTCTCTCTGTCTCTCTCTTTCTCTCTCTCTCTCAAAAGAAAAAACTATTTCTTTGCTTATCTTTTTGGTTGTGTGGTAATGGGGTATTTCTTAGATTTCCTTGTTCTTTTGTGTACACACTTTTTTATTCAAGGTGCATTGGTTTTCATTTGTTTCTCTCAAAAAAATTCATTCCTTTATTACACATATCTATATATATATATTTTTAAATTTCTTTTGGGCTTTTTGGTTTCAGATTTGTTGTTTTCAATGGAATACTACAAGCATCCTGCTTCTTCTGCTTCTCAAACTCTCAAAGATTTAACTTTTGTTTTCCTTTTATTTTGATCTATAGCTTTTAGATTTCTGTGCTGTCTTATGTTATTACATGTCTCTGACATCTCACCCTGCCTAAGCAATATCTTTTCTGGTACTCCTTGTGCTCTATAACGATTTTTGGATCAAGCAAAGAAGGTTTTTCTGCGTCTCTATGTAAGAGAGATCATTACCAGCTTCACCACTCACAGATCGACACGTTTCATCATCTCTCTCTCTCTCTCTCTCTCTCTCTCTCTTCAGCCCTCTAGCTTGCACTTCTGGGTATATGGATGGTTCCTTCTTTCCTGTTGTTTCATATATATGAGAACAAGTTCTCATCATATCATGTGGTTTAAATACCAACCAGCAGCAAACCTGACTAGGAAACTCCTCTTGTACCTCTGTGCAAGAACTGCCCTTTTTTTTTTCTCTCTCTGAAGCACTTTAGCACACACACACACTCTCCCTCTCTCTCCTTCTCTCTCAGAATCCAATGACTATCAAAACTTGTCCTTATTTCTTTAAAGCCTATGATCTTTTGGTTTTAGTACAGTCCCTTTCTCTCTCTATAAACACACCCATATCCCCAGATGTATATACTGGCCTCTTTGTTTCATCTTTTGATCCCTAGGTTCATTTGGATTCTCTCTCTCCCTATAAAAACTTCCAACGAGGCTGTGGCAAGTCAAGTATTAGAAGCTCCAGAGATGAAATCTTGTTCTTCATATCTTTTGTCCTCCAGATCTATGGTAATTTATTTTTATTTTTAATTTTGTTTTTGTTTTAAAAAACTAGGGTTGCTCATTTTCTTTGGTAAAGTCATGGTTTTGGTCCAGATAAGTATTAAGTTTTGAACCAGAGATTTTTCAGAAAAGGTGTTACCTAAAATTGCCTTTTCCTGGAAAGTGAATCCCAGGTTGATTTAGCAAGAACTGGTAGTCAAGGATTTTGGTTTGACAAACTGGATCTCAGTCCAACTTTCAAATTGTATGTTCCATATTGGTGAATGGTATATTAAATGATTTATCTTCTACTGCATATAGCCTGATGATGCATGTTTCCATGTTAATCAATGTATCCCAGTTCCCCCAGTAAATTTTGTTTTGTTTTGCTACTTTGGTGAAATTCCACTCTCTCTCTCTCTCTCTCTGAAAGCCTTTCATGTGTCAAGATTTGCCTGCAATCTGAATCACATCTGATGATATCATCAGTCCAGTAGTTTATAGGTATGCCTTGCCTGTTTAGTGTTTCCCTTACTTTTCTGTACAAAATAATGTCATAGACTCAGACCAAAAAAAAAAAAAAAATAATGTCATAGACCATATATTGCATAGCAAAAATTCCTTTTTTGGTTTCAAAAGTTTATTTCTTTTGAGTTTTGCGTACCTTCTGAAAATAATGTCTGAAATTGGATTCTAAAATGTTTCACTAAAATGAAAGCCAAAAAAGATTCAAGTATATATATAAAAGCTGCAACACTTGTTACAGACCATGTTGCCTATATGAATCAACCATGTATTTTATGGTGATTATCTGAAGATCTTTAGCCGCTCAACAAGGATCTGTGAGTCATGGACTCATTTGTGTATGAGAGAGAGAGAGAGAGAGAGAGAGAGAGAGAGAGAGAGATTCATTCCTTGTTTTTAACCATTGTGCTCAAAGAATGGCTAGTCCAACAGTTAATTTGCTGCAAATTTCTTGAAGAGTTCTTTCTTCACCATAATCACTTGTGTAACTTCTACTTCTTTAATATTTCTTTGTTCCAACTTTAAGTTCTTTAATTTGATTCATGGGTAATTATGCAAATAAATTTTCTGCTCTAGTACCACATTAAAGTTGGAGTACCCAATATATTTATTATTTGTCACATTCTTTCCCAATTTATCATATGTCGCATTGTTTGATTACCATCATCATATGTTACCTTACATAATCAGCACAAAACATTTTATTTCTTAGAATATATGTACATGAAATGCTTGTAACTTAGCTCAACAAAACTTGTGATATCTCCACTGTTCTCTTAGATGTGTTTGGTAAATTGCTTTGAATCAAGTTGCTATATAATAGGCTCAAAACTCAACACTTTTTCCCTTATTCTTTCTCTTGGCAGTATGACCAAAACCCTCGAACGATACCAACATTCCTGCTTCAATCCTGAGGAAAACAGCACTGAACGTGAAGCACAGGTATTTTGACTCCTTGTCAAATTTTCCTTTCGAACCATCGATTTCACGTAATTAATTAATTTGATGTATATATGTTTTTCTTAATGATTCTTCATAAAGCGTTCTTAATTCTTGTTTTTGGCTGTTGATCAGCAGAGCTGGTATCAGGAAGTCACAAAACTCAAGGCTAAATATGAATCCCTTCTGCGCACTCAAAGGTTATGCTGCAACTGATTAGCAATCAATAATTATACTTATATCCATAATTAAGTAAAAACTAATAGCTAGCATCACTGTATAATATCTATGCTAACCTTAGTTTTTTTTTTTTTTTTGGGTGCTATGTTTTTTTTAATCAAGGCAATTGCTTGGGGAAGATCTCGGACCTCTGAATGTGAAGGAGTTGCAAAATCTTGAAAAACAACTTGAAGGAGCTCTTGCACAGGCCAGGCAAAGGAAGGTAATTAAGTGTGACAATGTTAAAGTTTAAACTAACTAGTTATGAATTAATAAAATATAATTCGACATTGAGATATTTTATACATTCGGGCTGTCCTTGGTTGTAGACACAGCTTATGATTGAGCAAATGGAGGACCTGCGCAAAAAGGTATAATTTTATATAATTTATACAAAGTCAACTGTCTTGTACAAGAATTCTTACTTCTAAAAATAAACAGACCAATCTCATGATGAACACATAAAAATTCTACTAGCTAGGCTGGAACAGTAAGATATTTCAAACCCGAATTTATTCTCCTTTTCTTTCTTTTTCGGGTAAAGTTTCGTGTTCAAAATTGTCATGATTAGCATCTAATCCGACGTCCTCTGTGGTGATCATGGTTTCTAATAATTGAACATGGCAGGAGCGTCACCTTGGAGATCTTAACAAGCAGCTGAGGGTCAAGGTAATATATATCGACTGATATTTTTCTTGTTAAAACCAGTTGAAACGTATATATTTAGTATTTTTCTTCTTGCTTTGATTATTATTTCAGCTGGAGACAGAAGGACAAAATCTTAAAGCCATCCAAAACATGTGGAGCTCGAATGCAGCAGCTGGAAGCAGCAGCTTTTCTTTCCATTCTTCCCAAACCAACCCCATGGACTGCCAACCTCATGAACCTGTCTTGCAAATAGGGTAAGCTCTAATTTAGTTTAATTCTCTTCCCCTTTTTTCCAGAAAAAAACTTCAGAAAAAAGTGAGTCAACAATTGTAACTGAAATGATAGTTGTTGTTGTTGTTGAAACAGGTACCATCAATATCTTCCTGCTGAGGGGCCTTCAATGTCGAAGAGCATGGCTTGTGAGACCAACTTCATCCAGGGATGGGTTCTTTGAAAGTCTAATGAATATGAAAAATAAAGGATAATTTATATATATATATATATTTATGATTGTCCATATGCATGGCTTCATTGTACTGGGATCTGCAACTTCATATGTATCTTCTGATGTACCTGCAAGAATATATGACCCTACGGTTGCCCTACGTATATTGTTTTGTTTTTGGAATTGTAATGCTCTCCACATATATATATTTACTCGCTTTCAGATTGCTATATATTTCGTTTTATTTTTCATCAATTTGTTTATTGAATTGCTTCTTTTGTCCACTGTTATATTAAAATTGTAATACAAATTTATAAATAAACCCAATCCTAGACATGTATTTATAAAAAAACCCAAACACTATTTAAACATAGAAACACACCCAAAATCAACAATTGTATATTTTTTGGGTGTGTTTATAAATAAGGTTTGAGTGTGTGTAATGATGGGTTTTGAGTGTGTTTATAAAGTGTTTTGGGTGTTGGATTTTTTTATAATTTCAGCCCTCATTTTGTGGAAATTAGACCCGTTTTACATTCTTTTAACTAAATTCCGAGTTATTTTTCTTCTATTCAAACGGAAGGTTAATTCGATTGTATTTTTTGAGCCCTTGCTCATCCAATTGTTGATATTTCAGTTTGTCCCTTAAATTTTGGACCTCTGTTACTCTGTAAGCCCAGTAGAATTCTTGTTAAGGAGAAGGACCAGTCAATAGGGCCTTCGATCTTAGGTGCGCTTTTAAGTTTATTTTTTATTTTTTTGATCGAGTGGGCTTTGAAGTTCGATAAATAAAATCCAATACATTTCAGAAAATCCTTTTTTTTTTCCTTTTTTTTTTCCTCTCCTGAAGTTCTAAGGAAATAAAATAAAATATATTTTTTTGGACCCCAAAAAAAAAAAGGAAATAAAATAAAACAATTATAAAGGTGGTTTTTGAGTAAATGTTGATTTTTTTTTTTATATAGGGAAATGTGGATCTTTCTATTACTCATGAAACAACAAATTTTCATGAGTACTATGTTTTTCAATTACTTAATGTATTAGAGCAGAGCATGCGTCCCCTTATCTTTTTTTGTCTACACTTAATTTGTTGTAGTACGAGAAGAACTTGCATGTGATCCGAAATAACTCTATTTTGATATCCCATAATATATAAGTTTTTGTTATAAGGAGACATTCTTGGTTGCAGTTATATTTTTGAGAAATTATATATATATATATATATTATTTTTATCCAGAACGATAATTCCATTTCATTCAACAGTAAAAGAGGATACATCAATTGCCAACGAATTAATTAACCATAAAGGGGGAGATCCCTCCCACTTACTCAAACCTTGGGTTTTGGACACAAAGGCAGCAACTAAATGTGCCACCTTATTATTTATTCTAGGAACAAAAGACAACATCACCGTCTGCATCTGCCGCATCAGGAATCTAATATCATGCACAATGCCTTCAACCCGGGAGTCAGAACAGCCAACCCCTTTCAACATATCAATCATGAGCTTGGACTTAGACTCTAGCACCACCCGCTGCCACCTGGTCCACTCCTGCACACGGACCGCGTAATGCCTCAGCCAGCAACTATTGCAGCGCCGCATCGAACACCTCCTTCACCCCCAGCCCCTTTAAACACCCTAAATGCATCACATATCACCCAACCCCACCCACCACGCAAAGTTTGTGACGTCCAAGCCCCGTCACAATTCTAACTACTTTTTAAAGGGATATGATTTGCACTCCAATTTTAACTTTCCATACACCAAATTAATATAATATAATATTTATATACTCCAATTCTAATGAACCTAGGAAAATTTCTATATGGGAGCAAGATTAAGAAACTGAAAAAGAAAAGGGTAAATTACTCAAATGGTCCTCAAATTTATACTCAATTTACATTTTGATCCCTCAATTAAATTATTCGTTCAAACGATCCATCAACTCTATATTATTCTCTCCATTGGTCCAACCGTTACATTTTGTCAATATTTTCGTTAAATATGAAGGCAAATTGGTCATCATTTATCCTAAAATTAGGTTAAATCTAACAGAAAATTAGACGGTAGGATCACTGGGGCGAATAATATAGAGTTGATGGATCATTTGAACGAATAATTTAGTTGAGGGACCAAATGTAAATCATGTATAAATTTGAGGACCATTTGAGTAATTTACCCGAAAAAAATTTATGTTAAAGAATAAGGCCTACACTGGCCAAGATCAATGCAGGTTCAATTTGATCATCTTCTTACAAAGAATTTAGCTGACAGCAGGTTTCCCTTGGCAAGACTGGGTCAAAACATAAACTCCTATTCTATTTAACAAAACGAACAGCAAAGAACACAAAATGAAAGATAAATTAAGTTGAGATTCTGCTGCAGCCAACCCATATTTTGATTTCAAAATACAACCAAAAAAAAAAAAACTCATGAATATCTAAAATAGGGACCATGGTTGAAGCAGTCACTTGGCAAAATTATTAACTAGAAATGAGTTTCTAGTTATTTCGGCTAAAATTAGCTCAAAAATAGAGAAAGTTGTTGGAGATATGGAAGCATTCTAATAATAGCAGAGCAGGCCATGGTGGTGGTGGTGGTGGTGGTGGAACACAAAACCAATGTGCAATATATAAACTCTTTGTTTTAATCTGATTGTGAAACAGGGTTGATCTGGGTTTTGATTTTGTCAAAAACCAACGTTGATTGGCGTTTTTCAACTCGCAATTCAACGTTGGGTCACAATCAAATTCAAAAACAATTTTTACCAAAAAAAACAAAAATAAAAAACAATAACTTGATCAGTTTCTGTAGAGTTGATTCATTATAATGGCCCCAACAGGTTGCAGCTGCTTCCCAGTGACACTTGAGCGATCCAAAAAGGGTAGCTTCAAGTTTGTTAGGAGTTCCTCCTCTGTTGCTGGTATTAATAATTCATTGCACCTTTAAATTATGTGTTATATTACTGGGAATTCTTGAGTTTGAAACAGTTTTATTCTCATCATCTTTTTTTCTTCTTCCTGGGTTTTTTTTTTTTAAGTTTCATTTGTACCCAATTGGATTTTTGAGGTCAATGATCGGACGCTGATAAGTATTTTAACTCTCTCAGGAGAATTTTTGTGCTGATGAGCTTCCCAATCTGAACTAGTTGCATTCATGCATTACCATTTTGCAGTTTCAGATTAGTATTAGTAACTTGCTGTCACTAATTTGGTACTTCTATCAATATTGATCTTTAACTCTTAAGCAAATGGTCCCATGCAGGTTCATTTAAATCATTTTCTTTTAAGAAAAGGAGCACCCAAGAGAAACAAGCACTGATTGTTTGCTTTGGGGAGATGTTGATCGATTTCGTCCCAATTACTGCTGGAGTTTCTCTTGCAGATGCAGAAGGTTTCAAAAAAGCTGCTGGTGGAGCTCCTGCTAATGTTGCAGTTGGAATATCAAGATTAGGAGGCTCAGCAGCATTTATGGGCAAGGTGTTTTTTCTAAGCATGCAAGATCAATATTAATTTTCAGCTTCATTGTTTTGTTTATCGCTAGTTTTATGAACATTTTGGTTTACATCATATTCTTCTCTGATTCTCATCTATCATGTGAGTCTGTTTATAACTGTAAAGTCTCTACGTTCTGCATCTTAGGTTGGTAAAGATGAATTTGGATACATGTTGGCTGATATTCTGAAAGAAAACAATGTGGACAATTCCGGCATGCGTTTTGACCCAAATGCAAGGACTGCATTGGCATTTGTTACACTCAGAAATGACGGGGAACGCGAATTCATGTTCTACCGCAACCCAAGTGCTGATAAGCTTCTTCATGAGAAAGAACTTGACGCGAATCTAATAAAAAAGGTAACTTCAATATTCTCTTTGATGAAAGTTTATAGCTTATAGTCATTTTCTTCTTCAGTTCCTGACAATATTGACTGATGCAGGCTGGTATTTTTCACTATGGATCGATTAGTTTGATCGAGGAACCATGCAGATCAGCTCATCTTGCTGCAATGGACATTGCCAAAAAGGCTGGTTGTATCCTCTCTTATGATCCAAACTTGAGATTGCCACTGTGGCCATCTGCAGAGGCTGCTCAGCAAGGCATTATGAGCATATGGAACCAAGCTGACATTATTAAGGTGCATTTTCCAAAAACCACCCTATCACATTATGATCAACAAATAATATAACTAAGATATGGGGAATAATATTTGCAAAATTGCAGATAAGTGAGGAAGAAATTGAGTTCTTGACTGGAGGTGATGATCCTTATGATGATGATATGGTCATGAAAAAACTTTATCACCCCAATCTGAAGCTTCTGATAGTAACTGAAGGGGCAGCAGGCTGCAGATACTATACAAAGGTAAACATCCACGTTTTGATGCTAACATTGATCTTAAACCTTCTATTCACTGTCAAATCAAAACATTAGGCGTTTTGGCATCTTTTCTCATTCTTTGTCAATTTGTTTTTACTGATCCCTTTTTTACTGTGGTTTAGGAATTTAAGGGTAAGGTTGAAGGCATCAAAGCTGATGCTGTTGACACTACTGGTGCCGGTGATTCGTTTGTCGGTGCCATACTCAACAGCTGGGGTTCAGACCTAAATCTGTACAAGGTATGTAATTTGTCACCTTGTATGACTTGAATCTTGAGTCATATGCCACTGGCTTCGGTATCAAACCAACGATACGACTTGTTAAAATGTCAGTATGGTATTGAAATCTTGATTTTTCTTCTTCAGGATGAAAAAAGGTTGAGAGAAGCTCTCTTGTTTGCCAATGCATGTGGGGCTCTCACGGTGCAAAAGAAAGGAGCTATACCAGCAATGCCCACAAAAGAAGCTGTCGACCAATTTCTTCACCAAACCACTGCTTGAGAGGATCATATAGGACAACCGTTAGATCATAAACTTATATTCTTACACAAAAAAGGGGGAAAACAAAAAATGAAAAAAGCAGAAAAAAAAATAGATTTATTCTTTTAAAATAAATTGGTTTCCATGCTAAAGAAACCAGGTTTGAGGGATGATTGTGCTTGGAGGTGGACTCTGATGCTAAGCTTCTGGTGGTGGTGCACATAATGTTGAAGCTATCATTCATGATATCAAATAGTTGGGGTGTGTCATTTTTTATGAACATTATTAGGAGGGCAGTTTGGGCAGGTAATAGGGTGGCCCATGAGTTTTTTTTTTTGGGGTGAATCGAGTCTAGGGTTTACCCTTCGCGCCCCCACCCTATCTCATGCCATGGGTGACTCATGAGTTTTTGGCTTTACATGCCTCTGCTAGTATTAATTGGCTTGAATCTCCCCCAATATCTTTTACATGGATGTGGCAAGCTGCAATCTGTTCTCTTATATAAATTCTTTCCATCTTTTTTAATCATTTAAAATCATTTCTATCATGTGCTTCAAACAAAGAGAGGGAGAGGAAGCAAGGAAATACCTCAAATAGTTTCAAAGCATTTATCATTGCAACCGAGATCATATGTGAGATTCTCCAACCCGAATATCGGTTGTATATAAACAAAACCAAAAAATAAAGAGGCAGAGTGGGTGTACTTTTAAACTAAGACTATGCTACACATAACTATTAGACTCTGAAGAACATGATATTTAAGAACTACTGCCAGCTAACTGACGATAGATGCTCTGCATTTCATGCAAGCATAAGGGCTCAGGAAATAACACTGGAGAATTTTTCTTTTAAAAAATAAGATACATCAAGATGAGATAGTCCAATAGTATTTCGTGGTCATATATATATGCATCACAATCATTTCAAGAAGACAATTAATATGATCCCTACTACAATACAGTCTTATTGCTTGCAAAGCTCCAATGCAGCAATTTAGCGGAGCAACAATCTAATGCAGAAAACAAAACAATCTAAAAACTATAGAATTTTATATTCCTGCTCAGCCATGGCATTAGAATATTAAGCACTGTGAGGAGAAGCTAGCGCTTTCTTCTTTCTGGCAGTCCAATGAACAATTCAGTCTCAACATCTGAACTTGGACTACTTTCAGTGAAGGCTAAGTTTTCTCTTTGCTCATTTGATGCTTGCCTTGGTTGGATTCTACCACACTACAAAGAAGAATAAAAAATTGTTTTAACATATATTGAGTTTTTCGGTTTCTTGGAAGCAAATTCATGACATCATAGGATGAAAATGAAAACAGAAAAAGTTTATTTATATATAAAATTAAGAAATTGAAAGGAGGCACTTACCTTCTCAATTAGTTTTTCATTTTCAGCTGCTAGGGCTTTCCCCTGAATTTCATCAACCGAAAAAATAAAAGGTTCACATTTAGTTAGCTAGTAGCACAAGCACAAACTTTGAGAATATAGAACAACAAACAGCCCAGAATTTTTTTAAAACTTTTTATTGCGGCAGTTTACCTTTTCTCTCAGTTGCTCAATCTGTTCCTTGAAAACTTGAGTCTGGAGTATTAGGCGAAAAAACAAAAAGTAGGTTAAATATCCATTTAGTAAAAATGAGACTGTTACTATCAGATTCTATTGAAAAATGCAGCACAACGTTTGGTTTAAGATCAACCTTTCTTGCTCGAACATTGCTCACGCTCCTCTCCAACTGTTGCTCAATTTCTTGTAGCTCTTCAATACTGCATGATCCTAGACCCTCTCCCAAGAGCTTCCTGAAGCAATTGCAATTCCAGGTTCAGAAAGAGGCGCTTTGTAAAACAAGAGTAAAAAAAAAAAAACTGACTATTTCAACTACGGCGTGTTATAAGATACAAGAAAAGTTTCAGATGAACCGTTTTGATACTTCAAGAAGCTCTATCTGCTTCATCATGCTAGATGATTCTTGCTTCAGGTGCTGCACAACAATTCAAATGCAAACTCATCAGAAAACCAAGAGAAAAAAAATCTAATGCACTTTCATATGATTTGTTTAGAGTTCAGGGTCCAAAAAGTGCGGCCAGTTCACTCCAGTCAAATTTTGGAAGAAAGGTAATGGTTTCCAAGAAGTCACCTGCATATTTTGGTCAGTGGAAACGGATTTGTTGTTGGTAAGGTTGTCTTTTGTATGCTTCTGATAACGTTCTATGGTTGTCTGCATGCTGAGTATTAAAACCAATGTATTCAAATGAACAAATCCTGTATATGTTATCTGAAAAGATGTGCTTCATAGAATTAGAGATAACATGGCAAGCCAAAAAGGCGTAGGAAAATATATGGTGGTTCATCGTTTCCTCTATTGCTAAAACATTAGCATACACTGCTCGTGGTTTTGATAGTAGTAGTAGAACACTGCACGGGAAACTTGACTTGGGGTTTATTATGACAAGTAAAAGAACGAGAGAATTAATATAAATGAGTAAAAACAAATAAGGCAATCACAAAGAACATAGAGAATTACATTAGGTGGTTCGAATTTTATGTTAGGATAGATTAGTTATGAATGAGAATATCAATCAAACTCAAGCAACCAAGAATGAATTGGAAGATAAAATAAAATGAACACGAAGAATTTAACGTGATCCAAAATATGCCCGCGTTCATAGGCAAGGATGAAAATATCTGCCGATACATCATTATATCTTGAATCCGTTTTTCTAGACAACTACAACTTTCAACATAACAAAAATGCTTGATTTCCACAAAATATTGATTTGAAAGGAAAAAAAAAGGAAAAGGAAGAAGAAGCAAGGATGACACACCCAACCCTAATAATTTCTGAAAAGTACCAATCTAGAGGAAGAAGAAACAAGGATGGCACACCACAAAATACCAATCTATGACAACTTCAGCAATATAATTGGGTTGACAGAATTTGATTCAAGGTGAAAATTGCTGGATATTGTTTCACAAATTCTTAATCTGGCTTGGTCCATATAGTAAACTTTGTGTTTTAGTGAATTATTTGTTTGGCTTGGGTAGAAAAGATTGTATTCGTTGTCATCAAACAAGGAAATTCTGACCCAAATGCAATCACTTCATACATTTCCAGGATACAGAAACCTAAGGATGATTTGTGTGTTGATATCTACTGGTGATTATTTGGGTTTATGCATCTACACTCATGATTTTATGTGACTTAAATTAGAGTTTAAATCCAAACCCTCTACCTACTAATGTTTACCTTATTTTGTTCAGACTTGGAAAATACATTACAAGAGAAAGATAAGAATCTGGACATGCATGACACATCATTTCATGGCATGGCAAATAACTCTACTTTGGCAAAATATGTAGATAGTACAAGAAATAATGAGTGACTCTAGGAGCTTATGTCCTATATGGCGATTACAAAATCTGTCACGGGCACAGCTATGACATAAATGTGTAAAGTACATTGTTGTCTTTATCTCTGTCTCTCTCTACCTTTCACACAATCGTGTCCAAATTATTTTAAGCTTTCCAACTAAAAAACAAGTTACTTTATGCAAACTGTGCTCCCAAAACTGCTACTGCTATAACAGCCCTACCATGGAAGTGGTTTAAAGTAGCTAGGCAGAGTAACAGTATAGTAGCTGGCTATAGAATAGATTGACAAGATATGCATATACTACAGTCAAGAGTTTACTGAACTTTGCATTTGGTTCACAAAAGAAAGTGATAAAAGAAACCCTTAATTAAATCCCTAATGCCTATGGAATCCATCATAGAAAAAGGTTATCAGAATGTTCTACACATGCATAATAGTCTACATTAGAAGGGAAGGGGGTATCTCACACACACACTACTAAGTTGTCATCAGAGTTTGAACTTAATACCACGTATGTAAGTTAACGCCTTTTTCCACTAGGCTAGACCGTGTTGGCAACATATATAGAAGGTTTAGTTATAGACAAACATAGAAACCCTAGTTTCTGTACAAATAACATCCAAGCTGTTGCATAAATTTCCGAAGTTAACTATTAAAAAGCTCTGGAAATACTACAAAACACTACCTTAAGGGGATCCTAAACTAAATGAAAACTATAATAGGGACAAGTTCATGTACTACATGATGAACATAAACGTATGCATGAAAAGAAGGATAATGATCTTTCAAATGTGAAACATGTCATCAATCAGGATACTGTATACAAGTACACGTGTATATCATGAAGTGACTGCTGTTAATCATCCCTTCTGAGGCTATATACAGTGCATTATAAAAGTAAATTGTTTCAACTTTTTTTCGTACATATTTTCATGTGTATTCATTTTGAGTCTTAGTTGATAGATCTCAACAAATACAGTCTAATAATACGAATTTTATGGAAAACATACATGTATGTGGACTGAAATTGATGTTTTTTCAAAGCTGTTTTAGAAAATACAAATCCTATTTTATTTTATTTTTTGTAGTTTTTTTTTTTTAATTATAAAATTTTGCATGCACTCATCGCCATTTATCAAATAATTTTGAGAAAAAAATGAAGATGATGATGATGATGCATTTGTCTCTCAATATATTTTCCTGATGTGCTAAACTAAATAATATTATCTCCCAACTGAAAAAAAAAATTAAAAATAATAATAATAATTACTGTGCACTGGGATCGATTGTAATTTTAGGAAAAATTAATGGTCATCTAGAATGAAAATGATCATATCTCAAGGTTTGGACGAAAAAACTGATGTGGAAATAATGTCTATTCTCTCGCTCTTCCCACATCTTTGTCCTCTCTTGTTAATTAAAATTACAAACAATAAAAAAACTTAATCAAAGCATTAATTGTGATTAAGCCAGGTTTGTTTGATGTAAATCTGTTCGTACATTAGTCTTCCTTCAGTTTCTGAGGATGGAGAAACTCATTAGTAATTAACAATAGCAAGCCAAACTCAGTGGAAGGAAACTAGATTACTGTGCCACTTGTTCAAAGGTTACTATAAATAGAAATGCAAGTGCTAACGAAAAACAAATATGCAACTTAGAGGGAAAAGGAAAAAAGGACTTTATATATAAACCTACAAACCTCGATCGTACAGACCATTATTTATTTATGCTTGACAGTGATTATATATACTAATACTGGATCTATTAATTCTCATTCATAAAAAAGAACATTAATATAAATATATATATATATATATATGTGGGGAAGCTTATAAATAAATACCTCGAACTTGCAAATTCATAGAGCTTTCCCCTTGGAGAGAATATTATGAGCGCAACCTCAGCATCACAAAGAACTGAAAGCTCAAAGGCCTTCTTTAGAAGACCACTTCTCCTCTTTGAGAAGGTGACTTGCCGGCTGGTGGCGTTCTCTATGCGCCTCATCTGGGTTTTTCCTCTCACCATTTTTAACAGAAGGAAGCGCTCTCAGCTTTCACTGCACAAATCTATTCAGAACCCAATGTGTTAAAAAGGGATGAGAGTTGAGAAGAAGGTGAAGAAGTTAATTGAATCTTACCCAATAGGTAAAATTAACCCAAGAAGCTTTTTTTGGGTTTGTTTTGTGGAAGAGAGAGGTTTGTGACTTGTGGGTAGGACTTGGAAAGATGATAAAGATGAGGTTAAATATATTGGATCCTCTTCTTCAATTCAAATAAGCAATCAATATATAGAATTTGTGTAAAGGAAATATGAGCTCTTTAAGTTCTTTAATCAAAATGAAGATATGAAGGGGAGAGAGAGAGAGAGAGAGAGGCGAAGGGGAAGAATTGAGTGTTAAGAAATTGGCCCCAAATAGCCTCTTGGTTACAAACAAAAGAAGGAAGAAGAAGCCCAAAATGGAAAGAAAAGAAACTAAAAGAGACCTTCTCAGGTTTGTGAGCAAAGACTTGGACTAGACCCTGAAAAATACAAATATATATATATATATATATTACATATAATAGGTGGGTTTTTGTGATTGATTGATTCAACTCCGAGAACCAAAAGACAAAGCAAAACAGAAAACTTCTTCAGCTCAAATCTCCTCAACAAGCTAAAAAAGGAAAAACAGAGTTCAAGAGAAGCTGAGCCAATTTTCCAAATATGCAAAAGGAAACCCAGAAAGAAGCTATGGACAAATACGGGAGGAAGAAGATGCCAAAGAAGGAAAGATAGAGAGAGAGAGAGAGAGAGAGAGATGAGGAGGATTGAGAGAGGGAAACCACAAAGACCCAGAAATTATAGAGAGAGTAGGAAGGAAGATTTTGAGATTGATTGACCTTTACTTGGGCTCACACACCACCAAGCTAAGCACAAGCTGTACCTACCTTTCCTTTTTTTCCATATATATCTTCATTAATGTCTTTATTTTCCTACCCCAGAACCCCACCTTGAAAAAGAAACATAAAAATATACTATAATAATATATAAATCAGCGGTTGGCAACAAAAAAGCCCCATATCCTTTGCTTGTTTTGGTAAAACCCACAAAACTGACCAGAAAAAGAAATTCTGGACACAAAAGGCAAAAAACACTCAACTATCTATGAGAAAGGAAGCAACTTCCTCCCCCTTGCTTGATGAAAGTCCCTCAGACACTAAACCAAGTCCTCTCTCTCTCTCTCTCTCTCTCTCTCCCCCCCCCTCTATCTCTCTGTGATGTATTAAATAAATATATATTTTTATATATTTATCTTTAATGATTGTTTATGTATTTAGTTTTGTGTTCTTGTGACAAGAGGGCTGATAGAAAAATCAAAAGCAAAGAACGAAAAAGAAAAGAAAAAAAGGGGTGTGGAGTTAAAAATGGCAAGGATAGTACAATGTTAGCAACACGTCAACATCGTCCGTACAACTACGTACCCATTGGACCAATCAGAAGTCGAAAACGCAACAAGCCTGTATCATTAACTTTCCTTTTCAAAATAAGGGGTGCAGTCCCCACAGGCCACCACCTTTGTCTGGCATACATCACATTTTGCCCTTTTTCGCACTTTTTTTTCTTCTTTTTTTTTTTATTTGTTTTTAAGACCACAAAAAAATCATTGCATTAATGCATCTGGGTGGATGACGTGGATCCAAAGCCTTATGGATGTGAACCTGACGTGTTTTTATTTTTTTCTTTGGTAAAGAAAGAATCTGAAGCTAGGCCTCTACACAAAGTAAAAAGGCTAGTCATAGATTAACCTAATTAAGAAAGGATGGTTAGGTTTTTCTGTAGAGTTTGATTTTTCTTTTTTCTTTTTTCTGGTTGCTTTCTAATGATATGGATGTGACAACGAAAACACAAACAAATGGTGTACACGGCTTGTAAATAAATTGAATTCGTTTAACCTTTCTCTTTGACACAGTGTTACATGGCACGGCATGAAAACGAAATTATGTACCCTTAGCACATGGGTCAGGATATAGTTTTTTTCATGACTTTTTCTTTTCTTTTCTTTTTCAAATGAAGATGAGTTTTTATATGTGGCTGCTATAAGAGTGACCGACGTGTGATAATTATATGAATACTCTTACATGCCGAATTTTGTGTTATTCTTTGAAACGCATCCATTTTAATCTTAGGGTGCTACCGTAAAATTTGAGGAAAAAGGAAAAGACAAAGAAAACAATCATTTGCCTTATCCTTTGAACAGCAAGAAAAAGGAAGATAAGGAATAAAACAATAGTGATACATCCACAAACCCTCAAGTGAAGGGTGTTTTACCAGTATAAATTGCATGAATGTTCAAGCACATGGATGTAATTCAATAAAACACTTATCTTCTTGTGGGGTTATCCTAATCTGATCCCATAATTTGAATCGTACATGTTCAAGTCCCATTCTGATGTCATATATATACTTTTTTAAACCAACCAAATTAAGCAAACAGTTATGTGTGGCACAAAGTTCTTCAACGTCTTTTCTTTCATGAAAATAATTTTTTCATACCATTTATATTATTATATGTTAACGTTATTTGTAAAAGGCTTATAGCTTAAGTAGTTAAGAGTATTAACTCTTGCAGTCGATGTCCTAGACTCGATTCTCAACTCATATCCCCCACTTTCCCTCACCCCTTAGACCAACCATAAGAAGTTTTTATCTTAACATATAACATTATATTGACTTTCAACCAAAAGTGTGTATCACAAAATTCAAACATAATCCTTTATAATTGAGAGTTCAAATAACAAAACTTAAGACTAGAAAAGTAACCGTGAGTTTGTGATACAAGGACCTAGATTAAAAGTTTTTTTTAATATCTAATAAAAAATTATAAGTGGGGATTAACAGTAGCTAGCTAGGCTTCTGTGGAAGGGATTCTTCTCTTTCTTGTGTGATCGAAAGGATAAGGTGAAAATGGCAGCAAAGCCAGCCATTAGTTGCTCTGGAGAAAAACAATGCTTCTTTTTGCACAACACAGCCATTGGACGCTGCAAAGACAAATTTTACCTAAAAAATTGTTTCACCTTAGTATACCAAACCCTTACCAAACTTTTATACCATAATTTCAAATCCTCGAACACTTAAGAAAATAAATACAAGGGTTATATGCCGTTTTGGCCCATGAACAAAATGACATATAACCCTTGTATTCATTTTGAGTGGCCATGGCCAAAATAGAAATGAGGCCCTTAATGGTTTGATTCTACAGTTGGTCATATTCTTGTTCCTTCAAAACTTTCTTCAACAACCGACTCGACATTGCCACAAAATCCCAACCCGATGTTCTCAAGTTCTCAACCTTCATAATCATCTTTTTTTGAGAAAAATTACCGTTATTTAATAGATTGAAGTTATTTTTTTAAATTACGAATTTGCCCTTAATATTGGAGGAAATTTGGGTGCACATCCAAAATTTGACGAACAAGTCCGAAATTGACCTATTTCATATAGTTTAAGTTCTTGATTTAACAAAAAAGAAATCTAAGGGGTAAATTGACAATCATGATATAGCTCATGGGAAAAACAACATATCAGATAACCCTAAGTACAATATATAATGTGTGCTTCTATTACTAATTAATATCATTAATGCCTTTTGTGACAAAACCTCACACATATTAGGGTACGTAGATGGTTAAGTTGAGAGATAATATTGGTGTTGCTAGTAGGGGGTTGATGGTCCATCTCTCTAAAATTTAATATGGTGGTATCATAGCGAGTTGATTGAGGTCTTTACCCTTACCCTTTATCCAATACGTGGTGTTCACATGTTGAGCTTGAATGTTTCACATTACCTCTTACCCAATACGTGGTGTTCATGTGTTGGGCTGTAATGATACGTGGTATTCGTGTCTTAGGCTGCAATTAGAGGTGTCAAATGGGCCGGCCTAACCCGTTTAGAGTCGGTCCATTTAATAAACGAGTCATGCATGGTTCGTCCATTTACGAAAATCATCAATCTCGACTCGAGCTCAATGCCCAAGCCTATATGAGCTGCTATGCTTGTGCTAGGCCACTAAACGGGCCAATGCCAAATTTGACTTACGTATTGCATTTTTTTTGTAATTTTTTTTTATAACTTCATTTATATCTTTTTTACAATTATATATATATATATATATATATACTAATAAGCTTTATTATTTGTTAACAAAAAAAAAGGTTCAATAACTTTATTTAAAGTACATTTAAATAGAAAATTGCTAGATTATTGTTTGTGTTTTAAAAATTGAAACTTGAAAAAAAAACATTATTTTATATATATATATAAAATTATTATTTTATATATAAAGAAAACATTAATTTTTTATATATATTATTAGAGAAAAGAAATAGACTTGAATTTAAGATATATATGTAATAATATTATGTATTATTTTTCTCTAAAACAAGTATAACCTAACCTTTTTTTTTTTGTCTCAAAAGTCAAAATGCAATAATTTGACATCTAATGCCATTGTTTATATGTTTTTTTAAAAAAAATCATAATCATATTTTTGATGTCTTTCATTTTGGGGAAATTACTTGGGTTCTTAATTAATTAAACATATAAACTATCAACTATAAATTAATTAAACAACTTTGGACTTGAAAAAGACAGAGTCAAAATTAGATTATAAGGTTGATATCTAATCAGTACATATGACATATATGCTTCTCTTATAATTAAAGCAAGACTTTTCTTCACATATAAAATAATAAGTTGTTCAAAGTTGAAAAGTTGAAGTGGATTTTGTGTAGTTGGAAACTCTTAGCCAACCCTCTTTTTACATTAGAAGCGTACACGTGTGCCATTTCAAAGAGTCTATTTTAGGTTTTAGTGGCGTTACTATTTCTGATAAATTTGTTTATTGAATTTAGCAAAATTCAAACAGATTATAAAATATCTTAGCCTGGAAAACTCTTGGGCCTGAGTATGGCCCGAGCCGTTTCAATGTGGACTTGGGCTTTGGATCAGGCTGGGATCAATGGTTTTACTAAATGGGCTAGCACGGCACGGCCCAATAAATTAAATAAGCCGGCTCGGCTAGGCATGATATGTTAAAGGCACAAGTTTAAATGCTAGCCCAACTCGTTTGACACCTCTAGTTGTGCCCTACTTAAACTGGTCGTACTCATGCCGTTCTATGGCCAGTTCGATCCGTTTGATACCTCTAGGTGCAACGATTGACTCTGATGTGGGATTTGTTGCAAGTGTGACCTATTATGTGGTGATTCCACGAGGAATAAAGTCCCACATCGAAAACTTAACAAAATAAATACAATAAATAATGAGTGGTTCCACTATTAATATCACCGATACCTTTTATGACAAAATCTCACACCTATTAGTCTATGTATGTGATTAAGTTTGGGATAATATCGGTGTTGGTAGAAATAAACCGGTGATCCATCTCTTTGAAAATTAACAACTAAACTAGTGACTCACATAGCCAACACAAACTTTCTTCTTCTTCTTTTTTTTTAAAAAAAAAAGAAAAAAAAGAAGGGAAAATTAAATGGAAACTTAGAAAATCTATCGCATTAAGGCCTCACATTGGTCATTTTAAGAAGTTTGTAACCCAAGTTGGCTTTTAAGAAAAATTAGGCCCCAATTTGAGACTCGATAAAAGTTAAAGGTAAAGAGACAAAACGGTAGTTTACTCTCAAGATTATATTACATCATGTATTGAATTAGTTTTTGAATTTTAGCAAAAGATTATATCTTATTAATTGTAGATCACTTTTTCTGAAAAATCCATAATGTGTTTCTTCTCACAACAACATGCTTCATGCATTGATATGATAATTAATACCCCACATCCACCATGCATATTGTGATCAATAAAAAATCTAAAGAAAAAACTGCTCAATTTTTCATGTGGAATGATGAGTGGTTGGGGAGGAGCTATCCACATCCCGACCATATAAAGGGGATGCAGGCCATCCCACCCAGAAAAAGAAAAAGAAAAGGAAAAACAGTGGAGGAGCCGGGAGCCAAACCATCATCAACTCCCACTCTACACCTGTCACACCCAGTTTTCCTGATTTCTCTGCACGCATGCTACTCAATACTAATTGTCTACCGAAAATGTACATGTCACGTGTTTTTTCTTTTTGCCTGTAATAAATGTAACGTGTTTTTCTAAAAATGTCGCGGTCATAAATGTCTTTAACCAATTAATCTCTGTCATGAAAAAGACATATGTATTTGTAAGCAGAAGATACATATATATATATATATATATAATTTTTTACCTTGTATTTTTGACGAACCGATATCTTGAACTACTCTAATTTACAAAAGTTGATATTTGAGTTTGAGTGCTATATAGCGTAGACACTCCATCATACTGAAGTGTCGGAGTGTCTGACATGTAAACACGTGGACACGCCTCGAACATGGCTTGGACACGGATCAACGGTTAAGACACTTTTGGACATGGTCAACTGAACTGAAGTCAAGATACGGCAGGGACCATTTTGGATTTAAAATAAAAACTGGGGTCACAACGTAATTATTGAAACAGTTGTGGGCATATTTGAAATAGTTTTAAAAAGTGGACTTTTCTTCTCTCCCAACTAGCCGCATCTTTCATGAAAAAAAATCCCAACTTTTCTTCTCTCCCTCTCCACATGTTCTTTCTTCTCATCTTTATTTTAAATTATTTGAAGTTGAAACATCAATAAATGCTTACGAAGTGCTGTAGGAGCAAGCACAGTATCTTCACCAATATGATCTAATTTACGAAAATAGAGATTTGAACTTGAATGTAATGGAGTAAGCACAATACCTTTGCCAATATAACCTAATTTATATTACATAAAAAATATTTAATTTTCTTTCCTCTTTAATAATATATTATAATTGATTTTTATTTATTCAGCTCTCCTCAAATCAAGTGGAGACAATTACCATTATATCAAAGATTAGTCGGTTAATATGACTAACTATAATTATCTTTTGAACTATGAGATTCTGGGTGTGTTAATATTTGACTATTTACATGTAAGAACTCAACTCATGCGTCTTTATAGATAAATCACAATTTAACATGTGTACATGAATTTTTCTTTTTTATGTATAACGAAGTCAATTTTGTATACATGTTATAGATGCAAGGGGTGTGTAGGTTACAAGTGGTTACCCTATACTGAAAGTCATGTATTCGAATACCCTTTTTTAATATCACTTATGTAAAATAAAAATAAAATAGTATGTATGTATTTATTTATATATATATATATATAAAGCAAAAGACAGAGAATGGTGAAACATTCAAAATACCAGAAAATGCCCTTAATTAATTCAAACATTGAGAATTGAAATTATTAATTAAATGAGGATAATATGGTAAATTCACATTTTTTCATATTAAAAAAATTAAAATTAAAAACAAATAAGATAATAAGTCCTACTTTTATGGAAATATAACTATCCATGTTATCTTTTTTAATTCTAAAAATAAAATAAATAAAAGAAAAAATAAAACCAATTGGCGCATGTGTGAGCATGTGCCAAGGAGCTAGTAATAAATTATGATCGGGGTAGATTGGGAGGTTGGGAACTAAGAAGTGGACCCGATTCTAGGTGAAGGTTGGTATTGAGGATACAAAATTTACTTTGCGAATTTATTTATCGTGTGTGTGACCAAATGATAATAGCTCTGCCTGGCCTTCACAGGATAGATCTTGCTACTGTCAATCTCATCAGCCGAACTGATTAATAGAGGGATGAAGTTAAGCATCAATACATGAAATCATAAAAGAAAATTAAAATTCAAAAAACTTGGTGATAATATCATGGGCATCCATTAATATCTGATTTCACCTATAACCTAGCTAAGAGAGAGTATAATTAAATCATAAGTTTTATTATTATTATTTTTTTTTTGAGAAATAATTTTTATTTAATATGAGAAGATTCGAACACAACACCTTGAGAATTCCAATTGAAAATATCAACTATGTTCCGCCTTTGAGTTTATAAGGCAGGACAATCAAGGAAAGGAAGCACTAAGACAAACAAGTTATTGCAATGTTCAGGCAGTTTTTTTTTTTTTTTTTTTTTGACAAGATATTTTAACTATTCTAAAGTATGAGGAGGGGTCGAATTCGAGTGCAAAGGAGAGAGCACACTGTCTTGGCCATTATATATAATATAGCCCAGTTTCTACCATTTTGGTTGTTTGCTAAAGAATATATGCCAAGATTCTTGTTGGAAGAAGGTGATATTTATCATCTCACTGTCCCACCCAGACAATGAAAGCCCTCCACTTTCTAGCCTCAATGGGGGAGACTGGGACATTCCTTTGGCTTCAGCTGCTGAATTAAGGCAAATACAATGCAACTGAGGCCTAACATTGACCATTCCTTGCCCAAAATAAAAAAATTCTGATGTGGAATTTGCCCTGTGGTGGATCACCACTGCCTTACCATTCTAATTCTAGTTAAAGTAAATTAGTCTTTCCTCTTTTGATAATTGAAGGTGAGGAATTCAAAATTGGAACCTTTTTTCCGTAGGAAAGTTCTGGTTACCAACTGATGTCATTGTCACTTGTCTTCTTCCAGTTTTGGCCTGTGAAAAGTCTGTTTTCAATTTCCTTGACTGGCTCAGTCCATACCTGACATTGGATGCTAGGCCAGGACATGCTCTAAAAAGTTAAGAGAAAAATTGCAAAATTTTACATCAAATTTGATATCACACTTTTGCAATCTCCATTCAGTTTGGTTTAGCACTACATAATCTGCTACAAAAAAATCTATCTGGATTAATGCACAAACTATAATTATGTAAGATCACTTTCTAAACAATGACATATAAAGTTACAGATCAAAAAAACAATTAAATCTGAACTCCAGTATGCGCAACTTAAGGGAGCAAGGTAAAAATATTATGCCCCCTCCTCCCTCCCTATTACTTCACACAACTCGAAGCTCTGCCACTCTCTCTCTCTCTCAATCCAAAATAAAACCAGACTAATGGAGGTTACAAATGGTGCACAAAATCTCCACAAGCCATAAAGAGAATCTCTCTGCATCCACTACACAATCTCCTCCACCAACCTATTACCATCTTGTGAGATGTCCTTGTTAAGCAAACAAGGTGAGAAAAGCGCAATCAGTAGTGGGTTTTTTTTCAGACAGGTCCAAAATTCATCCTTGCTGATCCTTCCATCACCATCAGCATCAAATAGATTAAACAGTTCATGGACCTGCAAGCAATCAATTAACATTAGTCATCTTACCAAAGACACAAGTGGAAGATGCTTTGATGCTCCATTATGTGCAGGCAATGCTTAAAAATCCTAAGAAATTGGATGGAAGCCCAGAAGGGTATGCCCATCACCTCATCCTCATTCAAATCCGGGATTGCAGGCCTGATGGACTCTCCAAACTGATTCCGAAGCAATTAAAAACCACAAATTGCAAGTCAATTCATCATAACAAAGATGTGTGGACTTGAAAAGAAAAACAAGAAGGAAAAATCAATGCAAGCGGCATACTTCTTGTTCTGAAATGTAGTCATTCTCCCCAGAAACATATTCAGAAAAAACTAATTCACAGGCTTGCCGGAACAAGGGCCGCTTCAGGACATGCACTGACCCAAACAAGAACTGAAAGCAACAAAATGATACTATTATGTACAACTTGGTATCATGACATATAAAACCAAAGCCAAAAACAAAATCAAATGCACAAACAGTTGCATAAACCACCAAGTACCATATATGCCTGAGTAACAAGTTAATCATGCAATGAATCTAAATTATTTGGTATCTAAAAATATATGAAATATACATGCATTATAATCTCTAAGGTTTCTCTGTGGATTTCTATTCTAATATAAAGTATCACTTTTCATTCAGGAGCAACAAAAACCTCCCCAACCCAACATGCTTTACTTTTGATTCCAGATGATGTGTATAATATATACAAATCCTGTTAGTGTAAAATTTCATCTCTGCAGCTCACACCATCACTCACCTCAAATACACTGTAGAAAATATTCTATAATGGCGTAATCATTATTAATACACTCAAGCATTAGCGGATGCTAAAAAATGCACACATGCGTATTCACACACACACACACACACAGAAGAAGAGAGAGACAGAGACAGCCTGTGGGTGTTGGAGTACCTGCTTAAACGTGATTGATCCACTTTTTTCAACATCAATGAAAGCAAATATCTGTTATCCAAAAGATTTCCATGTTATGGGAATGACAGGGAAAAGTAAAAGTTATATACACATCGAAAAAGCATTTAACATGCACTAATGTTCAATTGGGTATAGTATACTTTATAAGGTCAGCAGCATGATAATAGAAAGAAAGTAATCATGATAGTTTAAATAAGGAAAAGACAACAGAAAGAAAATATGAAAAAGACAAGAAAAACTATCATGCATTTTCCCCAGAATGAACATCTTGTACCCTGCCAAAAACAGTCACCTGTCCCCATGTCCTTAATCAGGTAGAGACAATGCTAACATACTAACCACAAAGTGCTAATATAGGCCACTGAAGTAAGCGTACGGGGAG